>NC_140947.1:97008888-97536388 GCF_014529385.1 Adiantum capillus-veneris | reverse complement strand
GTCTAATGTAACCGCTAGTGAGTGAAGTGAGTGGATAAGTGTGCCATCACTCCGGTACGTAGACCACCTCGGTGTAGTATCACTAGCAAAGATATGCATATCCACCAAGGCATTCCAGTGATGATAAATATTGGTGGTAGTCATCCAGGAGTCATATATGTTGAGCTAAGCATCTCAATAGGAGAGATCCCTAAGGGACTAAAAGGAGTCAGCAAAAGAAAATCAAATTTGAAAGCAACAATTTGGCATGTGGCACGAGAGCAGAGGAAGGCAACGAGAGCGGCATTTATTGGTCGATGGCTTACGGGAGGAGGTAGGTGGCAGAGACATAGCATGTCCAATCAAAATTGATGTGGATGCATGTGTCTGTTTCTCTCTCTTTAAGTGGTGTCCAGCACGCGCACGAGAAATTTGCAAAGTATGGGTGGGGGAGCCCGAGGTAGATGCAGACTATCTACAAGCCGCGGATGGGGGGTCGCACCTGAGGAGAAGTGGAGGATGATCCAAGGAGGATTGGCCAGAGGAGTAGTGGAGTGCAGCAGGCGACAAGGCCATGATGGGTGATGTGATTGAGTCCTGACATGTGCAAGAGATTGCCTGGAGCGTAGGGTAGATTTCCTTGGATGGGGCAGAGGGCATGACGAGTGCACGGAGCTTTGCAGAGGGGGGGTGATGATAGGCATGGGAGCACCCTCCAAGCGAAAGCATTCGGGCATGGGAAAGTCAAGAATAAGAATCTCAAAAGATTCTTGCTAGTTTAAAATATATATATATGTGTCCCAAAATCGTAGAGACATACTTGGAGTATTGGCTAGAGAGATAAAATGGGTAATTTCTACGATTGGAGGAAGAATGTGGTTTTCTCTCAAATTGGAAAGAGAGAAAAAAGACATTGCAAATTTATGAAATAAAGCCAACCAATGACTGAAGCATTAGAACTCCACGATGGAAAATTCAAATGGCCCCTTTATGAGGGGTGATGGTAATGTGCTTGAAAATATTGCAAATATGCAAAATTCTATTAGTACTTCTACTTTGAGTTTGCATTTTAGCACGGAGTCTCTCCTAGGATGAGGGTTGTGGAGCCGCTCACTCTATCCCCATTTTGGTACAAATTTAGGAGAAAGTGTGATAAGTCTATGCTAGGCTTTTGCCGGACACGAGCGGTGGATGGGGCTAAAAACAAATGACTTAAGTGCCCTACATATCACACGAAGCGGACAAGGTTTATATTTGGAACTTTCTGTTGAATTGTTATCAAATGGGCATAGCCCAGCTGGGGATCTCTCTCTGCTTGTGATGGGACGATATTGAAAGCTTGAACCCTCTCATGTGCTCTTGCAACACAGATTTTGTGGATGTCTGCCATGGAATAGTGATGGGCGAGGGGTGTGCTTTGGGTGATTTGGAGGAGTTGCGGATGACTTCTTCTACCAATCACCTTTTGCTACCTCATTCTCACACACAATTGTGCATATGTGTGTGATGGAGTCCTTAATATAGAGCGCATTGGAACTGAAATAAATAGACATATTTTAAGGAAGAACGAATATACTATTTTCAACCATCAAGTAGAGTTGTGTACATAATACATATCTACTTGTTGTAGGCCTAGGCCCTAGCTCTGTTATTGTAGGTGCAAAGTCGAGGGGTCTTGACTTGTTCAAAGAGAAGACTCTTGTTCAAGGCGTCACCACAGGGACTCATGTAGTGCACTGCATGCACTTCGTTGTTGAACCTTTGCAAAAGGCTTAATGATTGTGGAGGAAAAGCCAAAAGGGCAAGCGGCAAGAGTCAAAGGAAGATACGCCTGCTTCTCTTTAAGACAAGCTTCACGTACGTGATGACCCACTCAATCGGGACTTATTTTATTAGAGCATGGAGTGTTAGATGATCAAGACAACATTCTCTGAGCTCTCCTTCTTGGGTCCAAATCATGCACTGTATAACGTAACGTGTCTCTACCTATAGGCAAAGGGCCCCGCATCAACTTATTCACAATCAAGACCTTTCAAGCTCAAGTGTTATTCGGGTCAATGGTCTGAAACCCCCCTTGGAGGGCTTTGTGCCCATTGAACGGTCTCTTTTGCAAATGTTGGTTGCCCCTATGCAAAGCATATGCCAGGTTTACATGTATTATTTTGAGTTAATACAAATCAAACTCAAATGAGCTTTTCTTTTCATTAAAAAAAGTGTTATGCTGTGTAAATTTAAAGACATTGGGGTGTGTGTGTATGTGGGCCTTTTTCTATTTATGTAAAACTTTTTGCCTGTGTGTGTGTTTTTGGGGGGGGGGGGGCTATGAATAAGCGACAATAGGATGGCAACTAGGGTGATCTGGCATTCTCAAATAGCCGACATGGTGGTGACTGCAGTATATCGAAACCACATGGGTAAGTGCTTTACAGTTGCCATGGGGTGGCCCTCTTGTTAGCCGATGTACTGATGGTTGTTGGAAGATATCATGGCTCGGCAGGAGCATGACTAGCTATTGTAATTCTTTTGGGTTGTTAATATAATCCACACAAAAAGGAAAAAAGGATGGAAACTAGGATTTGCACCTCACTACTAATTGACACCACTTCTTTTTTTTTTTAGAAGAGTAGAAATGTATTAGAAAAAAAGTTAGAGAGAAAGGATCTGCCCACAGGTAAGGGGTGGGACTGCAAGGGGTGGGACTGCCCTGATACTGAGAAGCTGATTACAAGAGGTATAGCATTATGAACCTAACAGGGTGATAGAACAAAGGGGCAACAGAGCTCCATTTTTGCCATCTAGTTGACTGCAATACAGAGGAGACGGACAAATCCTGTGAAAGAACTTCCTGTACTTTGTTACATAGCTTGAGGGCAAAAGTCAAACTTAAGAAAACAAATGGGATATACAGACTGGCTATTGAAAATAGAAGCATTAGTTTGGAGACTGATTTTTATGTCTGGAGATTGATTAAACAATCTGATAGGAGGCTTGAGGTAAAGCACATCATTCATAATTGACACCACTTTTGGGAGATGGCCTTGATAGTCCACAATCTTTAGGAGATGTGGACCCTTTGATTGTCTTTTGTAACAAGACAAATATGCTTTCATTTTTGTCATCGGGCCTTGAACCCACCACCTTCTGCACACAACACTACTATTTTATAGCTAAGCTATCACACGCTAATTGAAAGGTGGGTGGGTGTATACATTATTATAGTAAAAATTGCAACAAGGGGTTCAAATTTCGTTCACATGGGGTTCACTTTGGGCTCGATGTGATCATGCAAAGTTCACTTCTATACTATACTTATGTAGCTTAAAAATTTCAAGCAAGAAAAAGACATCCATGTGTCATGCATTGGTTCACTTCACAAAAGTTTAGACCAAACATCTAATGTAAAATGCAAAAGTGAAGGGCCAGATTTGACATGCATAGGGAAATGAAAAGCCTTTCAAAATGTTCAATGTAAAGACCAACCACTTTAAACTATACATAGAATAAATGTATAAATTTAGTTTCACTCCACCTAAGCAAGTAAACAAAATTTTGGTGGAGATTTTGTTATTTAATAAAAAATTGATTTTTAATTATATATTTGGCTTTGTTTTATCAAGGGGCTTTTTTCAATACCAATATTGATACCTTTTACAAATTTGTGTAAGTTTTTATTTTTAAAAGAAATTGAGAAAAAGGAGAAGGTTCGCATGTTCGCGCATCAATTTAGATCGGTCTCGCTTTGAGGGCATGCATTCAAAGGTAGGGGTTGTTATCTATATTCTTGAGAGAGAGAGAGAGAGAGAGAGAAAGAGAGAGAGAGAGAGAGAGAGAGAGAGAAATTTTACGATTGAGCTCACGAGGACTCCTACTCTAAATGTATAAATTTAGTTTCACTTCTTCTATTTTTCTATCTATAATGCAGCTTAAATTTTTCAAGCTCAAAGAGTCCCTCCACATGTCGCTCCCTCCTTACTTCTCCAACGGCTTTCAGCTTTCAACTCAAAAAAAAGTTCCAGAGAAAGAGAACCTTTCATGACAAAAATAAATAAATTCATAAGGTCAAATTTGCACGTTGAGTTATGCCTAGCTTATCTGTACTATATGTATTCTATACTATACTATATATATTGGAGCTTAAAATTTTAAAGGAAGAAAAAAACGTCCACGTGTCACACAGTGGTTGATTTCAACTTTAATTTGAAATGCAAAACTAATTAGATTTCAGAAATGAAAAGACTTCTGCCTCCTGAGGGAAGGGATCTCGGAAATGAAACGTAACAAGCTACACCTATCAGCTATCATGAATGTCGCAGCGGCGCGTTCACTTTGCATGCCTGAAAGGCTGAATATTGATGAGACAACGAGTAATCCTTCACACCACCTCTCTCTCTCTCTCTCTTTCTCTCTCTCTCTCTCTCTCTCTCTCTCTCTCTCTCTCACACACACACACACACACACACACATGGCAATTGAGGCTCGTATTTTCCTATCAAAACATGGCATCATCGAGCCGCAGCCAAGACCAAACATGAAACTCGGAATCTCTCAACCTCCTCTGGTTCTCTGTGGCAAAGGTCCTTATCTCATCTGCTTCTCACCACAATTTACTCTTGCCTTGCCTCATCTGTCCTCTTCATCATCTAGCCACGACCATCTCCTCCTCCTTGACTTCCATTTGCACCTACTCATACACATGATAGAGAGACACAAAGAGAGATACCTTTTTTGGGTGCAGCTCAGAATGATGCTCAAATTACTCAATACTTAAGGGTGGGCAGGACAACAATGAGGAGGAGGTTTATTGAATAGGTGTCAGATATAGGTTATGCAGGGGAGGGTGGCACTAATCACTTGAGGAAGCACTAGCAAGAGGTTGTGGGATGTAGGTCCAACACAATGAGCTGGTGTGTTCCCATTTGGTGGTGGCACACAAAGGAGTGCAGCACGGAGTGCAATAGGTCAGGGATGGGGAAGCAGGGATCCAAAGTGATAAAGGAGGAGAAGGGTTTTCCAAATGCCCCCTTGCACCTCCCAAGCCAAAAAGGAGAGGGATCTCCAAGTGCCCACTTGCACCTTCCCACCAATGCCCACCCCACCACCTCAATCTGCTCTACCTGTAGGCCCATGCACTCAGGCAGTATGTAGATTTTTTGAGTTTGAATGCCACTCTGCAATTATGTGTGTGTGTGTGTGTGTGTGTGTGTGTGTGTGTGTGTGTGTGTGTGTGTGTGTGTGTGTGTGTGTGTGTGTGTGTGTGTGTGTGTGTGTGTGTGTGTGTGTGTGAGAGAGAGAGAGAGAGAGAGAGAGAGAGAGTGGTCAAAGTGCTTATTTGCTCTATGTAGCGGCCATCACAACCTTCCTCTACAGCCAAGATCAGAGTACAAGCCATAAGCTGGTATCAGCACTGCCATCACTAGGTGCAAGCTTGGACACCATTGCTACTGCTCATGTATCATATATAGGGGGCCAAGACATTGTGTTATTTGTTGATTTGCATTGTATTATGTATAGTAATAAGGGTACTTGCTTGACTTTGGAGCACATAAAGATCACTACAGTTGCATGGTTGCTCGTTTTGTGTGTGATACAAAAGTGACCATCGTTGTGTCTGCATATGTTTTGCAAGTAAGAGAGGAGGTTATAAAGGAAACGTCAACAATCATCAAAGTAGTGGTGATGGTTGTATAGGATGTTGCATACTAAGGGATACGTATATGATCAATTGGTAGTGGCAAATGCTGTGTCGATGGATATGTGGGGTTGTGCATGGTGTGTGTGTGTGTGTGTGTGTGTGTGTGTGTGTGTGTGTGTGTGTGTGTGTGAGAGAGAGAGAGAGAGAGAGAGAGAGAGAGAGAGAGAGACGTGAATCTTTGTTGTGTTGCAGGTTTTGATCGCAACCTCTTCATGATGCAAGAGCTTCTGGGCATGCCGAGAGAGCACAAGAGCTCACTATGACAGCAATGGCATCCATGGCCATGATGGACACTAAGTCTGCTAATGGCAAAATGAGCCAACTTAGTCCATTGAGTATGATCACCAGGCCTTTACCGAATAGTAGTGGGTTGCAGCAAGACATCAACTAAGATAGAGTAAAGACCCTATCACCCTCTTACTTTTGTGAAGATAATGTTATGAATAGGTGCATCATGATATCTCCAATAAAGTATGTATCAGGGATGACACTTCTCCTTAAATTGTCCTTTAAGTTTATGAAAAAGATTCTCTTATCTTTAGCGTTTGGTTGGTAGCCATGTGCTTCTGTTTATAACCTGGTTCTCATCTCTCTTTTTGTTTATGTTAATTTTGTAGCTCTTGACCATTGTATAGGTTTATTGAATGGGAGAATGTGTGTGCATGCACAATGCTCACACAGCTTTTCCTACGTGGATGTGGTGCATGCCTTTGCTTTGAAAGAGACTTTGTTGCCTATTGTGGAAGCACAACTCAGCATTTAGAATTTACTTGATTTGAGTGAGCATATTTATTAGCAACATCCAAGTTTTTGGCGTGAGATTTTTAGTGCATGTGCATGGGTGTGCGTGACGAAGTGCTACATGCATTTGATTTGGATGGTTGGGCACTGTTGGAAGCATCTATGCATTACAGAGAGAAAATGTAACATTGCCTTAAAAGGTTGGTTTAATGCATAGCATGAGAGAGAGGACTAACAAAGAAAAGATTTATGTGGGGGAAATTTGTTAGCATTTTTACATTGGCTTCAAAGGGTAGTTTTGTACAAAGCATGAGAGGGACGACTAACAGGCAAAGAGAAAATTTTGAACCTTTGTCATTTGAAGTTGCAAGTGACCACTTTGCTTTTGTATAAAAGCTTCCATGTAAGCATTATTGTATTTGTGGAAAGTGTATTATGCTCTTGCATATACAAACAAAACGTTTGACTCTTGCAAGCAAGTAAAACTGTATAAGCATTCTAACTGTGTATATATTTATGTTTATATGTATATATATATACATTCCATTAAAGAGGTAGCTTAGGGAAGGAATCAAGGGAGGGATTGGGCCATCTGGGAATCCCCTTGGAAACCAATCCTCTTGCCTATCTCCTCATGACCTCTTCTAGCTTCTCTTCCTCTCATCAATTCTTAAGAAAACGAGAATTTTGCATGTCTACACAAAGTTTTGCAAGCACTATGGACCTGAAAGGTGCATACATTTGATCTCATATAGTGAAAGGTATCATTCACACCATGTAAAGGAGAAACTTATGAGGAGGAGAAGTTACATGTACATGTGCCTTTATTAATAAGGCTTGAATAAATTTAAAATATCTATGGTTAATAACACAATATTATATCGCCGACTAAAACCAATTGTAAAGCACACATGGTGAGCAATAAACCATGTAAGTATTCTGCTAACATTGAGTGGGGTGCTCCCTTAAGCCCATAAGAGGCATAGAACCCTTAGGCATGTGTCAAATGAGGATGAAGGAGTACCACTAATCCTGAGTTCCAAGGCCAATGGTGGGCAATGGCATGGCAATCATAGATAAACTAGAGCATTCCTAACTTGATCAGAGCTTAAGTGGGACCTTCCTCAATGCTTCTCTCTCTCTCTCTCTCTCTCTCTCTCTCTCTCTCTCTCTCTCTCTCTCTCTCTCTCTCTCTCTCCATGAGTTTTTTTTTCACATGAGACCTCAAAATATAGTCAACAAGTCTTGATTCTTCAAATTTGGAGAGCTTGCACGTGCATACATGCACATGGAGATTAGGGGAGGGGGACTTTCATTATCAAAGGAACAATCCCAAGATTTGTAGCATTGTGATTTGAAGGTAGACCAAGGAGACTATGATCTCCTTCGACCATCAATTTCAAGAGTGCAACGTGCTTTATATATGTAGTAATAAAGCATTGATTATTTTGTATGGGGAAGGAAAGGTAGCATTTTTAGACAAAGTGGTTGAAGGTTTGAGTGATGTTTTGGTGCTAATCTTTGAGACAGATTTTGATTGGAAAGTCTAGCATTGGCCCAAAAACATGAATTTTGCTCTACCACAAACAAAGAGATCTTACATCCAACTTGATTACACAATCGATTTTGGTTATCAGCGTGTAACAAACAAGGGAGACTATTGTGACCTCTTGAAGCAAAATGGGCAATAGTTTTAGATAACATTTGGGATCCTCCATGGCCTAGCATTCTTCATATGGAAGGTGCTATGGGCAACATTATCAAGAGGGGTTAAAGAAAAGCCCGAGGTATAGGCACATACCTATGCTCAATGTAAAGTAGTGATTGAAGAACCCCTCCATCTATTTAAAGACTGGGGACTTCCGGCAGGTGAAATTTGCAAATGGGTATAGAATACTACACAAGATTTGATTTTCTAAGAATGATCTGATCCTAGAGGAAAGGTTTCAATAATCAAGACATTCTATAGTGCACACAAGTTTTCCTCTTTAGCTATCTCAAACAAACTTGGAAATAGAAAAACCTTTGAGTATTCAAAAGGAACCCTATGGCACCCAAGTTTGAAGAAATCATACAGGAAAGCAAGGAATGGATTCTCTCTATTAGAAAACATATAGAGTCTAAATAGTAGAAGCAAGAACTCTTCTCTCTATCGGAAAACATACAAACCTTGAAAATTGGAAGCAAGCGCTCTTTGACATTAGAAAAAGCGCTAACTATGAGCTTTCAACTTCCAATAAAATCACAAGTTGAAGTGGATTTATAGAAATGGCTAAGAAAAGGCAAAAGTCTACTCCGTGATGTAACTTTTGGCTCCTCAAGTCACAGAATGTGCTTGAGGCTTAATGTACATTCTTTTTTGAGATAATATAAATCTACCACTTACAATTGTAAGTACGGCAAAGAAAAAGAATAGAAATCATGCTCTTTTGGCAGCAGCAACCCGCTGATCACATACTAGTGGGAATTAAAGCATTCACCTCATGTTCACAATTCAAGTCATGTCCACATGGTGTTCATTTGGTATTTTACTTTCAGGGAGTTCACTCGACATTCAGTTGGTGTTTAATCCAAGATCGGACAATGCATGCCCAATCGCATCGCCCTTAATGAATGGGGACCATTGACCCCACCTGCCAAAAGTGATGTGTGTGCTCCTACAGATGGCATGGTTTCCTATTTGTGTTTACTTCTCTATCCAAGTTACTTTAACTTGGGCTAGTTTAATTATGAGGTTGGGTTTTTCCCTTTCAATCGAGAAAACCCACACAAGTACGTGGCTAAGGCTATGGTCACGTGAGGCTTAGTTTCCACAGACAACATTCGACCAAGCCTGACAGCATGCACCTTTCCACCGGCATAGTGGTGTGAAATTTTGTGACTATGCCTTTTTTGGTTTAGTTTTCAAACTAAGTCCGTTGCCTGCCGGTGACTTCTCCTTTTCTCTCTCCTATCTGCGCCTCACACTCCCTCTCACTACTGGCTACTCCCCGTCACCCTCTGAGCTACCGTACCTGCTGTGGTCAGATTCTGCCGCGAGTTACTGAAAACTAAGCTTCGCATGACCATGCCCTAATGCACATGCCCCTCAACGAACAAGTGGTAGGTTTGCATCCGTTATTGACCTTTTCTAGGACATCTATTCGCCACAGAGGACTCATGCATCCCCATTCCCTCCTTTGTTAAAAAAAAACCATAAGCACCAGGAATAGATTAGAGAGATAAAAAAATAACCTTAGAGAGAGGAGCACAGGAGGCTACCTTCGGATATACACAGGGACCACCTGATGTGTTGTCCCCGAATGTCCTCTTTTTCAGACTTGATTTTTGTACCAAAAACATGAGATATAATGCATCCCTCCTTTGTTGATCCCTTGATCTAGGATTCAATGAAAACCTTTTGTCCTTTAGTACACCCCCCCACCCCCCACCTCTCTTTTCTTCCTTCTTTGAGGGCTTCCGTACGCAAGGGGCTTGTGTCATTTTTCGCACCTAAGAAAATCTGTCGCCTCTGTCCAAACCTTGTCCTTCAATCCCAACTTTGCCATTTTTGGTAGAGAAGCCTCCCGAAGAGCTTCGTTTACAAGAACACGACGGGTGACATAAGCTAATGCAGCCTTTGTTGAGCAGATGAAGCCAAACGAGCTGACGACTTTATAACTCCGCCTCTTCAATGTGCAAAACGTACCTTTTCTACATATCCTCTAATGTTGAGGGCACCTATGCGGCACACCCTCTTTATGAGGGGGACAAGAGAATTGATGCTTCATGTTGCGAGTGCAAATCGTGAAGCTTCCCAACTGCAAAAAGAATAAAATTAACAAAAATCACCCAAGAAGCGTAGTACAATTGGTGAGACCTTTGCAATGTAACCTCGAGGTTGAGGGTTCGAGGCTCGTAGGTTGCATTTTCTTGGGTGTATCCTCCTTCCCTATTGGGGAGGTGGTTCCCACAGTCACCCCTTAAGGGGGTAATGTACAACAACGTGCAATTGTAAATAAATGATATGTGTAAAGTTTCTCCCTACTACCTTCATCGTGCTCAAATGGTTAAAAAAAAGTAAACTTTTAATACATTTTGCAGAGCAGTAGGCGACCAACACGTCTTTTTTTGGGCTCATTAAGTGGCATCTACGGAGATGCTTTGTTGCTTTAATATCAAAAGGGAGTGGGAGAAAATATTTGGGCACGGCTGAGGGCACGTGGTGGAGAGAGATAAAGAGATAGAATATATTTTTTAATGTGGGTCAATTCACAGGAAGCGAGGTGCAGAAGGATTCGCATGGCGACCTGCAGGCGGGCAGTGCTAGTTTGGAGCAGATTGCCCGGGTATAAGGGCCGCAAACTCTTTATCGCTCTCTCTCTCTCTCTCTCTCTTTCTATGTCTTGCCTCAGGTGGTAGGAATGCAGGGTTGACAACAGGAGATTGATCCTCTCTCTCTCTCTCTCTCTCTCTCTCTCTCTCTCTCTCTCTCTCTCTCTCTCTCTCTCTCTCTCTCTCTCTCTCTCTCTCTCTCTCTCTCTCTCTCTCTCGTTGTAGGTGACGATACCCAGGTCCAGTCGAGCGCAGGTGGGATTGGCTGCAAGAAGAAGGCGAAGACCAGAGTGTCGGGAAGGATGATGGTTGCTTAAATTGAATGCAACTTTTGAGTTGAAAGACTTGGGACTTTGCATGATTATTCCCACAAGGAAAGTCGAGTATGCATCAAATGCAGACCAGCTTGAGATGGGGGGATTGAAGGGGTGGGCAAGATAGCCAGAGCTATGCAATGCATACCTAAGGGTACAGCTGCACTGTGGCATGGCGTTCGATTGTAGTGTTTTGGTGTACAGGCTTGTCCAGGTAGTGTAGGATGGAGAGGTATCTCTCACCCAGGCAATTGGGGCGTGACGAGATTGAACCAAGTCGTATTTGATTAACTACTTGATGGCGAGAGATGCGACCAGGGGACTGTCCGATTGCCGGTGGTGTTCGAGCTTCCAAGGCGCAAGGCCCTCCTTTGTGCAAGAATTGGTTGCAGGGCCGAGGGGGTTGCGATGCGACAAAACCGTTGAGTGGCATAAACTGGTAACCATCTTTTTGCAACTTTTTTCAACCTACTCAACGTCCTCTTCCTCATATGTGTATATAATTTTCTACGCTATTAAGTTATCTAGAGTAAATTCCCCCTCTTCGTTTAACCTTTGTGGCGACACATACATTGTACTCTTCCCAAAAATGTCAAGTGCTTGAGAGAGGAAGAGTTTGGATGTATTATGGGTATTCTTATGGGGAGAAGGTGAATGCTATTCCACAAATTGCATATTTCATTTGTTGCACAGCATTGGGTTGCATAATCGTTGATGGTGTTCAAGTGTCCAAAGTGTATATACAGTAAGGGGGTTTTCAAAGTTTGTTGCTTGAGTGGGTGAGTGCAAGTGTTATTTTGATTGGTTTCCTTCTCCACTCCCAAAAGAAGGTGGTGCCCCAAGTAGTGTGCATACCTCTTTATGAACATTTTGTGAGGGTAGGCCCATTGGTTTAGGTTTAGAGGCCCCATTTCAAAAAGCTTGCCCTCATAAAGTGGTGCCCCCACTGAGGAACATATTTCTAAGTTACCTTCAAATTTTTTAGTGATGAACAATGGAGTTCCCATCTATCCATTTCATTTTGCACAACACATTAGAGTAAATGTTCACATAGATAGAAAAGTCTTTTTCAAGCAACGCATTGTTTTTATGTTTGGTGCAGAAAGACTTAGAGAAATACTGGCATCACCCAATCCAATTATACTTCCAATCATCAATTATGAAACTTCTTTTGATGTTCACATTTTCATTTTGTTTTAAAGGCAGGAACAAGGAATGGTGAAGGGGTTCTCAAGGGCCATATGAAGGAACGAGGTCTTCAAACCAACAACGAGGAGTAGCACATGAATCACGATCAAAACAATGAACCTTTTAGGCCTATTGCTCGGCAATCCATTCATATAATCATTGCAACTAAGTTTAGGTTTCAATCTATCATAAGGAGGATATTTGGATCCGCTCACCTCAATGAAATCAATGCTTCAATTAATCCATTTATTCTACCTATGATAAAGTACGAATTAACAATGGATGTGTACATCTTCATTTTAATGTAATCAGATTTATAGTGTTAACAATCTTGTGCGGCCCATAAGAGAAAAGTTTCTTTAAAAAACAAAAAATCAAAAAGTCTAAACAAAATGTCAAGTTCTTTTCCCACGTTCTATGCAAGAAGTGGGGAAGATAAGCAAGAGTTTCTTGACAACTTGGAGATGGCACATCTCATATCCGGGAGAGATGAAGAGGAAGTAAAGCTACGAGCCTTCTCGTTGGTTCTAAAAGCAGAAGCTAAAGCATGGTATGAGACCTTGCAACCCCAAATCAAGTCCAACTGGGAGAGACAGCGAGCAAGCTTCCTCTCCAGGTTCGGGCAAGGTGATACTTCTGAAGGACTATGGAAATGTCTTATTGGACATAAACAGGTATCACTTGAAGACTATCCCTCTTATGACGCAACCTTTGTCAATCTATGGGGTAGGTGGGAGGCTACATTAGAAAATCATGGTGGTGCACCTAACTTTCTAAAAAAAGAGAGATTCACGGCTGGCTTGTATCCACTTTTAAAGGCTAAAGTAGAGCTAAAATTCCCATCCACCTTCGAAGAAGCACGTGAGGTAGCCATCATCAAGTTTAGAAAACTACACTTCCAAGCACATAGAGCAAGGGGTTTGAATGAAGTGAGTGAGAGGGAGTCTTCACAAACCATGGAAGCACCAATTAGGGCCCCTCTTGCACAATCTTCACAAATAGGAGATAACTCTCAACAAGAGGTTTTACAAAGGCTAACTCAACAGCTTGAGAACCTCACTCTGAATCTAGTACAGGGCCTACCTCAACAACGACAACCAAGAGAAGGGAATCGCAATCAGCGAAGACAAGCTCAAGAGTTGCGATGTTGGAATTGCAATGAAATGGGCCATGGAATGTACAATTGTCCACATCCAAGGCGACTTCCGGGAGACATATATCCCCCTAGACTGCCTCCTCTCATTGTGCAGCGAGAACTAGCTCAAGGCCCACAAATCCTTCGTCGACCACCACCACCAGCAAATATACCTCCCGTCCCACATGAAGAGGAAGAAAGAGGAGTCAACATCATCAAGCTAGAAGAGGTAATAGATGAGCATACTCTAAACTTTGATGTTATGCCGGCAGAAAAACGCACAAGAGCACATGATAAGGATGAAGACATGAGAAGTGAAGGAACAAATTCAGCCAGAAGGGACAAGAAAAAGAAGTCAAAGATGGAAGAAGCTGAAAGTAGCAGGAAGAAAAGATCAAGGCGAAGGAAAATTGGTATCAACGACTTCCCATTGGGAAAGCCGCTAGAGCCCTACAACATCCTGGAGGATTTACAAACCCAAAATCCAAACATTTCATGGCCTCAACTTCTACATCTATCAGCCAAAGTAAGAAGGCAATGGCCAAAGTTGGTAAGTACAAGAATTCCAAAAAAAAAAGCAAATCTTTCCATTAAGGTTGTGGCCTCAAAGCTACAAAAAGATGTGGAACCCATTGTGGATGATTACATAAGGGGTAAAAAGGTGTCTAATGTATATGTTGATAGTGGAGCTCAAATGTGTGTGATCACGGAAAAATCAATGAACAGGTTAGGGCTTGAAATTACAAAGTCCTCTAATTGTCAAGTTAGGCTAGCCAACGACTCAAGTGTGAAGTGTTTGGGGATCATTGAAAATGTAAAAGTCTCTGTATGTAACATAGATGCACGAGTGGATATGTATGTCATGCTAGCTAAGGGGGAGGGCTATCCCATCATCCTAGGGAGGCCTTGTCTCATTGCTGTGAATGCAGATCAAAAATGGGGAAGTGGTCGTTTGATTCTTAAGAAGGGTCAACCGGTGGTGTATAATTGGCGAGAAGGAAAGCAACTAGATATCAACTATGAAACCACGGTAGATGAAGAGAGCAAGGAGGAGAGTCGTTACTCAAGTGATGAGGAAGCATCAACCAGTGCATCAACCAGTGAAGAGGAGTCTTCTTTGGAGGTAATGGGAATTGTATTCAACGCCAACACCCAAGATGTTTCTGTAGAAGAAAAGCCAACAGACAATCACACACGAGGGGATGAAAGATGCCACCACCTTGAAGAAGGATTTGAGAAGATGCTTGCAAAAGATCTTACTTGTGAGGAGAAGAGGTCCTACATCAATATGTTAAGGAGGTATCCCAATTTGTTTATCACTGACTACTCACAAATAAGAGGTGTAGATGTAATAGAGCATCGAATTGAATTGAAACCAGGGACCAAACCCGTGGCTCAAAAGTTAAGGCGACTAGGATCCGTGCAACAAAAGGCTCTCCTACAAGAAGTGAATCGACTCTTGAAGGCTGGCTTCATCTATCTAGTATCCAACTCCGAATGGGTATCACCTATTGTAGTCACTCCCAAGAAGAATGGTAAGTGGAGGGTCTGCGTGGATTACAAACCCCTCAACGCTGCGACAAAGAGGGACCACTTCCCTCTCTCTTTCCAAGATGAAATTTTGAATGAAGTAGCAGGTCACGAATGCTACACTGTGTGTGATGGGTATTCAAGATATTTTCAAATTAGAATAGCAGAAGAGGACCAACCAAAAACCACCTTCATCACACCTTGGGGATGTTTTGCATTCAGAGTAATGCCTTTTGGGCTCACCAATGCTGCTAGCACCTTCATGAGATTCACAATATTTGTATTTCAGCCATTGTTTGGAAAATCTATAAGAGTCTTTATGGATGATTTCTGTATTTATAGTTGTAGATCACTTCACTGCCAAAAGGCTGAAGAGGGGCTTAAGAGGCTCCATTAATTTGGGGGACAACTCAACCCAGAGAAGTGTCATATTGGTGAATCTCAGGTGGTTTTGCTAGGCCATGTGGTTTCTTCACAAGGAATTCAAGTGGATCCCTCTAAAGTAGAGGCCCTTTTGTCATTATCTCCACCAACAACAACTAAGGAGCTAATGACCTTCAACCACAAAGTGAGGTACATGTCTCGCCTCATCCGTCTCCTAGCAGAATCCATTGCCCCTTTGCATAGGTTGGCAAACCAATCTACATTTGAATGGGGGAGGGAACATGCAAAATGTTTTGAGTAAGTGAAGGGCATTCTTAGCTCTCTCCCAATCATAATGCCACCAGATCCAAAGGAGACCTACTATGTCACTCCAAGTGTTTGTTTCTTGATCAATAGTAGAGAAAACCCCAACTCTCCCTCTTTCACATCCTCCCTCCTAACCCTCCTCTTTGGAGGAAGTGCAACTCTATCCTCCACTCTTTCTATTCTACAATCTCTTACTCCATCAACCCAATAAATCATTTGTAGCACCTCAATAACTTGTAAATACATCATGATCTCTCGCATGGTTATGTTAATGATCATTAAATCATCTTCAAAACTTTCAAGTGTCGCAATTCGTGATGGTTAGCCAGCGTCTATCCTCCCCTTAAAAGGTGTGCGAGAAATCAAGTAAGTGTTCTATTTACCATTGGTTTGTTTCTCCACACTTATTCAATTGGTCTAAAGAAATTTCTCACTCCAAGTCTCTTTTGCTTCATTACATATGCATGTGGCTACCTCTCATGGTGATTTTATTTGTGTCACGGCATTGCATAGATGGAGATGAGCTCTCTATGCAAAGTGTGTTAGTTTGATGTAAGTGATTCTCTTGTGTGTTTGAGAGGCAAGTCTTGTGCGCATGATTTTTTTGATGAGTGCTTGAGAGAGGAGGAGTTTGGATGTATTATGGGTATTCTTATGGGGAGAAGGTGAATGCTATTCCACAAATTGCATATTTCATTTGATGCACGGCATTGGGTTGCATAATCGTTGATGGTGTTCAAGTGTCCAAAGTGTATATAGAGTAAGGGGGTTTTCAAAGTGTGTTGCTTGAGTGGGTGAGTGCAAGTGTTATTTTGATTGGTTTCCTTCTCCACTCCCAAAAGAAGGTGGTGCCCCAAGTAGTGTGCGTACCTCTTTACAAACATTTTGTGAGGGTAGGCCCATTGGTTTAGGTTTAGAGGCCCCATTTCAAAAATCTCGCCCTCACCGTGTGAATTGGCTGCAACTCAGTGTTAGTTTTAAAAGTTAAGGCCTTGTCGGTATCTTCCTAGCTAATTAATTAATGATGTGGAAGATAGACCCAGCAGCAGCAGCAACAACAGTAGTAGTAGTAGTAGTAGTAGTAGTAGTAGTATGCTTTGGAGAGCATTAGGCCATGAAGCAAATGGATTGCAAAGCCCTAGCTATAATGACCCTACATCGTTCATGGAGGGGTGCCTTTTTACTGATGTTTCCTTGCATAGGTAACCTACGCCCCTTGCTGCAAGCTAGCTACCCACATTATTGAGTTCACTACCAACTAGTTCAAGCACGAGGGGTGCCCGAACTATGGTCTCCCCTCCTAATACTACTACTACTACTACTTGGTCTATCTTCCACATCATTAATTAATTAGCTATGAAGATTTCAACAAGGCCTTAACTTTTAAAACTAACACTGAGCTACAACCGCTTCGCATGGTTCCGTCGCATCGCAACCCCCTTGGCCCTGCAACCAATTCCTGCACAAAGGAGGGCCTTGGCGCCTTGGAAGCTCGAACATCACCTGCAATCGGACAATCCCCTGGTTGTAGCTTTCGCCATCAAGTAGTTAATCAAATACGAGCAGGTTCAATCTAGTCACGCCCCAATTGCCTGGGCGAGAGATACCTCTCCATCCTACACTACCTGGACAAGCCTATACACCAAAACACTGCAGTCGAACGCCATGCTACAGTGCAGCTGTATCCTTAGGTATGTACTGCAGAGCTCTGGCTATCCTGCCCACCCCTTCAATCCCCCCATCTCGAGCTGGTCTGCATTTGATGCATACTCGGCTTTCCTTGTGGGAGTAATCATGCAAAGTCCCAAGTCTTTCAACTCAAAAGTTGCATTCAATTAAGGCAACCATCATCCTTCCCGACACTCTGGTCTTCGCCTTCTCCTTGCAACCAGTCCCACCTGTGCTCTACTAGACCTGGGTATCGTCACCTACAGCAAGAGAGAGAGAGAGAGAGAGAGAGAGAGAGAGAGAGAGAGAGAGAGGCTCAATCTCCTGTTGTCGACCGTGCGTTCCTACCACCTGAGGCAAGACAGAGAGAGAGAGAGAGAGAGAGAGAGAGAGAGAGAGAGAGAGAGAGAGAGAGAGAGAGAGAGAGAGAGAGAAGAGATTCGACACAAAAATAGAACACACTATGATTGATTAATTATGAAAACACTTTACATATATAAAGGAGGACTTGCCATGCAAAAAACTCCACAAAATCGAGTCTTCTTGCATGCTATAGAGCCTTTTCCCATGGGTAGAGGGCTTGACATCCAACAAGGAGCATTCGTGTATGTTGTCTCATCTTAGGGCCGCTTTTCAAACCATTTTTTGTGCCATAGTGGTTGGCTCTCTAGGATGAGAAAAATTTGCTCTACTTATACTAATACATCCTCACATAATCTCCTTGAGAATTCGGTTCTAATATTGACAATAGCTTTTTGTTCCATAAAATGGCCTCTTGCTTGATCAATGGTAGTGCTATCATCTCGTGGCCCAAATGTTTTACATGCTCGTCTGGTTTGAGCATGAGTAGAGTTGTTGATTCTAGGACTTTGAGATTGTACAACATGTATTCTTTATGTGTCTCTTTGGGCATACCTTCAATCCATTTTTTGAGCTCATCTCGTGCATCCACTGATTCTTTCTCTTCTTCCAACTCTTGTAGTCCTCCCCTGGAAGATGTGCTTGGTAGATCCAATGGGGGTAGGACTATACTTTCGAACTCTAAATGCTGACTTTGAGTGATTGTTACAATTTCCTATGTTTGGAGAGCACCCTATTCCATAGCTTTAGCTTTCATCTCTTTAACGTGCATCTCTGCTTGGGCTATGAGCTGTGTGAGACTCTTTTTCTTGATTAGTAGGAGGTGGAGATGGTGGTTTTGGTGAGACCTTGTGCTCCATTTCCTCCGCATCTTTTGTTGTTGTAGCATCTTTATTAGTCTCCACATGATGAAACTGTTGGCCATGAGGAGCGCCCAATGTTGAATCTAAATTTATTGTCTTTTTGTCACATAGAATCTTTCTCAGCTCTTTCTTTAGCTTTCATTTTTAGCAATTCGTGGATTCTATGGTGGGTGGAGGCTGCTTGAGCTTGATCTTTGCTTGAGATTTTTGTTGTCTTTCTTCTTTAAGTTTTTTGAGCTTTACATCTAGCTCAACATCATCATTATCGAAGGGAGGTGAGTCTTGCTGATTTTCTCCTATCTTCTTCTTCTCCTTGACTTTCTTTGTTTGTCGCTCCTCTTTGAGCCAGTGTGTCATGCCAAGGGCAACCCTGGGTGTCAATCGGCTGCTAGTGGGAAGGGAATCCTAGGCCGGTGGCTATATGAAGGGAGGTTGAATTGAGGATTCACTGGGGCAGCTCCCAGGGCATTATACTGGTATCAGAGCTAGAGAGGTTGTGGACCTATTTTTAGAAAAGAGTCTATTGCATGTTGCATGCTTCTTGACATGGAGAAGACGAAGGCATGGGAAAAAACCCTTTCCAGGCGAGGAGGTCAAGATCAAGGCAGGGAGGGAGCAATGCTCGACCTCTAGCAAACAGAGTGCCAATTGGCTTGTTGTGAGCGCAAGGCCTAGGGGAGCGTTTCACATCACAGCCGCATGCTGCACCGAGAAACCCCCATCTCTGTCTCGCCAGTTTCTTCACTGCACAACGGCTCCTGCTGAGGCCTACCATAGCACACATTTTTTTTTTCAAAAGAAAAAACCCCTTATGGTTTTAAAACTCCAAGGGAGGGTGCCCATGGCCGCCCCCCCCCCCCCCCCAACTTCTCTACTAGTTTGTTATCCTCGTTTGAGGCTGGGTTTGGATTTCAAGCAATCATGGTGGACATAGGGTGCTATCGAGGCGTCCAAGCGAAAACAAGTAAACTGATTTTTTGTAAATTCAAAAAATCGATCAAGAATCAAAGTACGTACACCTTTTACAAGGTAGAAGATCCGTTTGGACAACAACTGAAATCGATTAAAGATTTAACACATTGAAGAGTCCAAGCACGGATTTGTTTTTTTCTTAGCAACCATATATCTACAAACTGTGGTTGCGGATGCCATTAGCATGGCTAGTTATTGGCATCTGCAGTGCAGATGACAAAATTGAGCTTCTTGAATCAAGGTATTCTTCTTTCTCTACTAGTACTGCACATAGTCGCCATGGATTTCGAGATCAATATGACTTTTAATTTCAAGAACAATACGGTCAATCTTCCCAATGATCGCTCACAGTCGGATACTCTGCGTAGATACGAGAGGAGATGACACTTATGAATTGCTTGATATTCAAGAATTTCAAGTACTTCAAGCATGAATGACTGTGATGGAAATGAATTTTGATTCTTTAAATGAAAATGTTAGTAAATTATCCACTTTAGTAGTGCAATTTATGCAACAGCAAGGCAAGGGATCTGTTGATACACACAAGCATGAGCACGGTCCTCCTGGTCAAGGATAAGGTACCCCTTTGGATTCTCTGCACTCTCTCACTCAAAAGGAGGTGGATGATTTGTTAAAGATACAAAGGCACCAACTTTTAAGGGAGAGGAAAGAGAGCACAATAAGGATGCGTTTGTTAGACCAGTGGGTAGACAGACATGCGAATAACCTCCCAACCATTAGCAATAGTAAGATTGAGGTGCTTTCCCCCAACCACTTCCAGACAGTCACCCACGACTGACGACAAACTATGACTCAATCATTGATTATCCAGCCATATACTCGATATGGAATGGAGACAACCAACTAGGTTGAAAGCAGATTGGAGTTTCAAGCAGCCAATCACGAACACCCATACTCAGCCATCACCTTGTATGGCAAGGTGTAAACTCATACTAAATCTGCAAGAGAGATTGCACTGGCAGTGCAAAAAATTACAGAAACAATAATGTCCATGAATTTGCATGCCGCTTTGAATATGTTTGTGTTAAACACTAGGGCCCATAACACCTAGTGTGCATGCATTTAACACAAACATATCCGAACCACAATTCCATGACAAGAGTTTCCACGGTACGTACGTGAAAGTCTTGCAGCAAATTTGGACCATAATAGAATGTGACAACCCGATCACACCTAGGTACCAACCATGAGACATCTCATGAATATAGCATATTTTGCAACAAAAGTTCGACCAGAACAGAATGTGACAACCCAGTCACACCTAGGTACCAACCATGAGACATTCTCATGTACATAACATACTTAGCTATATGTAGAAACGACCCTCCATTAAGGGGGTTTCACAGCACTTGTAATCGTAACAAGTTTGTACTTAGTACACGACAATTTTTGGCCACTGAAACTGCTCCTGATACTGTGTGCTTAAAATGGTCGAACCAATGGATGTGACCAGCACCTAGGGACTTCGTCGCGACACATTGGTAAAAATTTGGCGCCAGTGTCAGTCGAAGAGACTCACATTCTCCACATGTGGAATATGTCTCAAACAAGGATATCAAGAAAAGTGACATCCATCAAGTATGAGTTGGTACTTGTGTGTGGAGGTAACTGCAAACACTCCACGACAAGAGTGAGAGGGACCCTCATTATCATGCTCCACACTGGCTAAACTGAAATCCTTGAGTTCCTAGACCATGTTGTATCCCATGTGACAACATGTGCCGAATCGAACCCTACAACTAGGTTCGTAACAGCGTAAGGTATAGTGGACGCTATGGTCCAAAATACTCTGGTACAACATGCCCTTGGCATGGCTTTGAAACATTCAAGCGTATTTATATGACTTGCACTGGAAACCGTGGGTGTTGCCTGCGCAATCCAACCCCTTTGGTTAACATCTACATAGTCAAACCCCTTGGTAAGACCCTCTGTAGAAACTGCTCAACTAGCATGCAACATAGTTAACCGTGTACATAATCATTGGAATCAACTCGAAAAGTTGAATTCGTCCGCTAACGTGTGGTAGATTGCGGAATTCTTTCCTTGAAAATTTAACTAGGAGAGATCAAACTGTGATCCTCAATGCCCATGGGGTGATTTAGCAGTCACCCTCCGGGTCGTACCCCAAACAATATGTCCATAGACACTCCGTAGTGCTATAGAGAGAGCAAGAAATCCACACAAGTGAACTTCCTAGCTCTTGTGGACAGCCATGCTGTCTCAACTGATTGCTGCATCTATACTTCCTTGTAGAGATCAACTGCTGCTGTGAGTTGAAGATTTATCAAAAACTCAACTTGAGTGTCGCATTGAAAACATGTAGTGCAAAAATGACACTGTAAACATCCTGAATGATAAGACCCTTGCTTGTCCCTTAATGTCGATGTATACTTCCCTGGGTAGATCTGTTCACTCTTGAAAACAATCACCCAAAGAATGCCAATAGTTGGGTCTTACCCTTGGCGTGACAATGGCTTTTAGCCTGTGTGTCTCATAGCCCTTGTGCAAATTAGTTTTCAATGGACGAACCGATGAAGACTAATTTGAGTAGCATCTTAGCCACGTGCTAGCTGAGAGTTAGAGCACCTGACTCACGAGCAAAACACGTATCAAAAGCTTCTTAGAAGATTTTCATTATTCCCTTAAAGAGAGAGAACAAGAGAGAAGAAGAGCATGCTGGGGTGCGGAACTTTCCTAGAACGACTATGACGTGTATAGTTGATTGCCATGCTCATGTGCATCTTATGCCTAACGTGCAATGTATCCTATAAGCATGCAACAAGTTTCTGCTATGACTCTCTCATTGAGAGAGGTAACAGAAAAACACAACTACATCTTGATCTACCTGCCTTGCAGGGTCGTGATTGTATGAAAATGACTTAGCATTGGCACTTTGCCTGTGAAATAAGTCCTAGATTTAGGTTCATTTTAGTGTTGTTGGGTGTTGATAGCAACCAACCATCAGGTTCAACAATCCATTACTTAGTCTGTCCTTGACAGAGTTGCGAGTGTGATAGCGGAAGCATAATGCATAAAGTGGTGGAATCCATGCCACATACTTAGCATGCCTTGCATGCAAAAACGTAAGCCCTTGGCTACTATAACGGTCTCAAGCGTGAGAACCAAAACCATAAGTGCCTTGCACAGAATAAACTGGTAGGGATTCTGTGAGCTGACATTCCCTATTTTGCCAGTTCCCCAAACTTGTGTGCCAAAGCCCTTGATTCCAAATCAATGGTAGTATCTCGGCACAAGGGAGAAGCCCTGCTTCATGTAAAATTTCCAAAGCACTTTGCTTTGCACAATGACAGTAATTGCCAAGTAAAGTGTAAACATGGAAAAAAAACAAGAAAAACTTAAACTTGGCTAACCTGGTAGTTGTTGCTGCAACCGGTTGTTATGAGATTACAAAGGAAAAGCTCGCGTAAAGGTGGCTCATAGCCAAATCTGCTGTGTGAGAAAGAGTTGTCACATATGGATATACGCCCTCTTGTATCATATACATCCGTCGTATACAGAAAGAAATAATCTGCAAACCGTTTGCCAAAGCCTTCCCAAGTTTGTATGCTCATAGCATATGCCAAACGTGGCGAGTCACTATGGAAGATGCATAAATAGAAGCCTTGCTTCACCTAAATCTGGTACTGCTAATAGCCAGCGGATGTGGCTGCAAATAGCATGACAAAAAGAATCGACCTTGTAGAGCAATTTCAAGTGAAATTAACTAGTATTGTGTGACAAGCATCCTATGTTGGCTTGTAGAAACAGTGACAAGGAGTCGGCCATGCCGAGCAACTTGCTGCTTTCAACAAATCCAGTAATATGCCATGCTTGTCACCTTGAGATGCTGAAAAACTGACCCTTGGGCCTGCCTTTGAAGCAAAAAGTAACCTGTGATGAGCGTGCTCCATCAAGGTACTCACGAGAAGCCATGCTTCATATAACTATGTCTGGCCTCTTTCCCAATAAATGTTGCTTGGCCTTATGAATGATAGCCGTGATTATTCATTCCATTGCATACGAGAGTTACGAAGCACATGTGCAATAAGTAATCCACTTCATGCTGTCAAGGGTGTAGACGGCTGGTGCATCACCATGTGGGAACATGTTCTTAGAAGATGGGCAGTGAATCATTTAGTAATTACTAGAGTAATTACTACGGTAAACCCGAAGCATATAAATAGGGCCCATTACTTTGATATCGGGGGGCAATTGTTATCACTTGTATTAGCGTTTGGAGCTATAATTGCACTTGAGCATCTGTGGCAGTATTATCAGCTACACTTTCTCTCTCTATAATCATATTTGCTGTAATCTCAATCATGATATATATATATTCCGGTGATACTGACTTCTCAACAGTCTTCTGAATCCAAATCTCAACTTTATTCCAGTCTTTAAGTCTGATTCTCATTTCAGTATTCATATTTTAGTCTAGTCACTGATTTCTGTCTAGTCTGCTGTCTGAACTCTTCCTACTCTAAGTAGCTGAAATCCTTCAACACTGGAATTAGCTGTCTCAAGAGATCAGCTCCAATTCCATTTTGGCGATCACGGTGGGAAAAGCTGAAGCTCGTTGACTGAAAGACTCTTCTCCCAGTTGAAGTTTTCAGCAAATGGCACCAAAATCCAATCGTGGTCGGAAATCTACCAATCGTGTGGACCCCATTCTTGAGGAGTCAGGAAGAGAGTCTGACCCCAAGCAAGAGAAAATGACTGACACTGAGGCTCAAGAGGAGCACAGTCAGGCTGATGAGGCGCAGGACTCATAACACTCCAGTCATTCTCGACGCAGACAGGAAGAAAGGGAAGCACGAAAGGCAAAGAGTTCCAAGAGTTCTCAGTCTCTCCACAAAGATAAGCATATCAAAGGCAGAAAGGGAAGTCACCGAACTTCTAGCATTCAAAACAGAAAGAGACAGATACTGAGACAGAGACAGAGATTGATTGGGATGCTCACACTGACAATTGCAAGAAGGTTCCCAAGCGTCATTCTCAAGCCAAGAAGAGAACTGGCGGGATCAGCAGTAACCAAAATGTTTACACCGCTTCCCTGAAAATTTCCTTTCCCATGTTCAAAGGAGGGAAAAAGGATGATCCTGATGTTCACATACAAGCTTTTGAGCAGTATGCTGAACTAAAAAACATTGATGAAGATGATTGGGGGGAATACTTTCCACAAACCTTGAAGGAAGCAGCAAGGAAATGGTATTACCATTACCCTGCATGCCAACTAAGATCATATAATAAATTACTTAAGGCCTTCAGGTTGGAATATTCCGACAATCGAGGGGATGAGGATATTCTCTGTGAATTGGATCAGATCAAACACAGGAATTTGTCAGTCCGCAGCTATGTCGAAAAGATCAAAGAATTGACCAGAGAGTTGCAAGAACCACCGTCTGAGAAGAGATTAAGGGCATGGTTTTTGAATGGGTTTAGAAACAAGAAGCTGAGAGAACAAGAAGTACCAGCCCCTACAAAGAAATTCAACGACCTGGTCCAACGAGCATTAAAACTGGAACAACAGGCTAAGAAAGAAAAGAGCCACAAGAAGCGAAGGACCAGTAGCAGTAGTTCGGCTACTGATGCAACCGATTCCAGTGAAACATCCAGCAGCTCTGAGAGCAGCTCCGATAATCGGATAAAGGAAAAATCAAAGAAAGGATCATAGACCAAGAGAATTGAAGAAATGGCTAGGCAAATTGTAGAGATTAGCCACACAAGACAGCCGGTCTGGAAGATGGAGACTTGGTGTTCAAGATGTAAATCCAAGGACCAAATCTCCACGGAACGCCCACAATGTACCTACTGCAAGGCCTTCGGTCACCTATGGAATAATTGTGGCATCCAAATTCATCATTTTAAAAAAGGAAAGGATCTATCAGTGGTTGCCTACACTGAACATGTGAAGTCAGAGCCAATCAAAGTAGCCCAAGAAGAAGGACCAGGTACCAGTGGTACTGGTCAAGGACGAGGCAGATACCAACCAGGAATGGGCAGAGGAAGAGGAAGAGGCAACTTCCAGACCAGAAGCATGAATTGCTACACCTGTGGGAAGTATGGTCATTTTGCAGCCCAATGTCCAGATGCACCGGTAACAACTGCTACTGAGGCTAAGGCACCAGAGCAAGTCCCAGTCAGAGTAGTTACCAGGAGCAAAGGAGTAATCATTGAAGATATTCCAGACATTTCACAAGTACCAGCCAACTCCAACAGCAGCAAGTGGGCCCAACAAAGGGAAGTTTGGAAGGCCAAGGGTAAGGAAAAGGTGGTAGATGAGTGGCAAGAGCAGCGGGAACTAGCAGCTAAAATCACAGAGGATTTAGCTAAGAAGCTGCCAGAGCAGCTAGAAAGTTCCGAGGCTAGAGTCATTCAGAAGATACCAGCCCAATCGGCTGATAAAGATCAGTCAGTACCGGCCATAACAGAGACCATGCTGGCTGTGGTACATGGACTAGCTGGTGAGATGGCAGTGGAAGGAAAGAGTAGTACTGCTAAAGAAGAATGGCAGTATGAAAACACTAGCTCTTCAAGCTCTGACAATCAGTCTGACCAGGAGCAAGAGGAAATTCAAGTGAAAATTTGTGATAGAATCCAGAAGCTGACTGTAGAGCTGGAGGATATAAGAAAGACCTTACCTGAGGTGGCCAACTTTATCAGGCATCGTAGGAAGACTGAGACAGAGGCCAGAACAGTAGACCTGACGGCTGTCCGGGATGATGAAGTTCCACTTATTCTGGTAGATTACAAGGTCAGGAAGCAGTGGGAACCTCTCTCAAGCGTCATATTGGATGGAGGAACATGAGTCAATATAATGAGAGCCCATCTTCAGCAAATAATGGGTATCACTAACATGAAACCAGCACCATTCAAAGTAAGAATGGCAGATCATCGAGTCGTACAAGCGACAGGCATGATTGAAAACATGCAGATAAGAGTGGGGAGGGAAAAATTCAAAACTAGTTTCCTAGTTTTGGATGTCCAGGGAGCATATGGAATGCTATTAGGCCGCCCATGGTTAAGAACAGTACATGTTGTTCATGACTACGCCAACCAGACCTTAACCATAGAAGGGGCCAATGGCAAAATCAAAATCTAGACCAACAACACCAGGAGCTGGAAAAAGGAACTGAGGCCGAAGGAGTTGTGTCAGAAATACCGAGCTAAGAAAATTGAGCGAATGCTAGCAGCAATGAACATCTTTCCTTTGGCAGAAATTGATCTGAATGCAGTCCTAATAAACAAAGAACAAGCTGTCAAGAAGAAGAGACAATTCCCTGATCAGTTTACTAAAGTCAATACAGGGGAAAGAACCGTTCAGCTAACTGGAAGAATGGAGGAACCAGCGGATACTAGCAAAATAGAAGAATCAGTATGTTCTGAAGAGGATCCACTAAATCAGAATAATGATTCAGAGATGAATGGACCTTCTTGGGACTACGCTGAAGATTCCACCAAACGAAAAGGAGGAGGACCAAATTGGTTGCTTCCAGATGATCAAGAAGTGGAGGAGTGGAACCTGGGATCAGAGGAAAATCTCAGAATGATCAAAGTCAACAAGCACCTGAAACCGGCAATGAAGGAAAAGTCAAGGAAAATGTTCCAGAACTATAAAGATGTATTTTCTTGGGAACATACATATTTGAAGGGAGTAGATCCTGAAGTCTGTCAGCACCGAATACCACTGAAACCAGAAGCTAGGCCAGTCAGATTGCCAAGATACCGGATGAACCCCAACTATGCAAAGAAGGTCAAGGAGGAGATTGATAATCTTCTCAAGGCTGGGTTCATTACGGAGGTAGCAAGTAGTGATTGGTTATTTCCAATAGTCGTCGTTCCTAAGAAGAATGGGAAATTAAGGGTTTGTGTCGACTATAGGAAACTCAATGCCCAGACCATCAAGGATCCGTTTCCCTTACCTTTTACTGATATGTTGCTTGATGAGATCACAGGATATGAGATGTATAGCTTCATGGATGGTTATAGCGGCTATAACCAGTTACATATTGCTCCGGAAGATAGGGCCAAGACCACTTTCATGACAGAGTGGGGAGCATTCATGTATCTGGTGATGCCTTTTGGCCTATGCAATGCACCAACTACTTTTCAGCGGTGTATGATGGAGATGTTTAATGAATTTCTTCATCCGTTCCTCGCCATTTTCATGGATGACTTCACTGTCTATTCAGCTGAGGAACAACACCTTCTATTCCTAGAGATGGTTTTTAAATGCTGTCAGGAGAAAAGGATTTGCTTGAATCCATTTAAATCAGTATTTCTGGTTTGGAAGGGACATCTACTGGGACATGTGGTTTCCCGCAATGGAATAGAAATGGCCAATGACAAAATACAATGTGTCCAGCAAGCTAAAGCTCCTAGAACTGCTTCTGAGTTGAGTTCTTTCTTGGGGTATGTGAATTTTTATAGAAGATTTGTACACAAATTTTCTTCTCAAGCAGTACCACTATATGAGCTTACAAAAAAGACTAGTAAGTCTAATTGGACTGCTGAATGTGAGGAGAGTTCCTAGAATTTGAAAAAAGCCATTACCAGCAAACCAGTCCTCAGGCAGCTGAATTGGGATATTATTTTTCATGTACACATAGATGCTTCAAAATTGGCAATGGGGGCAATATTAGCTCAGCCAGATGGCAGGACAGACTATCCGGTCTATTTTGCTAGTCGGAGATTCATTCAGGCTGAACAAGGCTATACGACTACTGAAAGAGAAGCCCTCGGAATGGTTTTTAGCGCTACAAAGTTCAAGCATTACCTATTGGGGAAGTTATTCCATTTTTATGTGGATCATCAAGCTCTTTTGTTTTTGATTAACAAAGTCGTTATTCAATGCAGGCTGATAAGATGGATGATGTTCCTTATGGAATTTGAGTTCAAAATTTTCCATAAGCCTGGCCAACACCACTATGGAGCTGACTTCCTTTCCAGAAGTACAGAAGGATATTCAGAATCACCTCTGAGAGATGAACCAGTGGATGCTGATTTATTTCAGTTAGAAGTAGAAGAATCAGTGGATCCTGAATGGTATGATATTTATCAATTCCTTTCCCAAGGTGCCTTTCCAGAAGATTGGAAACAGAATCAGAAGAAGGCTCTGATCATAAAAAGCCTAAAATTTACCATCATTGGGGGAGTAATTTATTGATTGGGTGTGGATGGTATACTTCGGAGATGTGTTCCAACGGAGGGAAGAATGCAAGTTATCTCACAGGCACATAATGGAGAGTCTGGTGGACACTTTTCCAACAAAGTAACCTACAAGAAGATTCTGCAAGCAGGTCTGTGGTGGAAAACAATGATTGCTGATGTCAGAAGCTTTTGTAAAACTTGTGATATATGCTACAGAATGGGCCGACCAACAGCTGCAGACATGACTCCCTTAATGCCAATACAACCATTGGGAGTATTCATGAAATGGGGATTGGATTTTATGGGACCTTTTAAGAAGGTGACTCCCAGGAAGAACAAGTACATCGTGATGGCTACTTGTTATGTTTCCAAGTGGGTTGAAGCTAAGGCTCTTCCTGACAACATAGCCAAGTCAACTGTAAGATTTCTGTTTGAGAATATTGTCTGCTGATATGGATGTCCAGTGGAAATTGTGACCGATCAAGGGACACATTTCATCAATGATACTATGGAAATCCTATTGGATATACTTTCAGTCAAGCATTGGAAATCTACTCCTTACTATCCCAGATGCAATGGACAGGCTGAAAGTAGCAATAAGACAATTAAGACTATTCTCACTAAGGTGGTACAAAAGAAACCAGACCAGTGGGATTTGAAACTTCAGACTGCTCTCTGGGCTTATAGGACAGCTTATAAGGTAACTACTGGAATGACACCATTCAGAATGGTGTATGGAACTGAAGCTGTGGTTCCTATGGAGTTTATAATCCCCAGTCTAAGAATGGTTGTAAAGTATGGACTAGACTTCAACCATAATCTTAAGAAAATACTGGATGAACTAATCCAGTTAGATGAACTCGGGCAAAGAGCTATATTGGAACAGGAAATTTTTCAACAAAGAAGGAAGCACTGGCATGATCTCCGAATTAAAGTCTGATAATTCCAGAAAGGAGACTTAGTGCTTTTATATCAGTCAAGATTGGGTCCAAAGAAGCCGAATTTGAAGATTTCCTGGGTAGGACGTTTTGAGGTTGATTGGGTCTTCTCCAATGGCACAGTCAGATTAAAAGACTTATCGGGACTGATGTTGCCGGGAGTATATAATGGAGCAAACTTTATTACTCAGAGACCAGAGAAACTGGGTTAGAAGAAGTCACTAAGGAACTGGAGGTTGTTGATCAAGAGATACCAGAATCAGATATTTTTGGTCTTTTCCATGTGCAACGAGTTCCAGCTTCAAAACCAGTACCTGAAGAATCAGATCAGGCTGATTTAAGAACCAGTACCAGTATGGTCCAGCCAGAGTTGGAATCAGTTCAGAACCAGTATGAACACATTTTCCAAATTTTAAGTGGCCAACGGTGAAATAGTATGCCAGTGATAATTATTACAAGGATGGGTTGCAGTCTTGTCCAATGCATGTTTGCCACGTCAGCAACAGCGCACACAAGTCTAGGTGTGGCGAGTGGTGGAGCTTTTATGGCGCGAACGCGTATAGCAGTCAGGAGAGTTAGCATTTTTCCTCATAAATCTCCTGTGCGACGTTTTCCTCCTGTCAACCATTCGCCATTGCCAAGCTCCGAGGTTTCTTCACTAAAGCTGCAAACTTCAACCTCTGATGAGACAGCTGACTGTCAAACAACCTTACCAGCGACACCAGGCAACGGCTTTAACACAAGTTAGTCCTCTTCGCCTTCACCTGTTTCATCGTCGTCGACCTCACAGTGTATGGGTAGAAGGAAACGTTTAGAGAAGATGCAGGAAACTCTTGAAGAAACCCAGGCTATCATTGCAGAGGCAAAGGAAAGCCTCCCTATTCTTCTGATGGGGGTTTTTCACAAGCCAAGCTCCCATACCCCTCTTCTCTCGTCCCCATACCATGGAAACCTCCTCTTAGGAAGGGAGTGATAAAAGGCATTGGAAAAAAGTAGGAAAAAATAAAGTATGATTATGTAAATATATGAGAAAGGTAAAATAGGCCACCTCATGCCTGCGGGGCAGCCCATCCCCACCTTGCCTCCTTTTTCTTCACTGATGCCCCGCCGTGTGTCCCTTTTCCTCTCCTCCACTCAAAAGGTCAACCCCCTCTCTCTTCCCCTTGTCCTTTCTCCTTTCTCTCTCCCCTCAAGCTACCCCACCTCTCACCAATAATGCACCCTAACTCACATGCAACTTATCATATCTTCCAAAATAGTATACCCCACCCCCCTTTCTCTCTCCTATCATATCCCATGACCCAAATACCCCCCTCTCTCTCTAAAGGGCACCATGTCTCTTGTCTTGTAGCTAAATAACCTCCCCCACACTCACACACACTCAGTTTCACTGAAAAAGGTGCCCAAAGACCCATCCCCACCCGGTGGTTACCTGATTTTTCTTGTGTTCACACACATCTGCACACAGATTCACCTCTGAGCACACTCCCCTCTCTCCCCTCTTGTAATTACTTTATTATCCATGTCACCTCTCACTTTTTTCATCAACCCATCTCTCTCTCTTAGTCTCTCTCTCATGAGACTGCTGTTCTGGCACATATACACACAGCCAGACAAGTGGGGCCCACAGTCACATGGCCTATGTAGATAATGATTTCTTCATTTCTAAATTCTATAATTTCTCCCCCCTCCTCCCCTATATAAAGAGGGGTCACTATCACACTAAACACACACAACATCACCAAAGAACACACTATGCACTGTGTGTGCCTAGTGCACACACACACACCCACACCATCACCATCACCGCAATCACCATGCTTGTCTTGAGCATGACCTCTACACCCTTGGCTATGGAAGATGAAGGGCAACTAAATGAAGGATGATGGCCATAATCCTTGTGCCACTCTTCGCCATCAACTCCCACCTATCCGCCATGTGCTCTACCACTCTCTCCCTTCTCATTCCCCTACCCTATGCTCCCCATTTCATCGCCTAATTCTCTAAATAAAGCTTGAGGTTTTGTGAGTCTGTTTTCTTGCAATGTTTTGCCCATGTGAGGTGTGCGGGATCGCCACCTAGTCTTGTGTTTTGGAGTGAGCTTGTGTATGTGTGAAGGGTGTGCGGATTCGCCATCCTTTTGTGGTGCCTAAGTACTAAGCCGCTATACCCCCTCCCTCACTCTCTCTCTCTCTCTCTCTCTCTCTCTCTCTCTCTCTCTCTCTCTCTCTCTCTCTCTCTCTCTCTCTCTCTCTCTCTCTGTCACTTGATCTCATTCCCTTTCCTCTTCATCATTACTCCCAAGCATCCATCTCTCTTGGATGAAAACTTTGTTATGGTGGTGTGTTGTTTGCGTCCTAGCCGCTGAAGCTAGGTGGTGGCCCCTGTTTGCTTTACCATGACAGGCTCGAGGCGCGCCATTCGGTCCCCGGTGTTTTAGAGGCCGTCAGGGTTCGGGGTTCGCTTTGCTCCCGTCATTTGGTGCTCCCACTGAGGAGGGATTTCTAAGACCCTTCAGTTTACAATGCTGAAAGTGACTCCCACTATCAATCATGGACGAATGGCTGAAGGAATTTATTAACTAGAGGACGGAAGAAGAAGAGACGAAGGAGGCACTAGCCGCCTTCATTGAGGTGCTACTGCCAGGCTGTAGTGTCGTCAGCATTCAAGAGGTAAATTCTCCATCTCGTGTCGCTCGTTCTAACTATCAATTGAGAGCATCAGGTGGGAGGTCGGTGAAGTGCCATCACTGTTGTCAACCAAGGCACACTGTCAATGAGTGCCAGCAACGAAGGCAGCGAAAGGGCTGAAGTCATCTACATCGACATTCATCGCAAAGAAGTCATTCACATCAAGGAAGGGAAGCAAACGGTGAGACCTCTTTTCCCTAAAGAAACTATAGTCAAAGTTATAACTCCAAAGTGGCCTAAAGGGGCTGCTCGAGCCAAAGGCAACGAGAAGATAAGCCAGTCTGGAAACACATGACCCCGAAGGGAGAAGCATCTGGCCAAGCAAGTGCTTCAAGCTCAGAAAGCCGAGTTGTACCTAGTTTGCCAAAGAGGAAGTCATCCAAAGGTAAGCGGCGAAAGGTCGCCTACCGGTTTGCACGACGCATGCGAGTGCTACCAATCCACTTCGACAATCCGGAAGAAGAAGTGGTAAGAAGATTCCCATGTCCTAGAGAAGAGTGGTTCGGCTACTGCTCTTGCTGTTTTGGAAAGAGAGTGGAGGATCTTCCTCCTCTCCCGGTACAACTTATCTTGAAGAAGCTCTCTACCACGGGAGAAACCCAGTGGGCTGGGGACGAGTTGCAACTGAATGGAGTAGAATTCATGCAACACGCCGACTACGAAAGTACCTGCAATTGTTGTTAGCCAAGAGGCTGGGAGTGGTCAGACGCGTCGCCATCACCCCGTACGTGCTGAGCAACGAAGGAAAGGTAGAGCCCATGAAAGGCGACGACCTCTTGTGGATGTATCAACTCATCAACACTGGCACGATAAGAGTATAAGTAAGTATTTCATCCTCTGTGCATGATGGAAAATGGGCCAACGGCATTCCCGTTCAGATTCTTGCAGCATATGCATGTGAATATCTATGTAGATAGGAAAGTCTTCTACCAACAGAAGATCGTACACCTATTCGGTGCGGCGGTACTAGGAGAAATCCTCAATTCCCCGAACCCTATCATTCTCCCCATATTAGATTACCATCATTCCTTTAATGTTTCTATCTTTATCTTGTTTTAACCTATCCACCCACCCTTGTAAAAAGCTGCTATGAGCCGCACTCTTAATGTAATGTAAAAAAAAGAAAAAGAAAAAAAGAAAAAAGGTTTGTAATTTCCTGAGTCACTACCATGGCAAGTGTTTCTTTCCCCACGTTCAGTGGAAAGAAGGGAGAGGATCTCACCACCGACTTTTTGGATGATTTCGACATTGCTTGTATCGTCTCCAACAAAGATGACGATTCTTCACGACTTAGAATTTTTCCTCTACTGATTAGAGTAGTGGCCAAGTCGTGGTATAATGCATTGCCCCAGGCCACCAAGAATGCATGGGATGTGTTAATGGCTACTTTTGTAAAGAGGTTTGGTGGAGGCACAACCTCGGAGAGGCTATGGCAGTTACTGACAGAATTAAAGCAAGGAGGCCTGCTGGAGTATGCCACCTACGAGTCCAAATTTGTGGACTTATGGAAGAGATGGGCAAGCAAGAGTAAACGAGTCAGAAGAAACAAGCTTGATACAACCAACCCCAGAGACTGCAAAAACCAATCATAGAGTCCAACCGCAGGAGGCATCAGAAGAGCAAGACCTGCTGAGTCGTATCACCACCCAACTAGAGAGTTTATCTGTGCATCTGGTGCAGCAAGGGCATACACCTGGCAGGAACCCAGAACAAGGAAGAGGACAACGAAGGCAGAACCCAGAGTACCACTGTTACAACTACGGGGAAGATGGCCATGAAATGTACTACTGCCCACACCCGAGGAGGCATAATTTCAATAGAGGGGGGAGACAGAATCAGATCTCTCCACCAAGAGCAAGACCTCCGCCACTCAGGCAACCAATCCCACCTGTTCAAATCACACCACCAGTGGTGCAACCACAGCTGGCCACACCAATTCGACGCCAGTCACCAATGCAACCACCACCACAATCACCACTTACAATCATCCTACACCCACCACCAATTGGTACCCGCACACCAAGTATCATTGGTCTTGCAGAAGAGGTCAAAATGAGTGTAACAGAAGAAGGATCAAGTAAGAAGACTATTCAAAGAACTCAAGCAGTGGAACAAGAGGTTAAAGAATCAAAAGATGCTACCCAGGTGGGGGAGGTAAGTCAAGAAAATTGTGTTACAAATGTGAGTACATCTTTAACCTTGAATGAAATAGGCACCAAAGCGATCAATCAACAGCATTGGGCAGTAAGGATAAGAAGGTGTAAAGTCTTTATTAGGCCTTGTCAGAGTAAGAGGAATGCAAAGGGCATGAAAGATACAAGAGAAGAGGAAGACCAGCCTGCTAGCAAGGCTTTGCAGAAGGTGGACAACATATCAAGCAAAGGGAAGGGCTTTGAAAACGGAAGCCTGTGCACCACCATGGACCCAGGACAGTGTAGCAAGCTAAAGGAATCTTGCATCAAGGCAGTTTCCCTTAAGGACCATAACGAAGACGTAAGTATGACTGAAGGTTTGGAGTTGGCTATTGCTCCAGAGGCTTGGCAGCCGAGCAAGACTTTATTGTGTAGTGTTATAGACTTAGAGATGGGTAATGCCTCTAGTCTACTGAAGGGTGTTATAAACTTGGAGATGGGTAATGCCTCCAGTTTATGTGAGGGTGTTCAAAGTAAGTTTGATGATCAATATGTTGCCAACCTTTTAAGGATGTTCCAAACTCCTCCACAACACAACATTGTGTTTGCATGGGATGCATCAGACCTATGGCTATGGCTAGCCGCTATAACATATACAGAGAAGATCATCATGGAGATAAGAGCAAAGGAGCCATGGATAGACAAAAGCCTGATAGAATGCAAGAATGAAGACCTCATTCGCAATTTGGTACAATTTTTTACAAATAGTGCATCCTCTCTTTGGAGAAAGGTAAGTGGATTACGCTTGAATTTAAGCCGCAAGGTAGGTGGCTTGCTATTAGCATCAGTAAAGGAAGCTGACATGTTTGAGCACACCCAGAAGAAGCATGATATGCTTGCAGTTTTTTCTAATGGCAATAAACAGGACTCTGAAGACAACTTGAGCTCACCACACCAACAAGGCGGCCATATATGGTGGATTCTTGGTACACTCTTGGGAATCATAATTTTCAGTTCTATCTTTGCAGGAGCCAAGATGCTCATTTCCCCTCTCGCTACTGGTGGTTACAAATTTGATCCAATTTGGCATGCAAATTTTATTGTTCGGACACTGCAAACAATGATCCTATTTTTCACTTCGGATCCAGGAGGACATTGGCACAAAGTTCTGGAAGCCATGGGCTTCCCCTTTAATCAACCGACACTATTCCAAGGAACAAGTTATCACTCGGACCTGTTACAGATTCATGAATATCCCAGAAATCTCACCAATGGCCAAATGGAATGGCTAGTTCAGAAGGCAACTCGATATCGGATCCTACAGCTAAGCGGAAGAAGAAACAGAGCTAGAGACATGAATGCCTCTAGCCAAAACGAGAGGGCTAATGATGGGGGCTTTTCACAAGCCAAGCTCCCATACCCCTCTTCTCTTGTCCCCACCCCATGGAAACCTCCTCTTAGGGAGGGAGTGATAAAAGGCATTGGGGAAAAGTAAGAAAAAATAAAGTATGATTATGTAAATATATGAGAAAGGTAAAATAGGTCACCTCATGCCTGCGGGGCAGCCCATCCCCACCTTGCCTCCTTTTTCTTCACTGATGCCCCGCCGTGTGTCCCTTTTCCTCTCCTCCACTCAAAAGGTCAACCCCCGCTCTCTTCCCCTTGTCCTTTCTCCTTTCTCTCTCCCCTCAAGCTACCCCACCTCTCACCAATAATGCATTCTAACTCACCAATAATGCACCCTAACTCACATGCAACTTATCATATCTTCCAAAATAGTATACCCCACCCCCCCTTTCTCTCTCCTATCATATCCCATGACCCAAATACCCCCCTCTCTCTCTAAAGGGTGCCATGTCTCTTTTCTTGTAGCTAAATAACCTCCCCCACACTCACACACACTCAGTTTCACTGAAAAAGGTGCCCACAGACCCATCCCCACCCGGTGGTTACCTGATTTTTCTTGTGTTCACAGACATCTGCACACAGATTCACCTATGAGCACACTCTCCTCTCTCCCCTCTTGTAATTACTTTATTCTCCGTGTCACCTCTCACTTTTTTCATCAACCCATCTCTCTCTCTTAGTCTCTCTCTCATGAGACTGCCGTTCTGGCACATATACACACAGCCAGACAAGTGGGGCCCACAGTCACATGGCCTATGTAGATAATGATTTCTTCATTTCTAAATTCTATAATTTCTCCCCCCTCCTCCCCTATATAAAGAGGGGTCACTATCACACTAAACACACACAACATCACCAAAGAACACACTATGCACTGTGTGTGCCTAGTGCACACACACACACACCCACACCATCACCATCACCGCAATCACCATGCTTGTCTTAAGCATGACCTCTACACCCTTGGCTATGGAAGATGAAGGGCAACTAAATGAAGGATGATGGCCATAATCCTTGTGCCACTCTTCGCCATCAACTCCCACGTATCCGCCATGTGCTCTACCACTCTCTCCCTTCTCATTCCCCTACCCTATGCTCCCCATTTCATCGCCTAATTCTCTAAATAAAGCTTGAGGTTTTGTGAGTATGTTTTCTTGCAATGTTTTGCCCATGTGAGGTGTGCGGGATCGCCACCTAATCTTGTGTTTTGGAGTGAGCTTGTGTATGTGTGAAGGGTGTGCGGATTCGCCATCCTTTTGTGGTGCCTAAGTACTAAGCCGCTATACCCCCTCCCTCTCTCCCTCTCTCTCTCTCTCTCTCTCTCTCTCTCTCTCTCTCTCTCTCTCTCTCTCTCTCTCTCTCTCTGTCACTTGATCTCATTCCCTTTCCTCTTCATCATTACTCCCAAGCATCCATCTCTCTTGGATGAAAACTTTGTTATGGTGGTGTGTTGTTTGCGTCCTAGCCGCTGAAGCTAGGTGGTGCCCCCTGTTTGCTTTACCATGACAGACTCGAGGCGCGCCATTCGGTCCCCGGTGTTTTAGAGGCCGTTGGGGTTCGGGGTTCGCTTTGCTCCCATCACTTCCATACAGCAAAATCCAACGATATGTCTTTACTGATCATGCAATGACTCTACTACAACTCTGGGATCTGCGAGTTGTATTGCAAGCGACAAGGATTGCTTTTGATGCAGGGATCATCAAGCAAGTTCTTGATTCCTTTGATGCAAAAAACAGCAGTGCTATGATAAATAATAGGAGGGTGTCAGTGACACCAGAAGCCATTTCATTTGCATTTCGGATGCCCAATGAGCCTAAACCATCGGTGGCAACTGCGCAGCAAATAAGTATTGCTCTAAAGGAGGATGAAGCAGCTCGAAGGAGGCGCAAGGCAAGTGCTCAAGGAGTTCCAGTAGCAGGACTGGAAGCCTCCGTTGCTTACAGGTTTGTAGGTGAAGCAGTCAGGCTTAAGAATAACCCTACTTATGTGTCAGAAAAATTATTTGCTATGTTGTTGGCCAAGATACTGGATCCACAAGTCCATATCAACCTGTGTCAAATACTCTCGCATAATGTACTTCAACAGACTACCAAGTTGAAATCTCAAACTGTTTTCAAGGCATGGTATGTCTGGCAATTTCTGTATTGGGCTACTGCTGCAAATGTTAATGAGCAGGTAAAGCTGGCTTAGAGTGAGCAGCCTATTTTTGAACCTAAGAAAATTGAGCTGTCCTCAGACGACGAGGAAATGGACAGTCAAACAACTTCCAAGGACCTGAAAAGGAAATCTACTGCAGAGGAAGCTAGTAGTTCAAAGAAACCAAGAATTACACTGACCAAAAGCAGTGAATTCTTGAAGCAAATCGAAAGCCAGGTAAAGGCAGTGAGCACTAAGACAATTGTACCTGATCAGGCAGTTGTCAAACATACAAATGCTACTGGTGCTACTGGGAAAGATCAGGTAAAGCCAGTCACTGAGGCAAAGGTACCAGACCAGTCATGGGACAAAGGCAAGAATGAACTAGATAAGGGGAAAGGTCCAGCGTCCTCAACTAGGTCTGAAACAGTTCCTGTCATTTCTCAAAACCCTCTGCAACTTGTTAAAAAGGATAAGCTGCAGCAACTACAAACTCAGAAATTGAGAGGGCATCTCTTACTCACCAAAACTGATTATGCATCTCTACCTTATGTGGCTCCTGTGGAAATATATGAACCAGTTGATTCTGATCCAACAACGGTCAAAGACAGATGTTCAGTACTAATACATTCCTCTTGGAATACCATTGTCAACTGTATGGGACAATTGGTGGAGGCTGCTGAATCAGAAGATGAAGTTAAAAAGCTTAAAGCTGACTTGGCAGAAGCACAGCATCAGATTGCCACACTCCAGAAAGCCCAGGAAGTGCAGAACATACAACACAGGGTATTGGAAGCTCAATCAGAAACAGCTCAGGTGTTGTTGAACAAAAAGTTAGCTAAAGCTGAGTCTGAAATTATGATCATAAAGAGTCAAAGGAATGAAGCATTGAGAGCTGCCGAGCGAGCTGAAATGGGGCTCAGAACGAAGCCGACAGAATTTAGAAAGCTGCTATTACACCATATAGCTCTGAAGCGTTCGCTAACGGACAGATACATCTACAATAGCTTGTTTGAAATTTTGAACCCCGCAGGCAATGCTGTTTTTTATTTAGAAAATTTAAAGTCCTTGATGGAAAGTCTGCAAAGTGATTTGCAGGACAAGGTGAGTGAGTTCAACAATGCTCTGATGAACCAAGCCATCATGGATTATATTGAGCAGCAGAAATCCCCAGAGGAGGATGAAGACGAAGAAGAAGATGAAGCTGATAAGGAGGAGGATGATCAAGAAGTAGGGCATACACAGGATGATGATGATGCCCCACCACCATCTCCACCCCTAGGACCGGGTACTGGTGGGACAGGGCCAGATGAAGGAGGCCAGTCACAGCGAGACCAACCAGACCAGACTGAGGAACAACAGGAAAGACAGGAAACAGAACGATAGTCGGGTCATCAACAGACTGAAGAACAGCAGCCCAGTAACACTGGAGATGAGCCAACTAATCAATCCTATCACAGCAGAGAGGCTAAAGGGAAATTGAAGGTTAAGGATGAAGGACCAGTGAATGATCAAACGCATTCACTGTAGCTCATTACCTTGAATAAGGAGCTGAGACATCAACAAGCCTCCATCACCAGACAGTATCTGGAGGATGCTGCTTTATGGACTGATTTAGAAAGGTTCCAAAGATTATATGTGGGAGCCACGGAAATGGTGGAACATTGGAAATCTGTTGCTTTCCATGATAAAGAAGCATGCAGACTATCTGCGCATCCCAGTACAGTTCAGCTATTGGAACGAGTTCCAGTTTGGATACTCAATGCTGATGAGAAAGTGGTAAACCCGCACTGGCAAAGACAGTCTATTGCAGATTGTCACTCTTTAGCTCTAGAACTGGAACTTCTATTGGGTAACAAACCAACTTACCACTGCGTGAAGGATGTTAGGGTCCAATTTAAGGATGTTCTTGTACAACTGCAAACTGCCAGAGGTGTTTTGGACCGGAGAGTGAAAGCTATCCTGGAGGACCAGACAGCCACAAGCAGAGGACCCCAAACGCGAATGTCAGTAGGAGCACAGGCAATTGCTCTCCGAACCCTATTCCAGCTAGTAAGAATTACTAGGAAGATGATGCAACAAGAGAACCGGGCAATTCTGAATTTCCTGGAATTTGTGCCTGATTCTCCAGTTCTCTTGTATGTTGTTCCAGCAAGAGAAACTGAGTTGCCAAGATTTTTTCCAGCATTGTATCCTCAACATCAAGAACCAGTTGATCGACTCACATATTTCAAAATAACAAATGAGCTTAGGGATTGGTATAAGCGATCAAATGTGGAATGGAAGACTTGGCAGATATTGCTCAATGATGCTCTTCAAATCAATGACATCCAGGCAATGAAGGAAGAGCTACACAGGATTCAGCTGTGTATGGGCCAGTGGAAGATTCAGGTCAGAGAATTGACTAAGATTACTAATCAGCTACTACAGCTCACAGTCGAATCTTCCAAACTGCCTGAGAAAGACATTGCAGCAAAGCCGAGTTTGGCACCGCAGTACAGGGAGATGGCTGAGATTCTTTTCGAAGGTCGCGTCAAAACTAATCAGCCTCTTCCCGAAGGATGGATCCATACTGCTTCGCATTGTCATAAACTGGCATGAACCAGATTGAGCAAGGGCAAGCGTACACTCTATGATCCTGACACCAAAACCTATCATTCTCTCACACCTTATGAGGTAGAGATGACCACAGACCGGCGGGATTAGCTTGAGCAGGAGGCCATTTACCGACTGATTCAGAAGAAGAATGCTGATGCTGGGACTTCTCAGGCACCAACACGGTCAAAGAGCAAGGGTAAAAGGAAGACGGTCCAATGGAAGGATACTGGGTAGTTCTATCTCAGAATTCAGGGGCGACTTTTCTTCTCAGCAGGCAGGGAGAGATGACCGCTCCACCTTGGCCTTTTCAGCTGCCTCTCGAAAAGATAGTGCTCTTTTCTAGAGCTCTGCATCCTTCACCATCTTCTCAATGTCAGACTCTGACAATCCACCAGAAGATGGATTGTCAACATTAGAACCAGACGATGGATTTTTCAGTTCCACATCAGAACCAGACAATGGATTTTTCAGAAATTTTGGAATCTTGCCAAAATTCAAGAAAGAAGGGAAGGATGTAGACGGCTGGCGCGTCACCATGTGGGAACGTGTTCTTAGAAGATGCGCATTGAATCATTTAGTAATTACTACGATAAACCCCATTACTTTGATATCGGGGGGCAATTGTTATCACTTGTATTAGCGCTTGGAGCTATAATTGCACTTGAGCATCCGTGGTAGTATTATCGGCTACACTTTCTCTCTCTGTAATCATATTCACTGTAATCTCAATCACGATATATATATATTCCAGTGATACTGACTTCTCAATAGTCTTCTGAATCTGAATCTGAACTTTATTCCAGTCTTTAAGTCTGATTCTCATTTCAGTATTCATATTTCAGTCTAGTCACCGATTTCTGTCTAGTCTGTTGTCTGAACTCTTCCTACTCTAAGTAGTTGAAATCCTTCAACACTGGAATTAGCTGTCTCAAGAGATCAGCTCCAATTCCAAAGGGCCTTGCCCAATTCGCAACCAATTTGGAATCTTGTGAGCAACCTCAATGCTCCAGTGGTGTTACACAAACCGTGCGTTGGCCCTGCCGAGTTCTCTGCACCTTGAAGAAGAGCGTTGCAGTAGAGTCATTCAAGCCTTGCTTGATAAATTCTACCTATCTGGAATCATGGAGAAAATCCATGAAGGCATCATAGCCGTTGAAGAATCCTGCTCTTAGTCGGCCAAGCCAAACATTTTAACTGCCGTCATGAAGCCTTGCTCGCATTGCTTTTGCTTGCAGAGTGGTTCACCGCTTTCCACAAGCATAATCCTTATTTAAGGTGCAATCGTAACTGATTCGGTGATGAAAGCTCCCTTGGAAAGATCGATCCCGTGAATAGCCATACCTACATATCCGTGTGCCGAAATGGTCCTACCATGTTGGTTCCGTCGCTTACTAAACAATCGGTGGTAAATTGAGAAGCTTGCTTCAAGGGAAAAAACTCCAAAATTTTCTGTCCCTGCAAAACTATGGCATGGCCTTGGTTGCGTGCCAAGCATGCCATGCCCTACGTCCATGCATGGTTGCATGCCTTGACATGCAATCCACAAGAGCCCTGGGTCCCTACTCCTATCAAGAGGGGGTGCCCTAATTTAGGGCACCCACTAAATCCAAACTATGAAGAAAAAATCCATGGCGGCGACACAGGCGACTCTGCATGAAAAAAATCCCTTTGCGCTGGCCTGCACGGGCTTTGTTGGGGCTCGCAGCAGGGACGGGATGTGCATAGCATGCCGGGGCGCACCCAATGAGTCCAGTCTTGGCGGGTTTTGAGCAAGTCGACATGTTTCCCTTTGTGCGTGCTAGCAGACGATCCAGCCAAGCTTCCCGACTTCGGTTCTGTAGAACGTCGATTCCTGCGTCCATGGCGGTGTCTAGAACCCCGATCACGAGAGAGAGAAAAGCCATGCCGTCCTTGCAACACGAAATCTCGCCATGCATCCATGAAAAAACTCTGCCATGCTTCTTCTTCGCCGAAAGGAGGGCGAGCTTCCATGAAGCTTAGCGAGAGAGAGAGAGAGAGAGAGAGAGAGAGAGAGAGAGAGAGAGAGAGAGAGAGAGAGAGAGAGAGAGAGAGAGAGAGAGAGAGAGAGAGAAGATCCATGGCCTCCATGCCCCCTTCTTCTTCCTCCCCCTTCTCCCTTGAGCTCTGATACCAATGCTAGACCAACGGGTAGACAGACATGCGAATAACCTCCCAACCATCCTATATATAGGCCCCTGGCCCTCTTCCATATATAGACCCCTTTACTGCATGTGTGTCCGGCACATTGCCCGAGCCGTTCCCGTCTAGTCCTACCCTTGGCATGACAGCGATGAATATATTTCTCAGCAAGTGGGAAGGAATTCACAATCTATGACGTACTCCGGATGCACTGAGGGCACTGCAGACAAGTCTGACATTGGAAGGAATGGCCTATAAATAGTGGATGTCTCTCAAGGAGAAGAACATTATACCACAGAATTGTGCAATCTTTGAGGCTGTATTTAGAAAGGCATTTCTATCCACAAATGAAACAAAGAAAAATTGGTTGGCTTGGGATAAGTGTTCCATGCGATAACATAAATCATTGCTCAAATATATCTTGCACTATCGGGATGTTATCCTCAAGTTGGAAGGGCTAGATACCTTTTAGCAAGTGTGTGGGCTTATTCGCGGTCTGACGCCAAAGCTTAAGAAGCACATCAAGACTCTGGACCTCAAAACACTTGAGGAGCCCATAGTGCAAGCTCACATCCACGATGATCTTGATAAGACACCACACAATACTCACGTGCCTGACAATACATATGGCAATACATGCACACAGCATGGGCACATTAAAAGAAAGTTTATAGTAGCCAATTTAGAGGCGACCAAGAAAACCAAGGGGTCTAAAGGGACTCTCTCTTTTAAAAAATTTGAGAAGGCAAAAAAGGAAACCCTTAATTTTCCAAAAAATCCTTTAAAAATCCAATTTATTTTCACAAACATTTCCAAATATTTTCCTTTTTGTAATTCTTCATAGAAAGATTAAATTCTCCCTCCACAAAAGATGAAAGAAAAAGGATTTATATGGCGTTGAGGACTCTCAATCTAAAATGGCTTCTTATTAGTAGACATAGATACCTATGTTTGTGATCTCATGGTTAAAATTTATATTTATATAAGAAACTTAAAAATAGATCTCTAGTGTCCAAAATATCAAACTATACAAACTTGAAGCATTTTGAGGCTAGCTACGAACACAGCAGTCTGATGTTTGAATCCCATGGAACACATGTGTTGTTGTTAGGAGAGAAGGATGTACCTTCCTCACCACCAATATATACATCAGAGCTTATGAAGCTCAGTTTTGATAATGAAATAGAAGAAGGTTTTTTGTGTTACTCTTCGTGTCATTTTTTTTCAAATGTTGATTCTGTTGAAAATTCCTCAACGTCGCATGCTTCTCTCTCTTCTCTTCCAGCAATGGCTACTACTCTCTCGCCTCGACAAGAAAAATTTTCTAGTCAATTGAAAGATTTGTTAATGGTATTTCAAGATTACCGATGGCACGATATGTGCAACATGGCATAGACGTGGTTGCACGCAGTAAACCGGTTTGCAAACCACCCTACACAATGAACCATTCTGAGGCTACTGAGGTGGAATGTCAACTTGCTGACTATCTCAGCAAAGGGTTTATTCAACCTAGTTCTTCACCATGGGCTTCTCATATCCTGTGGGTGAAGGAAAAAGACGATAACATGTGCATGTGTGTTGATTACCATGGTTTGAATGTGGCAACTGATAAGAAAAATTACCCATTACCATGAGTGGATGAGTGCTTTGACAAGCTCACTCATGGTCGTATTTTCATTAAGATAGACTTACGATCGGGATATCACCAAGTACGCATTTGACTTATCGATATACATAAAACTGCATTTAGAACAAGTTTTGGACATTAAGAGTTTTTGGTTATGCCCTTTGGGTTAACCAATGCGCCCATAACTTTCATGACATTGTCTTGAGACCGTATTTGGGCAAATTTGTTATCATTTTTCTTGATGACATTCTCGTGTATAGTGCCTCTGAGAGAGCACTTACAACATCTGAGGTAGGTGTTTGAATTTATATGAGCAAACAAGTTATATGCCAAAGAGTCAAAGTGTGATTTTCTCAATGAAGAAATTCACTATGTAGGGCATGTTATCACCGTTGATGGGCTGCACATGGATCAATCCAAAGTGAATGCAATTCAAAAGTGGCCTTCTCCCAAAAATATGAAAGAGTTACATATTTTCTTGGTATTTGCAGGTTTTTATTGAAGGCTCATTAAAAACTGTGCTCACATTGTTGTGCGGATGATGGATCAGTTCAAAGCCAAGGGAAAAAACTTTATGTGCGGTGCTACTCAACAACAAAGTTTTGATATGCTCAAGGACAGATTAGCTACAACTCCTATTCTAGCTATTGTGGATACTTTGATGCCAATAGTTTTGGAAACATATGCTAATAACCATGCTATTGGAGAATTCCTTCTTTAGGAGGGGAGGCCAATTGCATTTGAAAGCAAGAAGCTTGATTCAGCACGGGAGCCATGTCAAAATGAGGGATCCTTCTCACTCCAATGGTGATAGTGTATCTGTAACCTCCACACCTAGTTCTCCTCTGTCAAGTGATGAATTGCAAAGATGGAAGAACTTTTCCATCAATAACGGGTACCTACTCCACAAGGGGAGAGTTTGTGTACCGATGGACACAGATGTTTGGTGCCAAATTCTTTACGAATTTCACGATACGATAGTCCAAGTGCAAGGAACCCTAGAATTAAGAAGACTTATGCTCTCATACGATGATAGTTTTATTGGCCAAGTTTACACGACTTTATCCAAGACTATATCTTGCATTGCAAAAACTGTCAAGTGAACAAAGCAGAGCACTTGAAGGCAAGAGATCTCTTGCATCCATTAGACATTTCTTATGGTAAATTGGGAAGTATCTCTATGGATTTCATTGCGAGTTTACAACCACTATGTGAGGTCATGACTTAGTATAGGCAGCCGTAGAGTGGTTGACTAAACTATGCAAGTTTATTCCAAACAAGTACACAATTAAGACTCTAGAATAAGCTAAGCTATTTGTGGAAAATTTGTACAAGCTTTATGGATTGTCAAGTAACATTGTGAGTGATCCTCATGACACCAAGTTTATTAGTCATTTTTGGAGGATCGTGTTTTAAATGGTTAGGTACACAACTCAATCTAAGTGTGACAAATTATCCTAGAAGGGATGGTCAAGACTAAACGAATTACCCAAGTGCTAGAGGACATGCTATGAGTATATGTTTGCAAGAAATAATCAGACTGGGAAGAGTATCTACCTCTTCTTGAGTTTTCTTACAATAGTGCTAAGCATGTCACGACTGGATTTAGTCCTTTCATGCTCATGTATGGTTTTCAGCCTCAATCACTGATTACAGTGGACTTGGCAATTGAAAAACTCCAATAGGTTAAGGATCTTATCCAAGACCATATGGATATGTTGAAACTCATTGGTCAGAATATTTGACAAGCATAAGAATGGTATAAGAAATACGCTGATAAGAAATGTCGGCAAGTTACCTTCACGAAAGAGGAAGAGGTATTTTTGCATGTGCCAAAGCATTCAAAAAGTCTAAAAATTGGGCAAACATCTAAAGTATCTCCGTGATACTGTGGCCTTTCAAGATACTCAAGAGAGTCGGTGATCGATCTTACAAACTCTCATTACCAACACATTCTCAAATGCATATGGCATTTCATGTAAGTTGTTTACGTTAATACTTGCATGGGGACAAAAATGTCATTGACCAAAAAATTCTGGTTGATTTTGTTAAACCTCCTACCCAACCGTAAATATTAACTCATTTTAGACTATCATGATTTATGTATGCATCATCATGTACATTGACAAGCTTCAGTCAAGTGGAAAGGTCAACCTGAAGAAGGTGCCACTTGGGAAAACATTGGTGTTCTTAAGAAGAATTTTCCCACTTTTGTTTTTGAGGAAAAAAACACTTCTCTAAGGGGGGATTAATGTCATGACAAGGGCAACCCCTACCGGGCCAAGGACTGCGAACCAAGGGACGGCTACCAGTGGGAAGAGAATCCTAGGCCAAGGGGCTATATAAAGGGAGGTTGGGTGGAGGATTCACTAGGGCAGTTCCCAGGGCATTATACAATGTGCTTTCTCCATTGATCTTTGAACTTGAAATTTGGGGATTTTTTTGAGGATTAATACTTTAATGGAACATCTTCTTTTGTCTTGATCGTGCCTAGGAGCTTGAAATATGACTCCATAGCCTCACTATCTGTAGTTGGTGCTTGAGAGCTCTAACTGCATGTCTTTATTTTTGTAGGAGTTTTCAAAGATATTCCCACCACCTTAATTGCATTCTTTGCTTTGTGGAGTAGGTCCAACTGAGATTTAGCTGGACCTACCAGTAGGGGTAGAACTAGATCCTCTATCATCCCTAGGGCTTGGTAGGCAATTATTGTAAGCATTGGCTCTACGTTCATGTATGCTTTGTTCTTGCCACTACTCTTTAGGTTAGTTTCTACCACATTGTCAAGAATATATCCTCGTAGGTTTCACTTGATCACTCTTCTTTCTGCTAGCACAATGGCCATCATCGCTGCTATGTGTAGTATGGGCTCTGTGTAATGGAGCCCTATGTAACGAGGTGGTTTTTGTCTTTCAAATGCTGAGAGATCAACCTTAATGATAGTTTTCTCTCCAAAAAAATAAAATCCTTGTAGGTTATCTTGTGCCCTTGCTACGTAAAGCTTTGTTGTTGTCAATGGATTTTGTCTTTAGTGGTAGTGATAGCCGTTTTTTGGCTCTCCGTAATTGCCATAGTGAGTTACGTCACCCTACCAAAATCACCTAAATATTGTGGATATTCTTACCTTTTCATTGTACATAGGCGTGTGTGAGTTAGGGGACTTTCTCCATATCTTCTTAAAACCCTCAGCTAACTAGTCACTAGGCTAGTTGAGCCAAAAAAATAGATAAAAACAAAAGATAAAGTATATTATGGCACATTGGTGTGTAAATATCTCATTGTATATAGGGCCTAAATATAGGGAATTTTCATAATTATTTTGGTATTTATTTAAATATTTCTACCTAGGTGTGCGTTATTTTCCTATGTATGCTACGTACATTTACTCACTATTACCAAAATATTTTTTATCTATGTATTCTATAAAAAATCATTTCATGCAATCGTCTCTTATTTTTTGTGTGAATACATGCCAAGGAAAAACCTCAAAATACCCTTCACCATCAGTCATTGCCTTTCACTAAATTCCTATTTCCTACATGAGTTCTTTCTCACCTCTTATAAAGAAATATACATCAATAAAAAAAATGAGGGCCCTTCTCATTTGATTCCCTATATTTCATATATTTATTATATATATATATATATATATATATATATAGTCCCCACTATTCTAGATTCCATGAATAGTTTATATATACTAGCCTGTTTTTTTCCATCATATCCATATATTATATTTATGCATAATCCATAACCAGCAAATTTTCAAACCCCTAATAATCAATTAGGTCATGCTCTCATGCAAGGAGGGGCTCACCTTTGGAGCCATATGAAAATTCAACAAAAGGGGGGCCACTGAAGACTTTTTTGTGAAGAAAAAAAGGTATTTTGGTGGGATTTTTAATATCCATCTGCACTCCTAAATTGAAGCGGTTGTCAAAAGAGAAAATGTGAACCAAGAATTGAATAATTACCCCAAAAGTTTTGGTGATTTTTGGAGCAACCACCACTGAGCTAGGATTTTTTGAGTAGACCCGAGTCTGCTGCCCACTTTTCTCACAAGTAGTCTATATTCTTCTCTCACCTCTTTCCACACTTCTACACACACACATTCATTCCTCTCAATCCCTCACTCAAACCTGCACATTCCATGGTTTCTCTCACCTTCTTCACCATTAACTTCCCTTCTTACTTACATAGCTCTCATATGAGCTCTACATGTACATACACCATCTCTATGTCTCTCTCTATTACTTCCAAAGTACAATTCCATCTTACCCCTTCTCTATATACATAAAATTCAGCATGTAAACCATGCTTAACCTCTGAAAATTAAGAGATCTCATCAACCAATTGCGATAATCAAGCTTGATGGCGGTGGCGTAAAGAATAGAAGACGAAGAAGATGATCGATAGTCATTTTGAGGGGCCTACACAAGTAAGTCCAAAACTTCTTCAAGATTCATCATCACAAGGATTTCCTCACTTCATTCAACCATCCACCTCATTCTACCCATTGTAAATATATCATTAACTTTCTAGTGATTATTAACACTAACCACTAACATACTAACACAAAATAGCATTGACCTAACCATAAAAGACACCTCACCTCAAGACATGTGCATAGTAACTTTCTCTCTCTCTCTCTCTCTCTCTCTCTCTCTCTCTCTCTCTCTCTCTCTCTCTCTCTCTCTCCCCTTTCTTAATTCTCTACTCTCACGTTATCTACCATCAATAATGCTCTTTTTTGAGCCCACATCCATGACTCAAGCAGACAAAGAAGGCATGCAATGTTTTGATATAAAAAAAAATCATGATCTCGATTTGTTAGCTTGTAAATTAGGATTTCTAATAATCTTAATGAGGGGTCTCCAACCTATAAATAGCCCCTCTCCTTCTTGTAAAACAACCTCCATATCTCACCTAGCACCCCAACACTCTATGCGTGAGGAGAGACTTAGACATAGCAACCACTTTGGGAGCTTCACTTTTGGTGTGAGAGAAGCTTTCAAGCTACACATTGCAAGTGAGAGAGCTTGAGTTCAAAAATCTCAAAACCACTACTGTATATGTTCCTCCATCATCAATAAATTGAGGTTTGGTGCATAAAAGGCGTGATTCGACGTTCAAATCTTCGTCCTTCCACTTGTGACATACAATTTGGTGAATTCAAGGTGACTTGTGTATTTTGAGTTTCTATCGTTTGATCTTGATTTACAAAGTGTTTTAGTGTGCTTTCATTGCAAATTTTGTGTCCATTGTAAGAGGGTATTGTGGTGACAGGTCTCCCACACCCTAAGACAGTGTGGCTGTTGGCAATGTTTAGCATTCACTAAGCATTGAGTTAGTTTTGCACAAGCTCTACATAACGAGCCATCTCCATTTGCAAGTCATAAATAAAGTATTATGCAAGATCCATTCCTCTCTCTCTTCCCTTTGGTCTAGCTCTCTCTGGTCCATTTTGTGTGTGTCTTGGTGTGAGGTTGCTTGTGTGTGTTTTGTGGCACATCTTCTTGGTTTTGAAAAAATCTCTCTTGCATCCTAGTTTGCATACCATAACTAGGTGGTTCCCCTATCTTGTTTGTGTTTGGCTGTGGGTTTGTTGTTGTGTTGTGCTTGTGGTTGCCCCAGCCCCAATTGAGCAGCGCGGGAGCCTTGAGAGGTGTTTAGAGGTCGCCTCTCTTGTTGCCACCCCCAAATTTCCTCAGTAGGTTGTGGCTGCCCGCTAATAAATGGAGTGCCTGATAAATTAGATCACTTATAAACTTTACTAAAACTGTGGCTCTGTATTAATCTGTTAATGTAGCTTCTCTATTATATTAGATGGATCTCATTAACTCATGGTCCCTTTGGAAGTCAGCTCCCCATGGCAGTAATCTAAAAAAGTTATCTAATTGGAGACACCTGGCGCTATCTAGCATGTCTGGCTTTTGATGAAGTGTCCGAGATACGTTGGGAAGATTGACACTTTAAATTTAGTTCCATCTACTACATGGAACTCCCTATGAAGATTTTGACAGGTATTTGTTTGATCTCTTCATCTGTGATGTGTGCCTTTTTGTTTGATGAGATGACAATGATCTCATAGGGAGCTGTTTCCCACTCCTTCTAAGCACGTTGTGACGTGTTTTTGCAGAACAGCATGGGCAACCCCAAAGACTTCAAGAAGTTTTTTTGTGTGCTTTTGGGACCCTTGGATGTAAATAAAGAATGCTTGTAAGGTGATGTGTGTCAACTGTCTCTACGCATGCAGGCCAGTTGTGCGGGGTGCATAGTTTTGTTGTTTTTGTACATAAAAGTGTTGAGAATTCAAAGAGTGAGTGGGTGATTTAAAGTTATGAATTAAAAAAAACTTTTATCAGCTTGGGGTTGTGTGAAGAGATGTTTTCAACTGTGAAGAGGAAATCTCATGTTGTTGCAGCCTGTGATGAAGGGTGGGGGTTTTGATGTAGGGGTGCCCCTCTTTCTTTGCGAGAGCCTAACATGGTGAGTTGAGAATATAACTCTTCTGAATGGGATGATGAAAGTGGGTTCTTCTCTCTACAGCTACCTCTCTCTTTATCTTTGTTTGAGGTGTGGCAGTTATGTTGTGTGTAGTTTCATGTGGTACTTCTAGTCGAGGGTCAACTATGTGCTGGAATTTCTTACTTGTACATAACAGAAAAGGAAAAGCTTTTTCCCATGTTTTCCATCAAATTTTTTGATTTTTATCACTAAAATTTGTGGGTTTTCAAATTGGTATTGATTTGGATCTATGTGTATATATCGGAGCACCTATGGAGTCTGAGTAGTACGGGAACGAGGAGAGCTTTTTTTGAGGAAGCTTTTTATATGGAAAATGGACCGGTTGGCAAATTTATTGAAAAAACTATCTCTCTACGAGCTTTGTGCCGGATTCCCTAATCTTAAGCAAAAATCTCCCTCCACCAAATGTTGGTAGATGTCATAGGCCATCATCCAAATTGTTCCGCCACATTAAAAGACACCACTATAGAGTGGCGGTTGGGTGGTTGGAGGTCTTATGTGTACTTCTAACAATGTGCTTGCACACAAGCTACATTACATATGAAGACACGTGTACAAGTCTCACACGCGATAGAATTATATAGTGTCATCAAGACCCTTCATGCTCCATCTGCAATTGTCTTTTTTAGTAATTTCTCTGATATTGATTCTTGACAATCACCTAGAGTAAGGTCATGTAACCTTGCTTTATTGCTACCTAGCTAGAGTAGTTGGTTACTATTCCGCGATGTTTTACCTTCATCATTGAGGTTAATAGCAAGTCAAACGCAAGAAAGAGAAGCACTCTAAGGGTGGGTGGCATGTACAACAACACTTGTTGTTGTTGTGCTCTAGAAAATGATGTGTGTGTGTGTGTGTGTGTGTGTGTGTGTGTGTGTGTGTGAGAGAGAGAGAGAGAGAGAGATAGATTAGACAAATCATGATGTGAGAGCTGGGACCTTACAATTGGTAAGCTCAACAACCAGGAAAGCAAAACCACATTGACTACAAGTTTATTGAGAAGAGTTACAAGAATACAAAAATTCCACTTAATTACAAAAATAGACAAGTCTATATATCTCCCTCATATTACACAGATAGGTTTAGAGTAATAGAAAAAATCCACTTATTTACAAGAACAGACTACTTGAGAATAAGCACATCTCTTTGTTCAAAACAATGTTAAAAGAAAACGTCTAGAATGGTTTACAAAAAAGATCATTGTCCACACAATGCGAGGTCTTGTTTGAAAAATCTACTATGAGTCATGGGCCAATGGACCTAACACCACAATGTTTGGATGCGGCTCCAATAGAGATGTTTCCTTCAGGACATGCTCCACCTCATTTGCATGTCTCTTGTCTTGCTCCTGTATCTCTCTGAGGAAATGCAGTTGCATTTTCAAAACAAAGCGTAGTTTGGTGAAGAAATCCTGGTTGCTCTCAAATATTTTCATCATACAGCCCATCTAGCTCCCAAACAAAACCAACACTCCACAACCTCCTCCGTACTAAACTACAACGCCGTTCTCATTTGTATAAGAAATCGCCATACAAACCAATGCCCATGTTTCGTACTCCCTGCACAACAAACGGATGTCAAAGCATGCAGAAGAACTTTATTTAGAGATAGTGGTTGGAGAATTGTACCTCGCATAGGTGTTCCATCCTCTTCTTTCATCCAATCATCCTCACGTAGCGAATCAAACTAGGCATCATCCGAAAGTATATCAATGGCGTTGGATGCCCAAGTGTGCTCTTTCCTAATTGTAGACACCAACAGTGTGTACACAATTCTACTTTCCTTCTTGCATATTGGTGTCTTACAAACAACGACGTTCAATTGGTCTTCACATCAGCCATCAGCTGCAAAAATATCACACACCATTCCATAAGTATGTAGCTATCAGAAAACTACAAACATACCTTTGTCATCGGTTCTTGCAAGCGCAAGTCAAGCGGGTTGTCCAAAATGACATACTTCCATCTTGTTCCAATCTAGCACATTAGAATTAGATAGCACATAACATCACTTTTCTTGGCCATCTTTAAGCTCAATTAAAAGTAAAGCACTCTTGCTCTAATCTGCAAAATAGAATTAATTTTTTTTTCTGTTTATTTCCTCTCTTTCTTCTCTTTCTTGTTCTCCGAGCTCTCTGCCTCACCTTTGCTCCCTCTCCCTCCATCTTCAATCCCACTCCCTCTTGCTATCCTCTCTCTCTCTCTTCTTTTTTTCCTTTATTTCTCTGTCTACTTTTTTCTCTCTACTCTTTCTCACTTGCTTGTGTCTCTATTTCTCTCTCTCTCTCTCTCTCTCTCTCTCTCTCTCTCTCTCTCTCTCTCTCTCTCTCTCTCTCTCTCTCTCTCTCTCTCTCTCTCTCTCTTCCATTCTCTCTCTTGTCTTTTTCCTTTATTTCTTTCTCTACTTCTTTCTCTCTACTCTCTCACCTGCTTGTCTCTCTCTCTCTCTCTCTCTCCTCTCTCTCTCTCTCTCTCTCTCTCTCTCTCTCTCTCTCTCTCTCTCTTTCTCTCTCTCTCTCTTCCCCTCTTCCATCTCCTTCTCTCGTGCATGACTCTTTCACTTCCGTCTTTAACTCTCTCTCTCTCTCTCTCTCTCTCTCTCTCTCTCTCTCTCTCTCTCTCTCTCTCTCTCTCTCTCTCTCTCTCTCTCTCTCTCTCTCTCTCTCTCTCTCTCTCTCTCTCTCTCTTCCATTCTCTCTCTTGTCTTTTTCCTTTATTTCTCTCTGTACTTCTTTCTCTCTACTCTCTCACCTGCTTCTCTCTCTCTCTCTCTCTCTCTCTCTCTCTCTCTCTCTCTCTCTCTCTCTCTCTCTCTCTCTCTCTCTCTCTCTCTCTCTCTCTCTTCCCCTCTTCCATCTCCTTCTCTCGTGCATGACTCTTTCACTTCCGTCTTTAACTCTCTCTCTCTCTCTCTCTCTCTCTCTCTCTCTCTCTCTCTCTCTCTCTCTCTCTCTCTCTCTCTCTCTCTCTCTCTCTCTCTCTCTCTCTCTCTCTCGCAAGAGAGGAGGAGGAAATTTATGTATTTTTCAAAAATCAATTGTTATCCAACTCTCTCTATAATTCTTTATCTCTACCTTCTATACATTTAATTAAGCATAACTATCCAACTCTTTCTATAATTCTTTATCTCTACCTTCTATACATCTAACTAAGCATAACAATTCATTTTTGACAAATATAGAAATTTCCTCCTCCTCTCTTGCTCAGACACAGAGAGAGAGAGAGAGAGAGAGAGAGAGAGAGAGAGAGAGAGAGAGAGAGAGAGAGAGAGAGAGAGAGAGAGAGAGAGAGAGAGAGAGAGAGAGAGAGAGAGAGAGAGAGAGAGAGAGATTAGAGAAATCACGATGTGAGAGCTGGGACCTTACCATTGATAAGCTCAACAACTAGGAAAGCAGAACCATAGTGACTGCAAGTTTATTGAGAAGAGTTGCAGGAATACAAAAAATCCACTTAATTACAAAAATAGACAAGTCTATATATCTCTCTCATAGTACACAGATAGGTTTACAGGAATAGAAAATTCCACTTATTTACAAGATCAGCCTACTTGAGAATAAGCACATCTCTTTGTTCAAAACAATGTTAAAAGCAAATGTCTATAATGGTTTACAAAAAAGATCATTGTCCACACAATGCGAGGTCTTGTTTGAAAAATCTACTATAAGTCATGGGCCAATGGACCTAGCACCAGAAGGTTTAAATGCGGTTCCAATAGAGATGTTTCCTTCAGGACATGCTCCACCTCCTTTGCATGTCTCTTGTCTTGCTCCGGTATCTCTCTCAGGCAACGGGGGTGCATTTCCAAAAGAAAGCATAGTTTGGTGGAGAAATCCTGGTTGCTCTCAAATATTGTCATCATACGGCCCATCTGGCTCCCCAACAAAGCCAACACTCCACAACCTCCTCCGTACTAAACGACAATGTTGTTCTCATTTGTATATTATGCAGGAAATTTCCATACAAACCAGTACCCATGTTCCATACCCCCTGCACAACAAATGGATGTTAAAGCATGCAGAAGAAATTTATTTAGAGACAGTGGTTGGAGAATTGTAGCTCGCATAGGTGTCCCAACCTCTTCTTTCATCCAATCATCCTCACGTAGCGAATCAAACCAGGCGTCATCCGACAGTATGTCAATGGCCTCGGATGCCCAAGTGTGCTCTTTCCTCATTGTAGACACCAAGTGTGTGTACACAATTCTACTTTCCTTCTTGCATATTGGTGTCTTACAAACAAAAACGTTCAGGTGATCTTCACATCGGCCAGCAACTACAACAATATCACACACCATTCCATAAGTATGTAGATGTCAGACAACTACGAACACACCTTTGTCATCGGTTCTTGCAAGTGCCAGTCAAGCGGGTTGTCCAAATTGGCATACTTCCATCTTATTCCAATTTGGCACATTAGAATTAGATAGCACAACATCACTTTTCTTGGCCATTTTTAAGCTCAATCAAAAGTAAAGCTCTCTTGCTCTAATCAGCAAAACAAAATTAAAAGATTTTATATGTTTTTTCCTCTCTCTCTTTCTCTTTCTTATTCTCTGAGCTCTCTCCCTCACCTTTGCTCCCTCTCCCTCCATCTTCTATCCCACTCCCTCTTGCTATTGACGGTCGATTTTCGAAACCGCGGTCGCGAGAACCAAACCCCAAGAAGGGGAGAGCATATTACCAAGAAAAAAAACGATAAAAAATAGTTTTTTTTAAACATTCACCACCCCTCTAGTCTTAACCAGTGGCGGGACGCCACCAATTGGGCCACATCTCTCCATTATCGCCAGAACACAGAGCCCTCTCTCTCCCTCTTTCTCGGCTCTGCCAACTCTCTCTCTCTCTCTCTCTCTCATCCTCACACACTCCCTTTGCCCTCCCTCGCCATCTCACTCTCCCTCTCTCGCGCCCTCTGAGTCAGGCCGCAAGCGAGCCCATCCCACCCTCCCTCTCTCACGATGTCGGCCTGTGCAAGCGCCGCCACAGTGTGCCGCTCTCTCTCTCTCTCTCTCTCTCACTTACACACACACACACCTACAAACACACACACACCTACCCCATGCCCCTCCACCCCCTCTCATACCCTCATGCACACACACACACCCTCCCCCCCCGCGTCTGTGTCGACCATCTCCAGAGCAAAAGAAACAAAAGAAAATAAATACCATATATATTATAAATGTAATTACACCCTTTCCCTCGTTCCCACGCACCCGCTTCTATCTACACACACACACACACACACTCAGTTAACCCCATATACATACACCCATACATATAGCATACACGCACTCACATATCCACACATACATGCGCACGCATATACCGTCACACATTGAAAAATAAAAATAAAAAACAGAGGAATCGACGTCACCAACGAAAAGAAAGGATGGCCAAGTCGCGCGACACCAACACCGAAACAAGAAAAGACGCTGAAGGCATGCCCAAACCAACCCCGAAAATGACGAATGCGCTACACGGATGCACCAGCTAGGCCGCCGTTCACCGACATCGCATCCACGACGCCCTCTTCAGTAAAATCCGTAGGTTGTCATCATTTTTCCCAGTTTTAAATCAAATCTTGTAAAAAATCGCAATTTGTAAATTCTCATCTCTCTCTAGGTGATGGTCACAAATAGGTGATGGTACAAAGGCCCAGCTAGAGGTTTTCCTTTATAATGACAAAGCAAGGGTCAACCATCCAGGGCCCACCGCCTTGCTTTGTCTCCCTTGATTAGAACCCTAATCTAATCAGATTACCCTAATCTAAAGCAGCCAACACCTATAAAAAGGCACTGAGAGGTCACTATCAGGGGTTGTGCAGTTTCATCAGAGGTCAGCACTTGGTAGTATTTTGGTGGGAGGAATTGGCAACATTTGCATCATGAGAGAGGGGACTTAGTGTAGCGACTTTCTTTGGGAGCTTGCACTATGTAAAGAAGCTATGTCTACATCTCGACTCCAATGGTCGACACACGACACACACACACACTCATGTTAGCAAAGTCTCCGTGTCTGTGAGTCATCTCTAGAGAACGCACTAGTAGGCTCACTATCTCTCCCTCTATCTCTCTATCACCATGATGGCCACCTCGCCAGAAATAAGGTTGCTGTAAATATTGCAAGAAAATAGTTCTCCCTCACACCCCGAGGGTTTTCATCACCTGTCATATTCTCTCTCTACTCTGTGTGTGTGTGTGTGTGTGTAGAGTCTGTGATATTTCCAATCACCATTGTCTACATCCTAGCTACTCAAAGCTTGATGGTGCCTCTTGTTTGCTTCACCGTGACCAGCTCGTGGCGTGCATCAGCTCCTGGTGTGTCGGGGTCCATGTCAATCTTTGTGCTCGTCATTTGGTGCCCCCACTAAGGAGGGCTTCTCGGAAACCTTCAGTTTACAATGCTGAAAACAACACACATCATCAATCATGGACGAATGGCTAAAATAATTCTCCAACTGGAGAACGAAAGAGGAGGAGACTAAAGAGGCACTAACCGCCTTCATTGAAGTACTACTGTCAGGGTGTAGTGTCCTTAGTATTCAAGAGGTAAGCTCCCCATCTTGTGTTGCTCATTCTAACCGCAAATTGAGAGCATCAGGTGGGAAGTCTATGAAGTGCCATCAGTGCTGTCAACCAAAGCACTCTTTCAATGAGTGACAGCAAACGAAGGTAGCGAAGGGGCTGAAATCATCTACATCGACATTCACAATGAGGAGGTCGTCCATATCAAGGGAGGAAAGAAAATGGTAAGGCCTCTCTTTCCTAAGGAAACTGCAAGAAAATGTATAACCTCTACTCTAAAACGGCCAAAAGGGGCTGCTTGAGCCAAAGGTAAGGAAGGGATAAGCCAGTCTGGAAACACATGACCCCAAAGGAAGAAGCATCTGGCCACGCAAGTGCTTCAAGTTTGAAAATCCCAGTTGTACCTAGTTTGCCAAAAAGAAGGTCATCTGAGGCTAAGCTGCGGAAGGTCGGATTCGCATGGCACATGCAAGTACTACCATTCCATTTTGACAATCCTCAAGTAGAGGTGGTAAGAAGGTTTCCATGCCCTACGGAGGAGTGTTTTGGCTACTGATCTCGCTGTTTTGGAGGACAGGTAGAGGGTCTTCCTCATCTCCCCGTACAGCTCATCTTGAAGAAGCTCTCCACCACGAGTGAAACCCAGTGGGCTGGAGACAAGTTACAGCTGAATTGAGTGGAGTTCATGCAACGCGTCGACTACATTAATTACCTGCAGCTGCTACTAGCTAAACGGCTAGGAGTAGTCAGACGCGTTTCCATCACCCCGTACGTGTTGAGCGATGAAGGAAAAGTGGAGCCTATGAAAGGAGACGACCTCCTTGCCGACTCATCAACACCGGCAAGGTAAGAGTATAAGTAAGTGCTCCACCCTCTGTGCATGATGGAAAACGGGCCAACAGTGTTCCCATTTAGATTTCTACAACACATGCTTGTGAATGTTTATGTAGACAGGAAAATCTTCTATCAACAGAAGATTGTGTATCTATTTGGTGCTACGATGCTAGGAGAAATCCTTAGCTCCCAAAACCCTATCATTCTCCCTATATTGGATTACCACCACTCCTTCAATGTTTCCATCTTTATCCTATTTTAAGTCTATCCACCCAACTCTGTAAAAAGCCGCTATGAGCCGCTAATGTCATTAATGTTATATAAAAGAAAAGGTTTGTAATTTCTTGAGTTACTACCATGGCAAGTGTTTCTTTCTCCACATTCAGTGGAAAGAAGGGAGAAGACATCACCACCAACTTACTGGATGATTTCGACATCGCTAATGTGGTTTCCAACAAGGATGACGACGCCTCACGGCTACGAATTATTGCAGCCTTTTTGAGGGCCATGAGGTTTTGTGAAGCCGAGCACTGGGGGCTAGGTTACCCAGTGTGAGGTGGATTAGGTACTGGAGCGATCCATCGACATCCCTTGCAGTTTCGACGTCACATGTAAGTGTTTGTGTGGAAATCAAACCTTACAGACGAGTTTCCTAAGTTTCATGGATTGCCTAGTGAAAATGAACACTCTTTTATTGAGAAATTGGAAGTTACTTGCTTGCTTCGGGGCATACAGGATCTGGCTATATTGTTACGACTGCTGCAATACAGTTTATAGGATGAAGCAAAAGCTTGGCTACAAAATTATGGAGAGGCGGCACACGCACAAACGCCAGCGATTGTGTTACACTATAATCATGTGAAGCTGGCGTTTTTGGCACAATACAGGAATGTCAAAGCACCTGATGAATTTTGGCATGAAATTTTGGGCTACATTCAGAGGGCTAATCAGAGTGTGGATGATTTTGTCATGCATTTTACCTGCCTTTGGGATAAATGGACCCGAGCATTGGGAAATGAAACCCCTCCCTCCATGTTAAAAAAAGACCGTTTTGTGGCAACCTTGAAGGAGAGTTTGAAGTTTAAAGTTGAGTTGAAGCGGCCTACCACTTTTGAAGAAGCAGTTGTAATTGCCAGGGGGAAACAATGGAAAGCCCAAAGACTTAACGAGTATGGGAGAGTGGTCCATGGACAAGTTAATGGTGGCCAAAACGAGGAGAGCCAGGTAGAGGCTGGAGTTCAACCTATGTGAAGGGTTGTGGACACTGAGCAATTGCAACATAATATGCAAGTCATGATGACCATGATGCAGGAGTTACGGCTCAATGTCCTTGGAGGTGGTCGTGGTCGTGGCGGTGGTAGAGGGGTGGCCCAGCCATATGAAGCTCAACCTAATGCGAATGTGGGTCGTGGACAAGGTGCTCCTCAGCCCAGCAAGAAGGTTTATCCCTACTTGTTATAATTGTGGTGAAATGGGACATATCAGCACTCATTGTACAAAGCCAAAGAGGATGGGAGGTGATATGTATCCACTTCCCCAGCAGGTTTGTGACAGGTCTAATGATTATGCCTTGGATATACGAGAGGATCGTGGTGCTGAACAGGAGAATCAAGCTTCAACATCATGTGGTCATGTGGGTATTGTACAAGTTGAGAGTAAAGAGGCAGATATGATGCCATTGGGGAAGCGGGAAAGGGCACCAAATGGTGCTAGCCCTAGCAAGAAGAAATGGAAGGAGAAAGAGGGTGAAGATGTAAAGGCCAAGAAGAAAAGGAGACCTCGTAGGAAGTTTGAAGTAGCGGATTTGCCATTGGGAGAAGGTCAGACAGCTTATAGTCTCAAGGAGGATCTGGTTGGGAGGAAAGTAAATTGTACTTTTGGACAGTTGATGAACATGGTACCCAAATCTAAAAGGCAGTGGAAGTCGTTAGTGAATCCTATTGAAAAAGAGCCGAAGCGCGGTCATGTCAGAGTGTTGTCTCTGGAGGAGTTACCTGACATTTGTCCTGTGGTGAACGCTTGGCACAAAGGTGTGGGCATGGGAGAGGCCTACATTGATGGAGGCGCCCAAGTTTGTGTGATCACACAGTCATGTGTCGAGAGACTTGGCTTGATCATGTCCGGAAGCTCTAGGTTCAAGATCATCGGCGACTAGCAAACCATGCCAAAGTTAAGTGTTTGGGACTAGTCAAAGGTTTGGAGATTGATGTTTTTAATGTGAAAGTTATGGTGAACTTTCACGTTATGCCGGCAGGTTTGGAGCTTTTCCTCTCATATTGGGACGACCTTGGTTCAGAGTCGTTGGTGTTGTACAAGATTGGGGCAAGGGCACAATCGCTGTGTATAGCAAAAAGGGAGAGAAGAGGATATTTGATATGATTACCAAACAACCTCTGGCATTAGAAGAGGTGTCTGAAGATGATGAATCTGAAATCACCAGTGAGGGAAGTTCAGAGGATTCAGATAGCAATGCTAGTTCGAGTTCTAGTGACAAGGGTGAGGTGTCTTTTTTGTTCTAAATGAAGAGGAGAAAGAAGATGGTGAAGTGCTGCAAATTTCAGAGGATATAAATGCGTCAAGTCAATTGGAGTAGCTTGAAGAGTTAATGCAGCCCAAGCAGGAGCTATCAGTGAAGAAAGGACTTGTTCAAAATATGCTAAGTACAGATTTGTCACAAAAAGAAAGGGCAGAATACGTGAAGATGCTAGACAAGTTTCCGAATCTTTTCATTACATCATATCAAGAAATAAGGGGTTTTGTTGGGGACCTAGTGAAGATTGAGTTGATAGAAGGAGCAAAGCCAGTGAGACAGAAACTAAGAAGAATGGGTAAGGAGCAAATGAATGCTTTAAAAGAAGAAGTGGATAAGCTTTTGAATGCACGGTTTATTGTTCCAGTAGATAATGATGAGTGGGTCAGCCCTGTAGTGGTCACTCCCAAGAAGGATGGGCGTTGGAGAGTTTGTGTTGATAATAAGCCGTTAAATGCAGTGACCAAGAAGGATCCTTACCGGTTGCCTTTCATTGATCAACTCTTGGATACAGTGGCTGGTTTTGAAAGGTATAGCATCTGTGATGGTTATTCAGGATACTTTCAGCTTATCCTTGCTCCTGAAGATCAAGAGAAGACTACCTTTATCACTCCATGGGGTTGTTTTTACTTTCTTTGCCTTCCCTTTGGGTTGACAAACGGGCCTGGGGCTTTTGAGAGAAAGGTAGATTGGGTTCTTACCCCGTTCCTTGGGAAGTTTGTCAAAGGGTTCATAGATGATTTTTGTGTGTACAGCTCATGCAAGGAGCATGTTCAAAAGCTTGAGATGACTTTTGCAAGGTATGATGAATGCGGGGGTCAGTTAAACCCTAAAAAATGTCATTTGGCACAGCCAAGGGTGAAGCTTCTTGGGCATATGATCTCTGAAAATGGAATTGAAGCAAATCCAGGGAAGGTAGAAGCTTTGCTATTGTTGTCATCTCCAAAGGATACAAGACAATTGTCTACTTTCATTCAGAAGGTCAAATATGTGTCTCGTTTCATACCTTTGGCGTCACAGCTGTTGTATCCTTTGCAGCAAGTGGTCAAAAATCATCCTTTGGAGTGGACACGTGACTGTGAGGATGTTTTTGACAAAGTTAAAGAAGTGTTGAGCACCTTACCTGTTATGCAAGCCCCTGATTGGGAGAAGGAGTTTTATGTTAACCCGTCAGTTGGAGAGGATGCTATTGGGGCGATGATTAGCATGGTCTATGCGTGTAGACGGTTTAGACATTACTTGTTGCAGAAACCGTTCACCTTTCTCACCAGTTTTTCATTGCTTCCTCAATTGTTCAATAACTCAAATATATCAAAGGCAATGATGAAATAGGTTATTGAGCTGCAAGAGTTCCAATTCACTTTTCTAGTGGAAGAGAGTACTCGGGCTACTTTGGCAGACTTACTCACTTATAAAGAGACTCCTGTGTTGGTTAAAGAGGAGGTGGTTCAAAGGAAAAAAATGGAAACCCCTGCTATATCAAATGCTTCACTGCTACATTTTGATGGCTCTTATCGAAGAAGTCATGATGCTGCTTCTAGTGGGGTTGTTATTTATGATGCGCGCAGGGAAATATTGTGAGGAAGCAAGGATTAAAACTCAATGCAGAGAGTAATTCTGAAGCGGAGTATATGGATCTGGACGGCGGGTTACAGATTTGTCTATTATTGGGAATCAAACATTTGCAAATCAAAGGTGATGCACTGTTAGTGGTAAAGCAGGTGTTGGGAGTATGGAAGAATAAGAATCCTAGACTGAAGAATTTATGCTTCAAAGTGAAATCGCTACTCAAAAAGTTTGAGGCATGGAGCTTGCAGCATGTTGAAAGGACTCAAAATGAAGAAGCGCATGAGGCCGCACAAGCAATGATTACTTGTGTGTTTGTGTTAAAAACGGATGTCCCTTTGTATCATGGAAGAGAAGTGTTGTCAAAAGAGGTGGATTTCTTATTGACCGGTCTCTTGCCTGAAGATTTGCCTTCATCTAAAAAGTATGCTTTTATGAGAAGATCAAGGAAGTACAAAATGATTGGTGATATGCTTTACATGAAAGGAAGTGATATGGTGTTGCGTCATGTGCCTTGGAAGGAGGAGATTTATAAAATTTTAGAAGAAAACCATGAAGGGTCTTGCGGAGGTCATTTTGCTATGAAGATTATGCTTCACAAGATCTTGCAAGAAGGCTATGTTTTGCCTAGTATTCAACGGGATGTCAATCACTGGTGTAAATCTTACTTGGCTTGTCAAAAGATGGGAAAAAGGGTTTTTAAACCCGAGCTACGGAAGACAATCCTGGCTAATGAGGTGTTTGAGAAATGGGGCCTCGATGCTATTGGGCCATTACCCACTACAAGTAAGAGGAATGTATATATTTTGACAGCGGTGGATTATTTATCACGTTGGGCAGAGGCCAAGGCTGTCAAACAAATTACCAGCAAGGAGATAGGAAAATTTGTGTATGAGCACAGATGCTGCAAGTTCGGGGTGCCATTGGAGTTACTGTCTGACAGAGGGCGAGGGTTTAGAGGTGAAATGTTCGATTTCTTATGCAAGAAGCTTGGCATAGAGCATAATACAACACCCCTTATTATTCATAGTGCAATGGACTTAACGAGAGGTTTAATGGAGAATTGGTGTGAAGATTCTGACAAAAATGACTTAAACACATGCCAAGAGACTTAGGACTCAGAGTTGCCTTGTGCATTATGGGCATATAGAATTGCAATAAAAACTAGCACAGGATTCTCACCATATCACTTGGTTTATGGCAAAGAAGCCTTGATGCCTATTGAAGTGGAAATCCTTGCACTTAAGTTTTTGTCAATGCAAGATCAAGAGCAACAAGATGCTTGGCAACAAAGGTTGTTGGATTTACAATGTTTGCAGCTAGACAGGCTTTTGGCCTTGGATTACTATCAAGAAATATGTAAAAAGGCCCAGAAAAGAGCTAATGAATGCATGAAAGATAAGGGAATTGAGAAAAGAGATCTTGTTTTGCGATACAATAGTAAATTGGACCACACTTTCCAAAAGAAGTTTCAGATCAAGTGGGAGGGTCCTTTTACTGTTGTAAACAAGTTTGATAATGAGACATATCAACTGGCTGACTTAGATGGTACACTACATAGCTACCGTGTTAATGGTTATAGACTCAAGAAGTATTTAGCACAGTTGATGACTATTGTGATAGATGAGATGCTATCAATGGAAACAAGGAGTGTGAATGCGCCACAAAAGGTGGATGAGGTTTCTGGGGATGAGCTGCAGCAATTGTTCACCCTAGGGACCTCTGATTGTCATGAATGCAGGCTAGGGGGGTTTGACAAATTATGTCAGGCATTTTTTGGATAAGTACAAAAGCCATAAATGATGCCAAAAAAACTTGCTGACCACCCTCATGTATATATATGTATATAGTGCTTCCAGCTTTGAAAGTGTCCGTGTAAAATACCTTGTACAAAGGCTTGGTTTTGGTCAAGATCTTGGCTGATATTTTGGGTTTTTTGAGACTCCAAAATATGGTTTTTAATATGGGTTTTCAGTCGTGCTTAACAGCTTGTGAATCGAACTAGTACGTCATGAATTATGAGCATCCGAAGCGGGCGGTCTCAACTTAGAAGGTGATTGCGGGTGTATGCGAGAAGGGAAACTAGGCCAACTTGGCGGTCTAAGTTTAGAAATGCTGAAGATTTATATTTTTGGAGATAACCAAGGTGGTGGGCTTCGAGCCGTGTGTTACAGTGCATCATTCGGTAACCGGAGCAGCAAGGTACGCCTCGGGGAAAATTGTCCGAGAAGTCCCCTCATGTTTTGGGAGAAGCTGGAAATTTTTGAGAAGTTGGGGAGTTTGGAGGATGGTGCCAAGTGGCAATGGAGTAATCCTACATGGGGGGGGAGAAAGTGGAAATTGGAGGGTATAAGGGGGGGAGTGGGTACCGCTAAGGGTATATCAAAGGAGCTAATGGAGCTTCTTGGACTTGCTTGTGAGGGCTCATGGGGTTTGGGGGAGAGAGGGGACTCCATTTTCAGTCCACACCAGCTGCCCAGGCACCTAGCCACTTTTTTGGTCCACCGGACATTCCCTTTCCCCACTTGCCTTGGTCAAAAAGTGGCCGATAGTTCATTTTTGACCCAAAAAAGGCCAAAATTGGACCAATTAAGAGGTGCTCAAGGAGAGAACCATGTCGGCTAAGAAGAGAGAGAAAAATCTCTTGGGATAAGAACCAAAAAAATCCCCCTTTAATGGCTGCATTTTCCTGCACATCCTTTTTTGCTTACAGAGACTTGTTTTGGATAGCTTTTGAGAGACCTTCCATCTTCAAAAGCTTGTAACTTTCTCGTCGGTTATCAGAATCAAGCATATGGATGCTCTACGGAGATCCTCATGAAACAAGATTTGTCTTCATTGTCTTGGTTTTCTTAAATTTTAGCCATGGTTTGAGTTAGAGCTGTTTCTCACCCATCTTCATAGGTGTTAGACTTTGGTGTTTTCTACCGTCATATAGGGTTTCTTTCTAACGGTGTGACTCGTGCAGATCTATAGAGGTGCTTGCTTTCTTTTTCATTTGAACGCTAACAACGTATTGACGGCCTTCGCTTATTTTGTGAGCTGCAAGTTAAAAGTATACTTGAAAAGGAATGAAAGCATGAGAACACTAATCTTGGGGATGCCATCGAAATCATTTCTTGCAAAGGGCATTTTACTTTCTAAAACAAGCAATGGCATTGCATACCTTCCAGCCCTCACGGCGCACCCAAGCCGTGCGCACACTGTTTGGAAAGAAGATGAGGTCGCTGCTTTGCATCAGTTATGTTTGCTGAATGAGTCTTTGCCTGATGTTGAGATAGTCCGCATCTACCAAGATACACACCCACACATGTTGCACACAACCCAAGCCGTGAAATGTAAGATTTCATGCCTGAAGAAAGACCATGGTCTTGTCACTAGTGCACAAACACGACACGCCAGTGCTAGTCTAAGCAAGCCGATCAAGAAATATAACAAAACTATCAAAGACACGCCCATTACACCATGCGAAAAATGTGGACGCTTGCTTTTTCGTCGTCAACTAACACACCAGCTTCTACCTTCAGTTGCAAAATCCACTTCAAGGAAGCGAAGACGTTATGGGGATGCATTTGCTTGCGCTCGATGCAAGAAACACTTATCGAGCGATAGTAAACGTCTATGGGACTTGCAAGAGGCAGGGTTCAATCCAGCACTTCCATACGTGTCGGACCTGAACGCCGTAGAGGCATGCTTGGTCTCCATTCGTATCCCCTTCGCCAAGATACGTGAGCTTACATACGATGGGCTGTATGGGCTTAGAGGTAGTGTCGTCAATGTGCTTGCCAACTTGGAAAAGAGCCATGATGTGCTACCTCGCTTCATTGAGGACGAGGCTTCTGTTCTTGTGGGAATCAACCCAAAACTTGAATACGATAGATGTTACTTAAGCGGCGTTGTGAGACCTCTGCTCACGATGCGTGCAACCACTACGCTGCTACCCACACCTCTCTACATGCGAGAAGGTGTCACCATCAACAACAAGTGGCTCGTGCATCTTTCTAGCCTAAGTGTAGCTTCTGCGAATACCCTTAGCGACACTACACCCAATGATGAGGTTGAGGAAGAGCAGAATGATGTCATGCTTCACGGGGTCACAAGTGCGGGAGAGGTTGTTGATTATAGTGGCAAGATTCTTCATGTTGCACCTTGAAATTCTCCAACGAGCATTTTCAAAGATGATTATTACGAGGAATTGAGTTTCCCAACACTTTTCTTTGGGTCCCCTAGAAGATATAGAGAAGCCGCAACAAAAGATTACCAAGCAATTGCAAAGTGGGAGCTCATGAATGTTGATAGAAGATTCGCATTGAGCATCAAGAATATATTTTTCAAGTCTATCAAAATTATGTCACGCCAAGTTGCTTCCTCTGTTTGGGTGCGAATGCACAAGGGAAAGCTAGCCGGTGCAACGTTGACTGCAAGACAAGTAGTAGACAACACAAACATAGAAAGACTTCTCAACTCAAGACTAGGCTTTAAAGACTTCGAGGCACTGCGCACATCCCCTGACTACTACAAGGAAAAGATGAAAAAAAATGTTTTTGCAATGATTCAACAACTTGGACCACCTACATTTTTTGTCACATTCTCCTCCGCAGAGCGGAGATGGAAAGAGCTTCTTGCTGCACTGAAGAAGCTGGTCCCACTGAGCCAAGAGCCCGGGGAGAGTTTGAGCTCATACCAGCGTCGGCTCATTCGTGCCGATCCCATTACGACCGCTCATTTCTACATCAATAGGTTTAACGCAATGAAACGCTTTTTGCGCACTGATTCCTCCATATGTGGCAAGATACGAGACTTCTTCTTCATCACGGAGTTCCAAAGCCGTTTTAGCCAGCATGATCATGGTTTAATGTGGGTAGAGAATGCTCCGTCACTCACGACACACTCAGATGAAGATATTGTAATGTTCATAGATACCCACATCAGCACAAATGGAGCCCTCTTGTCAAATGACCTTTCTGAAGCTCACAAGCACAAGCATCACAAGACTTGCCAAAAGAAGAGCAAAATTTGTCGCTTTGGTTTCCCACGTTTCCCCATGCCATTCACAACTATTTTTAGGCAAGGAATACCTAACACAAACATGGCTATACAAGGTAAGCTTTACTGGCAACAAGTCAAAAGACAACTTAGCCAAATTGATTTACAAAATGCACCTACATTTGAAGAATGGCTAAAACAAATAGAATTCTCCATGGAACAGTACTTGCTTGCATTGCAAGCGACTATCTCAGGCCCCACTATTTTCCTCAGACGCAAACCAATCGATATATTCACAAACAACTTCAAAAAATCAATAGCTTCTCTTCGGGATGCGAACATAGATATACAGTTGGTGCTAAACGCACATGGAGCAGCAAGCTATTGCACTTCATACATGACGAAAATGGACAACACATTGATAGAAGCAATCAAGGCACAAGTCGATGCCTGTGCTGCAAACAATGCAACAACATTAGAGAGACTACGAAAAGTTGGTAGCGCAATCCTTAACACACAGCAAGCTGCTTACATCTGCCTCTCACTTCCATTGTATAGCTCCTCTAGAGAATTCATGTACATAAACACTAATCCACCTGAAGAGCGTGCTCTAGTCCTAAAAACAAAGACTGCCTTGCAAAAATTGGACCCTGACACAACGGAAATATTATCTGCGTCCATCATTGACAAATATGCCTTCAGACCTCTCTCCTTCTTCACCATGTGCTTGGCTCAGTTTGTATCCACAACTAGAAACCCCTCCAGACCTGACAAGCTGCGAAGGGCACGCATCATACGTTACGTTAGATACAGTAAAGCCAAAGACCCTGAAAACCACTACACAGAACATTGTCTTCTCTTCTTGCCAGGGTCAAGAAATGAGAATGATCACCTGCGTGAAGGCTTGTCTTGGATCAATGTCTACACGTCGAACATCGAGATAGTGAAAAACAATGAATCACAATTTGTTGTGCAACCAACTTCACTAGACAAATTCGCTACAATCATCACAACATCACGTAGCACAAGCAATCCAAGTTCCTTGAACAATTCCGACAATGCCAACGTGATGATCAACATCCCATCAAAGCAATCGATCAAGAAACCATTTGCTTTACATTTTTCCAAACACATTGGCATGACCAATGAGGATTTCCACGCGTCAATAAAGAAACTAAACCCACAAGAGCGACTTATACTCGACGACATCATGCTCAAAAAACGCATAGCACCATCAGAAAAGATACATCTCTTCCTCACGGGTGGAGCAGGGACTGGAAAAATGTTCACGTTGCTCCTGTTGGTTGAAGCCCTCATTTGATTCTACACGCACAAGTCAAGTCACAATGCTGACTTTCCCAAGGCGCTACTAATGGCATATACAGGAAAGGCAACGTTCAACATTGGTGGTACAACTATACACTCAGCTTTACATTTGCCTTTGATAACTACCACACACACAAGCCTTGGAGCAGAAAAGCTAGATGCATTATCCTTACTTTATCAATATTTGGAGCTTGTAGTGTTCGATGAAGTCTCCTTGATAGGGTCAAGTGTCTTCTCTTTGGCCGACTCACGTCTTTGTGCCATCAAGATAAAACACGACCAGCCTTTTGGTGGCCTTGATGTCATACTTTGTGGTGACCTTTGCCAAGCTAGCCCAGTCAAAGACTCTTGGATATTCACAAGCAATCAACCTCTCGTTGAGGGAGACGCACCTTCATACTGGCGCGAACTCCCTAAGTGCTACGACTTAACGATTACCATGAGACAAACTGATCAACATTTTATAGAGGTGCTCAATCAAATGAGAATTGGTTCACACACTAGCAACGATATTGCATACATTAACAACTCCATCCACAGGGCGTTGCCTGCTGACATAACCATATCGCACCTATTCTACTCTAACAAAGCAAAGGACGAGCACAACGAAAAGGTCTTTGCACAGCTGCCCGATGAGCCACACATATTCAAAGCAATTGACAAGCATGCCAATACGTGTAGCAAAACAATAGCAATACCATTGGATGCCAAGAAAACTGCAGGGCTCCAAGAAACATTGTGCTTGAAGCCAGGCCTGGTGGCCAATTTATGTGCCGGAAATCTAGACACTACCGACGGCCTCGTCAATGGTGCGGAAGGCATTTACAAGCTCTGCACTACAGTCTCTAGCACAACATGTCTCTGGATTCATTTCACCAATCCCAATATAGGACGAACACAAAGATATGAACACGCCCACCTCCACACACCACTCACATCGGCTAGCTGGACGCCAATTCTTCGCATCACATGTGAATTCCAAATTGGCAAAAACCACCTCAACACCCTCACACGCAAGCAATTCCCGATTCAGCCTGCTGCAGCGCGCACAATTCATCGATTACAAGGGCTTACACTCAACACATAGGCTTTCAGCCCCAGAGGAATTAGATCTCATGGACTCACCTACACTGCTCTCACACGCATTCGTGACACTCATTAGGAGAAATATGAACCTTGCATGGGCCTTGTAAGGAATCCTAATTTTTAGGGATTAAGGCTAATGGTGTGTAGGGTTAAGGGGACAAGGACATTCAAGAAGCTAGTTTTGAGTAGGCTTTTCTAACCTTTATTTTAGACACATGTAGGATGTGGACCTAGGAGGTCACCTTCTCTCTCTAGCTTTTTGAAAGTGAAGGGAGTAAAGAGGTGTGGCCACATCATCAAAAACGTGGATCACTAAGAGCCAAAATTTGACTTTTTTTTAAAAAAGTTATTTTCACTTATTTTTTACTTAAAACTCCCCCCCAACATATATCCATATCCAAAAAGTATTTTTTGACCTTTTTTTAAACTTACAAACACTAAAAGTCCAATTTTTCAAAAAAAAAACTCCCCCAAAAAAAGAAAACTTTCTTCTCTCTTCCTCCTCCCTCCTTTCTCCCTCTCCTCTCCATCCCTGCCCCTTCTCTCCTCCTCCTCCCCTCTCTCCCTCTCCCCCACTGTTCCCTTCTCTCCTCCCATGTTCCTCCCTCTCCCTCCCTGCCCCCTTCTCTCCTCCTTCTCCACTCTCTCTCTCTCTCTCTCTCTCTCTCTCTCTCTCTCTCTCCCTCCCACTACCCCCTTGTCTTCTCCCATGTTCCTCTCTCTCCCTCCCCCCTCTCTCTTTTCATCCTTTGCTTCCTCATGCAATAGCTACCACGGTGCTCAAGGACATCACAAATCGTATCCATACATATTTGCTTGTTCGCAACATTTGCACCGAAGGCCTCACGTGAGGGTGAGCAGAGGTCATCCCAGAAACGTCGTACCATCGGTGAGATGAATGTTGAAGGTTCTTCAATATCTTGCCAATACTATCACATATTTGAACAAAACACCCCTTTATGCAAGGTAACAATATACTTCTTACTTTTGATTGTGTTCTTCTTATCATAAACTTTGAAGTCTAAGGTGTTGTCTCTACTTGTTTTGTAGTGCTTGGCACAAAGGTTGCTTTTATGCACAAATAGTGAAAGGCTGCAGGTTAGAGAGGCCAAGTGTCACCACTTTTCCTCTAAAACAGTCTTCTTTGTTACATCTTGCAGGTAGGTGCTTCAAATCCATGCTTATTAGGGGTGGTAATCTCATCCTAATGTATATTTTTGTATTGTTTATTCCCAGTTAGATAGAAATACTTGCAAATTTGTACACCATATACTTAACAAGTGTCTTCATTATATTGCAACAAGGTGACCTCTTGCTATGCTAGTTGAGTGGCGTTGTTTGCAAGAATAGCTCAAGGAACTGGCATAACATGAAGCTTTTACGGTGGCACAAAGCTCTCCTCAGCGGCAATGTGGCTCCCACTACACCAAAAATCATTATGCTAACATGGAGAGATTCCTAGTAGGACAATGCAAAAACTTTTCATTAGCAGCAACACACCCTTTCCTAACATGAGGGCACTCCTACCAAAGATATTTTTATGTCATAGGTCACCCCAGGAGCATACCATGTCATGGAATGGATGTAAGAACTATGACCGCACTACTCCTTGGACGTTGTTCACAGATGTATGTTTATCAAAGTTAATGAGAAGAAATTTGCACTTTTTCGTTTGTTGATGTGTAAGAGCACTCTAGGTCTACCATATTTTAAATTGTTTGATAAGTTAAATAAAATTTGTAGTCATTTAAAGTGTAAGTTTGTTTTTGTTTGGTAAGATTGTACATGAGAAGACATAATAAAGTATAAGAGATCTTGACGGAATAAACCTTGATTAGATTCCTACCATGCACTTGTGACACCAGACCTCTCCTTGAACCCTTTGATTTTTATCATTGTGGGAAGTCCAAGGGTGGTCTATTTTTAAATTTTTAGCAATAAATTTTTTTTAAACGAAATTTTGGTTATTTTAAAGTTTGTACACAGTTTAGGAGTTCATTCTGATTGTTTTCCTTTAGTTTCAATTTTTGATCGAGGGCACTCCTTGGAAGCCAATTTTGAAGATGTTAGGGTGAGATTTTGAAGATGTTAGGGTGAGATTTTGAAGGTGTTAGGGTGAGATTTTGAGAAAGTTTTGTATGTAAGAAATGCAGCCCGTAACACAATAAAAAACATTGGTTCTCTGAGTATTTTCAGATTCCATGGTTTTAATGCCCGTTCGAGCCCGTAGATTAAGAAAAAAGTAAGAAATGTCCACTTGAATTATGGCCATGCATCAAAAAAAAATCTTGTACTTGTCATTTTAGGGCCCCAGGGACCCTCAACATGAGGGGCCACAAGGGCGCGCAAATTTGGCCATCCAAAATTTTGGATGGCCAAATTTGCGCGCCCTTGTGGCCCCTCATGTTGAGGGTCCCTGGGGCCCTAAAATGACAAGTACAAGATTTTTTTAATGCATGGCCATGAGATAGAACTGGGAGTTTAATGTGTTCATAGAACCCCCCCCCCCCCAAATGGCAGATACCTAAACCTTGTATCATGCTTGTCAACCATTTTTTACTTCCTTGTGTCCATCCCCTGTTCTTGGAAATATCTTGGTCCCTATTTGTGCTTAGATGGGCATTCTACGCGCCGTTGTGGTCCCTCTTGTTGAGGGTCCCTAGGGCTTCAAAATGACAAATAGGGGCTTTGTTTTAATGTATGGCCATGAGATAGAGTTGTAGTGTTTGATGTTCGGAGTATTCACTATGTAAAATTTTCCTATATCATGTGCGTTCACCACAATGGATTGAAAGTAGCCCTTATAGGCCTTACCTACACATGTTTCTGTAACTTTACAAGAATATAAATTCCCTTCTGTTGAACACATGTGCTATGTTACATATACTTTAGTGAGCTCCCAAGGTCAAAGGCCTCACAGCACTAGAAATCAACCAAACAAGGAGCCAATTTTTACTTCCTTGTGTTCACCTCGTGTTCTTGGGAATGTTTTGGTTAAGCCATTTCTTTGGTATTTAAAACCACATGTGACCCCTATTGTTATAGTATCCAACCAAAGATTTCTTGAGTAGCAGTTATATAGGTTCGAGTGATACATATCTTCTATGTTAACAATGCATGTATCTATTCTTTGAGAGAGCAGGTTATATTCAACCAGCTTGAGCCTATTTCCTTGTGCACAATCTATACTATACCAACCATTTGGCTTAATTGTTGCTCTGTTAAATGTGTGATTGGACATTGAGGCAATGTAGGACAGCCTCTTTTTGTGTACACATTAGGTTCCTTGAAAATTTGAGAATATGAGTATCATACCATACTTGAGTATACACACACACACATGTATATATGTGTATTTGTGTATGTGTGTATGTGTGTGCGTGTACACATATATATATATATATATGTGTGTGTGTGTGTGTGTGTGTGTGTGTATATATGTATACATACATACATACATATACATACATACATACATATACATATATGTGTGTGTGTGTGTACATATATATTCTTATATCGAAGATTTGTCACATAGGTCTTGAAGCCTCTTGTTGTTGTTATAGTACAATAGCTATGACATTCAAAACTTTCGTGCCCCCCCTCCCCAAACTCTCTCTCTCTCTCTCTCTCTCTCTCTCTCTCTCTCTCTCTCTCACACACACACACACACACACACACACACGTATTGGATGGATAGCAGTTTGCATGGAGCTCATGTGTGCATACACATATGACTTGTCATCGTGGTATAGTAGTTGAAAAATTGGCACTACGGTTGAAGTGATGGCCTCAAGTCAATCATGAAAAGGATGAGAAAACTCCTTTTTCTCAATCTCTGTAAAGAAAATTATAGATGGCTATGATTGGTCTCTCTCTCTCTCTCTCTCTCTCTCTCTCTCTCTCTCTCTCTCTCTCTCTCTCTCTCTCTCTCTAAGGTCTTGACTTGAGACCATCAAATAGATCTTTGAGATCTCATTGGATCACTTCTACAACATTTTAAATTCTTCTTTTTTCAAGACATGTGTGTGTGTGTGTGCATGCATGCGTGCATGCGAGAGAGAGAGAGAGAGAGAGAGAGAGAGAGAGTTACAAGATGAAACAAAAATAACTTTATTCTCACCCAAGTTGCCATATATATCTTCTGGGATTGTTCCTATGGGATTAAATTTTTTTTCATTCTTCTTCTTCTTCTCTCTCTCTCTCTCTCTCTCTCTCTCTCTCTCTCTCTCTCTTTCCTTCCATTCCATAGATATTCAAGTGTTAAAGATTTGTTGTGTAATTTTAGTGTCTTTTTAGATTGTTCTTACACCCTTAAACATTTTATTCTCTCTTTCTGCTCTTCTCCCTTCTGCTTGCTGCGTCATTCGTTCAACACTAAAATATTTTTCTCTGTGTGAGGTCAATTTTTGATAGGCACCTTTGCCTATCAAAATTTAGAGAATTTATTGATTTTCAAGCATTTTCCATGGTTTAACTCTTAAAAACAAAAAGGACAAAATATCTAAGAACTGGTAAAAGGTACGTTAACTGAGAAATCTCTCTCTCTATTTGAGATGCCAATGTGAGGGTTGATTTTTGTTGGGCATTTTATTTATTTTATATGGGTGAAAAAAATTAGCGACCCTTTTGAAAATACACTATTACTCTAAGAAAACCATATTATCTTGGAAATTTGACTTGGTGTGTCACTAAATATAAATTTTGTGTATCACGTGCGTTCAAGGGCTATTTTTAAACTCTTTATCTGTGAATTTTTGACAAATAATTCAAAAAAAATTTCCAATTATATTTTATGGTATCTTTTCGTATGTGAAAATGTGAGAAAAAAATTAATAAGCCCTTCTGCTGTACTCACGTGATAGTCGCATAAATATTAAGTGACCCCCCCGAGAAAATTGAAGGGCTTGAAGGGTGTCCTTGGTGAGACGGAGCCCTATGTGCTCGAAAGGAAAATCTCTCTCTCTCTCTCTCTCTCTCTCTCTCTCTCTCTCTCTCTCTCATGGTCAATAACATGGATAACTACTCCTTCATTTGCATGTATTTTCTCAAAGCAAAACTACCCCAAGTTGACATCACATAAGCTGTTTTTTTTTTCAATCTCTTTAAAAAAATAAAAACCTTTAAAAAAACATATATCAATATTGGTCTTGAAAAAAATCTCTTGAAAAGAAAAAACCAAATATATCTTCAAAAATTAAATTCTCATTAAATAATAAAATTTTCACTAAATTTATCTCCTTTTTGTTATGTGCATTTAAACCAATACATTTATTCTATGCAGAGGAGAAAGTCTTTGGACTTTCTATAACTAAAGCACTTTCTACTACTAAAGAAAAAGAAGTTCTTTTGATTTTACATTCTGGCCAAAGCTGAAAAGGCTAATGCATGTTGTTTCTTACAATCTTACTCTCCCTTTTGCATTTTTGAGAGGTTTTCTCTTAAATGAAGCAGTGGATGACACATGGAGGGTGTCTCCTTCCTTGAAAAATTTAAGTTGCATTATAAAGAGTATAGATATAGATATAGATAGATAGATATAGAAATAACAAGTAAAGAATTCATGCCGTCTATGGTTTGTGTTTGAACATATGCAAGTGAAGAAATTAGAAACATGGAAGGATTGAGCCTTAGATTACTTTAAAGTAGATTTTTGGTTATCTAAAAGAAAGCTTAGAGGAGAGTTGATTTAAGCATACTTTCAATGTTTTTATTGATCATTGAGAGTTACCTTAAATGCTATTTTCGTTTTAAAATACTAAATGGATCTTTTCATTTCACATGGCTTGACTTCTCTTGCATTTTATTCTTTTAGAAATTTATTTTTTTTTTATAGCAAAACTCACAATTGTGAGTGAATTATATTGAGCAACCCAAAAAATTACAAGGTTTTGTCATGCTCATGTTAAGCCATGACAACATCCAGGGATCATAATTACATGTCTTGATACACAAGGTCCATACTCTTGCCATTCTGAGATCTTTTATTTATCGATGGCCAAGATTTGCCCCCATCCTAGGCATTCCATCTGCTGATAACAAAGCACAAGTAGTCCTAGACTAATCCTCCGAGTGATGCTTGCGCCCGAGTGCCCATATTAGCACTTTGCTTTCTTGTATAATCTCTGTGAAGCTTGCCACCTCAAAACCTCCTTCAAAAACATGGCAGTTCCTTGACTGCCATACATTATGAAAGAAGAAGTATCTGACAATCTGAGTGGTGCTGACGAGGAGTGCAGGATTACCTGAATTTTTACCTCCAAGGAATAGGTCAGTCTTGAAAAAACTAATTTTCCATGTTCTCTGGACCCACTTGCATACTTTTCTTGCTAGGCCTTTGATAACTAGGGCAGTCCATGAATAGGTGAGCCAGATCTTCACTAGCTACCCTCCACCCCAAGCATCGATCATTCTTTTAGAATTCTAAAGTGCATCTTCACCTTGCATGATTCTGTAAATTCTAGACATACATAAATACACATGAGGAATCCCAAACTCCGAGCGAACTTTTTCGAGCGATGGTAAAATCGAGCGAGTAAATGAGAAGCACTTTATCAGAACACACATAGCCCTGATCTCCTATAAGTCAATCATTTCTTCATTTGAGAGGTTAAATAAATTGTCCATAGAACTCCTAAAGATGACAATTAAATGTATGAATGGATATATACAAGAGGAAGGTGCTAGCAAGCCTTACATTGGATAAATCTTGACGTTGTTCTTTCTTGTGTTTTTTGCTAGAAAGTAAAAGAAACCTTGTAGATTTTCCATTGCCCAAAGGAATTTTGTAATTTTGCAAAAAATTATTTTTCTCAAACATTGGTGACATGTTGTCCGCAACCCTTTCTATGCATTATCTCAAGCTTGCAGTAGCCCCCCCCCCCCCCTCCTTTACTTTTGCACTATATTTAAGTATTTTTAAATTGTTTGGTTAATAATGGCATACCATCGCTTGAAAAAAAAACCTTAGGGTCCTGCAAATTGAGACCGTCACCTATTTGTTGCTATTTTGTGACGAGTATCAGTATCCTCATTGAGTTTTATTTAGATTTTATGAGGAATCTACCAAGATCCCAAAAGACAAAATTGAAGGTTGACTGCACGCAAGAAGTTTGTGTTGCATTGACTATTGCATACTTGTTTCCCCGCCTTTCTTGAAAGGAAGAATCTTAATAAAACCATTAAATTTTGTTCTGCACTTTTTCTAATCCCCCCCCCCCCCCCCCTTCTCTCATTGTGCATGTAGTAAACAAAGAATCCAGAGTCCTGACCCTCTATTTACATGTGACAAATCTCCCTCTCTCTCTCATGTGACTGTGTGTGTGTGTGTGTGTGTGTGTGTGTGTGTGTGTGTGTGTGTGTGAGAGAGAGAGAGAGAGAGAGAGAGAGAGAGAGAATTTGCAGCATGCCTTTGATGAGTCTATGGAAATTCATGTGATGTAGCCTACACACAAAAAGACCCTGTTCATTCTCAGCCAAGCTCTTTGCCACCACATCCACATCTTGTAGTGCCATCACCATCCTCAAGTGCAAAGATTGTTGGGGACAAGGGCTATTACTATCAGTTTTTTTTTCCCCTCTCTTTCTCTCATAGCACGCCCTCCGTCATCCTTGTCCCATGAGCATAGTCTATAGGAGATCGGGTAGCATAGTAAGAGACGACTGATGCGTAGGTTGCAAGGTAGCATGGGTGTCCCACACACACACACACACACACACACACACACACACACACAGAAGTGAGACCCACATCAAGAGAGAGAAAGAGAGAAAATTGAAATGTATAAAATGGTGTCTCTTATGTAGCTCGAGCACACAGAGCCCCCCCTCACCTGCCATGCTCGTCCTTGCTCTTCGAGTCTATCGTCCTACCTAGCACATTCCCTACTCGGCTCCATGTGTCCCTTCTTCTTGGATTCCACTTAAACAATTGCTTTCAAATTGAACCCACATATAGCGATGTAGTTGCACCTCCCTTTGCAAGTTTGCGGGGCCTTCCATCTCCTTCGTCGATCTGCATGTGGCCACGGTGTTGTTGTTGCCTTGTCTCCTATCCCCATGCGAACAACACGTGGCCTTGCACTGCCTCCATGTTATGCGCCATCCTCTCTCCTTGCTTGCTTGCGACTTTTCAAGCCACCTTTTTTTTAATTAAAAAAAACAAGGATCTCTTATGATTCCATGAAAACAAAATGGGTACACCCTTTTCACATTTTGTATTCACTATAAAAAGAAATGCTTTTAAAAAGCCAAAGCTTTCCTAAAGGATTCATTACAAAAAGAGAGACTTTAGAAAAAAAAAACACAAAGTCTCCTACAGAGACTTTGTGTTTTGTTTCTAACTTTCATTTTTTGAGTAAATCGTTTAGGAAAAACTTTGTTTTTTTTACTCTTTCTTTTTATAGTGGATATAAAAAGTGACTAGGTAGGCAAAAGGAGGCATGGATATGTGGAGGAGAGAGAGGAGGAGGGGGTTCTAATGAGCAAAGGGTGGGGGACACGCAGAGAGAGAGAGAGATTGATTTTTATGTTGCAGAATCCCATGGAGACTATGGGATCCACACCATCGTGCATCCTTGCACCATCTCCATATGCATGCCCTTTGTGGCCTTGGGCCCATGGTGTATCCCTGCATTGGTGCTTCGTCCCGTTGTGCACACTCTTTGTGTCCCTGAGCCCTTTGTGCATTGTTGCATGGTGATGGGCTTCATTGTGCCAAGGTTAAGGGATTGAAGATGCCCTTTCTTTGGCAAATGCCTTTTGGAAAAGCAAAAGCAAAGAAGAAAGTATCTCTCTCTCTCTCTCTCTCTCTCTCTCTCTCTCTCTCTCTCTCTCTTACCACGTGGATGCACTGCTATGGAGATAATTGCACCTGTGTGTGTATGTGTGTGTGTGTGTGTGTGTGTGCATATTTGTAGGCGGTAGGAATACCTCTCTATGTCTCTCTCTTTGTTTGTATCACTCCTATAAATCCACACACGATAAGACACATCACTCTCTCTCTTCCTGTGGTCGATAGGCGGCATAGTTCTCTTTGTCTTGGCCCACTACTCCGATGCATGCATCACAAGGGTGGCGCGATCCAAGTCTATCTACAAGTGTGAGGGAGCGAAATCTTGCCAAAGTGAGGATGGAGGGACTCAACATGCCAATCATGCTCAACACATGGAGCTTAGGGAATTGTGGAGGTTTCAATAAGGAGGTCTCGCAAGATGGGAGTATGGACACACTTGAAGCAAGGGAGGCTCCCTTTCGAGCAGGCAAGTTATAGAGAAATAGGATATGGTAGGATGAGCAAAGGGGGTTAGACAAAGCACGACCATTAGTAGGAGAAGACGGAGGCTTGGGGGAGGGCCACGTGTTTGTTTTGCAAAGAGGGAGAACAAGTTTGCAGAGAGGGAAAAGGGCAAATGGGGAAAGATTTGCGTTAGAAAAAGTGGAATAGATCTAGTAGGCAAAACATAATGGAGCGAGTGAGTAGGGCGGTACCATTCTGTTTCATGGGGGAGGCTTTTTTCTAAAAAAACTCTCTTCTTTTTGTCGTGATCCTTTACAGAGGCTTTGTTATACTTTGTTTTTTAAAAGATCTACAATGTATTATTCAATGTGTTTTCCACCCTCCATTTCTAGAAGGTCATTAACATTGTTGTCACACTAGACTTCAAAACAAAAGTTGCGTATTTTTCTCAGCGAATGGGAGTAGCTTAGGTGGTTAAACCTTCAACTTTGGCCTCGAGACTTTGGCGCTATATGTCAAGGTTTGACACCTCTAAAATGAACTCCCGTGTGCACTTTTTGCAGTCTGTCATTGCTTGGAGAACTTGGATGAGGTTACGAGGCCATCCCTTTGACAAGGGGTGGGGCCACCTTTTTCCTTTTCATCTGCAAATGACTGGCTGCCACCTCCGCATGGCCTTCACTTCCCTGCCCTAATGTGATATGGGCCTAAGAAAAATCACTCTTCTCATTCAAGAGGACTATGAAATCTCTCTCTCTCTCTCTCTCTCTCTCTCTCTCTCTCTCTCTCTCTCTCTCTCATGGAGAAGAGGACTCAACAATTAGGCAACAATTGTAAGAGTCTCGGATCTGAATAGACACCATCTCAAGGAACGCTACAATTTTGTGAATTTTGAAATTCAATATCACTCAGTGATAAGGCTTTTGACACATGGCACTTCTCAAGTCCTCATTCTCCCTCTTCTCAAGGTCCTCATTACGTGTCTCTCTCAATTATAAGAGCTAGATATTGTACATATTATAAAAATTCTCTTCCCCTCATTTTTTTCCCTAACTAATAATCCTCACCCACACATACACCTCACCTAGCTTGTGCAGCACTGCACCTTGGGTTTGCCCTGGTCCTCTAGTATCTTCCACCTTAGCCTACATTCACAAAAAGATGTGCAGTAGGGGGGGGGGGAGAGAGAGAGAGAGAGAGACAATATTGTGCGCTATGGTCAAAGAGTGAAGAGACTACATTTGCAAAAAGGGAGAAAGAGCAAGGGGATGCAAGAGGAGAGATAGAGAGCATGTGGCATGTATATGCCCTATAGCTCTTGGAATCAATGAGTCGCGTCTCTTGAATAAGGACGTGAAGATAAAAATCAGCACACAGATCACGACTCTATTAGTCTTTGATGATGGTTTTGTGTATGCTATGGAGAGAGAGAGAGAGAGAGATAGAGAGAGAATATAAAAATATATATATATGCATGGTCCCTAGGTGGCAAGCCTCCCTCTGCTTCATCCTTCATGTTGAGTATGGGACTCTAACCGCACCACATAGGACAACATGGGCCCATGCGGTAAAAATATTTGCTCGGATTTTGATTTGCTTGAAAAATGTTTCTCGGTATATGGTAAGACTCCATACACACACCTCTTGAAAAAGAAGTTTCATGTTTTAGAAACCAATCGGCTTCACTTGTTTTTTCTTCCTATAGTCTTAGCTTATGCATTCAATAAAGGTGATGGTGTCCTTTTATTTTATGAGTGGACACTACAATGTGAATAGCAGTGAGTGAACACAGCTATACTTTCATTTCTAAGGATCTCCTAATTTTGGGCTTGAATTTGTGACATGCTGCACGATTTGATGAATGGTTCCATCTTAATTTTGTCAATCAAATTTTTTTATTGAAAACAAAGCAAGATTTTGTTTTTTTACCCAACAAAGCATAAAATTTTAAATGATAATGCGTAAGATTTCTCAATCAATGCCAATTTTTTTACCAAAACAAATAAAGAAAGATATTGAGAATTGTCAAAAGAAGAGCATCCATCAGCACCATATTCATTACCCACTCTCTTGCCTTCAATCAGAAAAAATTCTTTTTGAATATAGCCAAAGTCTTTTGAACCAAATTCAAAACAATTGAAGCAATACTAAGCTCTACCCTTTGGGCATACTGAAAGGCCTTTCTTTTATACAACTTATTAGAAACACAATGAATGAATGAATGTTTGTGTGTGTGTGTGTGTGTGTTTTGAAAGAGGGGGGGGGGGGGGGGGGGGGGGGGGGGGGGGGGGGGGGGGGGGGGGGGTGTGGGGTGGGGTTTGGGGGGGGGTGGTTGGGGGTGACACCTGCTGTGATTTCTATTGCCAATGCGAGCCTGCTTCTGCCTCCAACTCTGCTCATGCGCCACTCTGCCCAACGTGTGCAGCCTGTGTGTGTGCGCGTGTGTGTGTGTATGTGTGTGTGTGGTGTGTTGAAGCTTGTTGTGCTAGTGCCAGTGGGTGTGACTCTGTGTGTGTGTGTGTGTGTGTGTGTGTGTGTGTGTGTGTGTGTGTGCTGACGCCTGCTGTGCCACCACCTTGACAGTCGGGCAGCAGTGTTAGGGTTTCACAACCGGATTACAGCAAGTTAGGGTTTCACAATCAGGCAGCAGCGAGCTAGGGTTTCACAGCGGGACAGCAAAGCGTGAAGGTCTCTAAATTGACCGCTTGGGTGTGCACACGGTGTCCCACCAGAGAATTCCCTACGGCCTCCCGCAACTCTGCGCCATTTGCAGTTCAGGCTTTGCCTTGACAGTCAGCTTCCAATGTAGGTTCTGTAAATCTTTAGGTTTTTAGTTTCATTAAAGTTTTCAAGAAGCAGGTTCCTGTACAACCAGCTTGTGTGTGTCTGTTGGTGTCGATAGCAAGCGAATATCCAAAAACCCAAAAAAAAAAGATTGTGTGTGTGTGGGAGCTTCGCATGGATTTGGCCGAGCAGTGTATATACAAGCTCTGGAAGACCATGGAATCTTCGGATATGGATGCTTTAAGTCTTATCAAAGAATGTTTGCATGAGGATTTCGAGGATGCTCGTCAAGCCTGGGAAGGATCCGCTCTTGTCATGGAAGTGCGCAGTCCTATATAGGGGCTTATGGATCCCATTGCTCAATATGCACTCAACACGGTGATTCTCTTTTTCCCAGGAAGAATGCCTATGGCTCAAGATTTAGGCCAATGGGTTGATTTCTTGCTCAAATGGCAAGCAGTCCGAGGGGTTTACTTCGGTGCGTGCGGGTTCTATGAGGTCGTGATGGACGACATGGATGCTCGGGACGCTTTTCTTGAAATGTCTCCTCTGGCACTATGTACATACATGTCAAGAGGATATTGTGGTTCTTCAGGAGCATAGCCAGCATCAATTTGCAGGACAAACCTCTTACCTTGCAGGCTATTGGATAGCTTATGCAGGGTCAGCCGGCTATTTTGGTGTGCTTATACTTGTTTGACACGAACTCTTCCTGACCTTGGTTTTCAATGATCCATCTAGGAGATGGATGGTAATTCAATGTATTGTTAATGGCGAAGTTTTTGAATTTGGAGGCTTATATGCATACACAGCTTCTGCAGATAGGGCACGGTTGTGAAGCGCTATCTCCTCTTATTTTTGGCGTTCTAATGCATTTCTCTGTGGAGACTTTAATAATGCACCTAACCATGCAGATAATACTACTGGGCATTCTCACATGCTTCATACGGAACGGCAATCGTGGGATCAATTTATGATGACATGTAATGGGCTTGATTTGTGGCCCTTATCCCATGCGACTGATCCAGGATTCACTTTTCAACATAATGCTCAATCTATGTATCGCGCTCGGCTAGATCGCTTGTATCTTTTTCACATGCAACAATATGATGACTTTGTATGCAAGTTGAGGATTGATTATGCTATGTGTCTTTCGAATCATTTTCCTGTATGTTTGAAGCTTCGTTTTGGCTCTTTTGATGCCAATGATCGCCTACCCAAGAAGAGGCTTTTGCATGTCAATAATTCTTATCTCAAGCATGAGCCTTTTCGGGCTATGATTGTGGATATCATCCCGCCTTTGATCTCCCAGATGTATGTTGATATGGACATAGCCTGGTTCCACTTTGTTATGCGTGTTCAATGTGTTACCCAGGATTATGGCAGGGATTATTTGTCACAATTAAGAGAACAAGTTAATCAGGCGAAGGATGCTTGTAGCAGACTAGTGCACTTGGCGAATCATTCTTCTCTTACTGACACTCAAGCGACTGAGTTGTTTTCTGCTCACGCTGTGTTACGGCACAATGATGAGAGGAAATTGGCCAAATGGCAGGACTCGAGCTCGACAACAAGATTTTGCACATAAAGGATTTTCTTCTAAATAATTTTTTCGGCATTTGCATCACTCCAGGCAGTTTCAAGCTATACAAAGAGTTAAGTTACTGTTAGGGGCATGGACCTCCACTTTACAAGAGCTAGCACTCGCCCTACATTCTCATTATGGCAAGATTTTTGAGGCCCCTTCTTCTCCCACGAGCGTAGCTTGTCAAGCGTGTCGCATGTTTCTATCACATGTTACTCCCATCCTTTCGATCCAGTAGGCTCAAGACTTGGAGGTTGTTTTCGCTGAGCTATAATTGCATGCCAGCTTGCTTGATTTGGGTCGATGGAGGGCTCCTGGTTGGGATGGCCTCTCTGTGGAATTTTTCTTGTCCTTTTGGGATTATTTGAAGATGCCCCTATTGTTCATGACGAATACAACTTGGGAGCAGCAAGAACTGCCCTCCTCTTGGAAAGAAGGATTGCTCAAGCTGATACCTAAGCATGCGTTGTGCGAAGAATTCTCTCATTGACGGCCTATTACACTTATAACTGTGGTATATAAATTAATGGCAAAAATGCTAGCTAATCGACTCAACTGCTTTTTTTATGAAGGCATGCATCAATCTCAGTACAGCTTCATTCCCCGACGTCAAATTACTGCTAACCTCACGAATGTCATCATTGGTATGGAATATGCAAAATACACTTGATAGTATGTATTGGTCATGCAGGTTGACATTGAAAAGGCCTTTGATACTGTTCTTTGGGATTATATTGCAGGCACCATGCAACACTTGGGTTTTTGGGCCTAGGATATCCCATGTCATGTTGTTCTTGTATGCACAAAGCACTTCTGCGGGGTTGCTCGATGAATCTCTTACATAATCTTGGCCTTTGGGACAGTCGGTGAGACAGGACTGCCCTTTGAGTGCTCTGCCCTATGCGATTGCTACTCACCCCTTGTTTATGTATTTGGATTCCTTGACTTCCAGTGGCAGGCTACATGGCCTGTCTTTACCTTCGGGACGACAATTTTCTAGTCAGGCTTATGCGGATGACTCTTTGTTTATGCCTCGTAATCACTATGATGATGTACAACAAATTATGCACACTCTTCAATTGTTTGGATTGATAGTGGGTCTCAAAGTTAGCTTTTGTAAATCCAAGCTATTGCCTCTGAAGGAGTGTGACTGGCATAAGATATTATGGCATGGGGAGATTGTTCCTCCACATGTTTTGGTTCGTCATTTGGGTTATCCGTTGGGTTGGAATGTATCGGCTATGCAAAAATTGGATTGGGTGCTCCAACATCTACATTCCAAGTTAAATTATTGGAAACTGTCCACGTGACCACTTCATGTACGTCTCAGGATTGTCCAATGCATCCTTGTGGCTTATGTGTAGTTCTACTTGCCTTTGTTATCCTGGCCTTGATTGCGCTTGGAGTCCCTCATGTCCAATATTTTAGAGCATTTTTGTCGGACCTCGTCTACCAAGAAGGGTCTTTGGCTTCTCTCTATGGACAAGTTGTGTTCTCCCAAGCGGCTTGGAGGGTTAAATATTTTGGACTTGCGACGTCATCTTTTTGCCTGAAAAGCTATGTTGTTGTCAGTCTTGGTGGAGCAGCAGCAACCCTGGGCTCTCATTGTCACACATTTGTGTACACACATTGTCACCCGAGCTTTTGGTCATTGGCAACCGACTTATTGGGATGTTGTTTTTGGGAAGCTTGAAGGACACATTCCTGGATGTCCCTTTACTTCTTCTCTCATTGTTAATTGGAAAGTTGTAACTTCGCATTTGGCTTGGAATGTTCGACCATCCACTGTGTGTAATTCTCTTCCTTTGGAGATTTTGCATTGGAGCAGGGCCTTCGCTTCGAGTTTGATTCAACAGTCTCCTCGCCAAGCATATTTTTTTGCCCAAAAAAGAATCTGTCAGGTGCATCAGGTGCTTGATGGCTCGGGTTATGTTATTTTGTTCGCTGATGTAGTGTCCCTCTTTTGGTTGGGTCCTCACTATTCTTCACTTTGGTGGAAAATTCAAAGGATGCTTGCTGATTACTCACCCATTACTCCTTTGGATGTGGACTCTTGCTTCTCTGATTGGAATCTGGCTACGACTAGATTGGACTGCATCTCAGAGTCCTTGTGCTGGCAACACACAATGTCTAGTATTTGGCAGAGTCATCTACCTTTGAAGGAACGGGTTTTCTTGTGGTGCTTCTTGGTGGGAGCTCTACCTGTTGGCAGTGTGTTACATACCCAGCATATTGCACCTTCTCACTGCCCCAGATGCCTTGAAGCTGAGGAGATCGTGCCACACTTGCTATGGTGTTGTCGCCACTCCAGAGCCTTCATTTGGCAAGTGTCGAGCAAGTGCTCTTCGGCTGAATTTTCCTTCCGGCTCTTTTCACATACACTTTTGGATTTTCGGAGTGCTTCAGTCATCGCATTCTCAATTTGCAGTGTTCTTCACCTGGGTCAGATTTTGGACTCTGTGGGCCATCTGGCACCATAGGAACTCCTTAATGTTCCAAGGCACCTATGTTGACCCCTTCCCCTATTTCAAATCATCTCTTGGTGAAGCACTACATTTTGCTCATGATGTTGAAGACATCACTCTTGATGCCTACAGGATTTACTTTGACTGTTTCTAGCTTTTGGAGCCTTATAGTGCTCAGATTTTTGTATCCCTTTCTTTTCATGGGTTTTCCTCGCTTTGAGGTTTCCCACTTGTAAAGTAATCGAAGCAGATTTACAAAAAAGTGTGTGTGTGTGTGTGTGTGTGTGTGTGTGTGAGAGAGAGAGAGAGAGAGAGAGAGAGAGGGGTAAAAGCTAATAAGTGAAAACTAAAGTAATCTCCTTTATTATTGAATGATACTTCAACATTTGGTATGCCAACCAAGTCTTCAAATAAGAAATATAACTCTATTAACTTGATTTGCAAAGAAATATTATTGATTGTCACTTCAAATTTTGGTATGCCAACAAAGTCTTCAAATAAGAAATATATCTCTATTAAATTGATTTTCAAATAAATTCTCTCTCTATCTCAACACACACACACACACACACACTGCTACAAACGGATGCGTGGCTCCCCTGCGACATACCCGAAATAACATAATAAACAGCATAAAATAGACTAATCGGCATACCTGGCACAATCACGTGGTCGCATGATCGCAAGATACACGAACAGATAAAGACAGAGAGCGAGAGCGATTGAGAGAGCACGTGCAGGCGCACCTCCTAGAGCGGAGTGCTACGGCGGCACGGTGAGAGAGAAGAGAAGAGAAAAGAGGAGAGAAGAATACACAGACACTCGGTGCAATCTCCCCCCATGAAAGAGTGAGCATTTTCCTCTTGCATGTATTTAATTTATAGATTTCTTGAATGCTCAAAGTGAGTACAAACTGGCCGGCCGGACATAATTGGCCAAAGCTCATAAAGAGCACTTGAATAACCAAATATACATAACATGTAACATCCTTCTGCATAATCCATTATCTGCTGATGCTTTTGCCACCTGTCAACTGCAATAGATAATAAAATATCAATTCTATAACATACCTCTCCGTTGGAAAGCAACTGTCCTCAGTTTGCGAAGATAGAAATCTGCAAATAATACTTGTCAAAAACAATGATTAGAAATCTATATCAAATAGTAAAAAATTTTATAAAATTAGACAATATTTGCTTATGCCTGTCGTCATCCACATACTAGCTATTCTAGTGTCCCATACCACTAGAATAAGCAGTATATGTCATACCTTGATAAATCAGGATATCATTGGTCACACTCATCATCAATCTCATAATGTCAAGTCTCATCACATACACACTGTCGTGATAAAATAATCATCAGATACCAAATCCCAATCCAATATCAATTCCACAATATAAGTCCAAATCCAAATCACTTTCATTATGTACGCGGGTAACAAAATCATACCAGTTGCAGTGGTGGCCAGCCACTGCAACATGATTTCGTGATCGGTGTTGCCTCAACCGGCAAATCTACACCAATAAGACGTGCTGCCTAGATCGGCGAGTCTGCACTAATGCTGCCTATATCGGCGAATCTGCATTTACCATTGTGACTTTGCACTTTGTCCGTGTGCTGCCTAAATCGGCGGATCTGCACAGATAACTGGTGTTTCCTAAATCGGTGAATCTACACCAAGACGAGCATTTACACACTGCCTAAATCGGCAGATTTGTGTTCATGTGACCAATAGACTAGGCAGAGCATAAAAACATTAAAAAAATGTACTACCTGTTTCACACCACATTGGAGTAAGAGTGAGTAACAAAGTACTGACAAATTGGTATTTAACTGAAAGCACCGCGACTCACGTGAGTAGCTGCATATCTCAATGTGAAATGATCGCAATAGCAATTTCATTTAATACAAGTATTGGCACAATGTTAGAGAATGCAGGTAATAAAAAGAGCCATGCCTTCTTTCAAGAAATAAATGGTTATCAAGCTGATAAGTAAGCTAAATGTGTTGAATTTATGTAACGTTGTTGTTCTCTGTGGAATGGTATTAAGAAATATGTGTAGCACTATGAGTATTTGAGAGAGTGTTATCGGTGTATAATTACTTGTGTTTTTGAGAAGATTTTCCAAAATCCAAAAATGAAAATGCGGAGAGAACTTACTTGGTTGCTCTCTATAAATCACTACAACAAAAAAACGTGTTATCGACGCAGATACCCTCTGTCCAAGAAAGCGAGCAGCACCAAAATATCAACCATGCTCCCGCGCGCAGAAATTTCGGCAGAGTTCCCTTTGTTTTTACATAAACTTTTAAAAAAAAACCATATCATGTATACGCCTCCTACATGCTATCCATGTAGGATCTCACATGAGATTTAAGGCCAATGAAAGACAACCGTACCAACTGAAAAGCATAGCCATAACTTAAAAGCATAACCATAACGAACCATAACCATAACTTAAAACCATAACCGGCTATAACCACTTTGATCAAAACCATAATGCATATAACCATAACCATAAAAAAAATTAACAATAACCATAAGCATAACTAGAAAGAGAAACAATAACTGTCTATACAATGACAATGACAATAATCATAACCATAAGGGAAACAATAACTGTCTAAACACTAACTGTTTGTACAAAAAAGAGACACAGAAGCATGTTTAAGTCTCACAAAGCATATAGATGAAATCTGGTCCACTAATGACTAGGCGTCGCAACCTGCACATAGGACAACTCACAAAATTAGTATTGATATTACTTCACATATATTGACTTAATTAAATCAACTCACACATATTTAACGTCTCACCTCAAGCGATCAGCGAGACTGTAAGGCCTCCCAGTCTATAGGCTCTCCTGAAGATTCAAGATCATTCAGTACTTCATAGATACCTCTGCGATATCCATTTGACTCCTCCTCGCGTGATGGAGCTCGATGCATCGCAAGATTCTGCGTTTATACAAAAATCAAAGTAATAAGAATACATGATTCATCACGTTTTAAAAAACGCCATAGTTAAGATTGGATTAGAAACTCACAAACTCATAGCGAAAGGTGTCGAAGCCTCCACTGCCAAGATGAGATGTCCCCCTAGTCATCTGTCGTACCTGCGCGGCCTCATGTTGCTGTCTGAACTTCGTGGCCGATGTCTGCTCATCCTCCCTGATCTGCAGCCACGTCTCGTGTGGGATGCCCGAAGGCTTCAGTGAGCCGGTCCTGAAAGCCTTCCGAGCTGCATCTCGTCGATGTTTGATGGTGTCCCGTGCAACACCCTTGATCCACCGCGCCGAAACAACGGAAGAACCCGGAGCAGGCTGGTACTCTCTCAGGATGGTCTCCACTATGTAAGTGACTTTTTCCTTTTCTTTCTGATCCCAAGACGTCAGAATGTTGGTCGAAAACTGCAGCTCCACGAGCTGGCGAATCCGCTATCGCATCTCAGTCCCGACTCTATCCATGTCAACAGAACCATCTCCCCGTACATTATAGAGCTTGGAGGCACTAGGATCGTGTGCCCCCCAAGGTGTCCAAGGTGTGCCAGGAGGTGTGTCGAGAGGTGTGCCTAGGTAAGACGGGGGTCGTGAGTGAGGAGGGGTCGAAGCATCTGTGGACCCTCCTCCACGGCAACCACCACCTCCACCTGACGATCACCGAGATCGGCGAGTGCACCTATGCTGCGAAGATGAGGACGTACCCGCCTCTGCCCCACCCCTAGGTGTCGAAGCGACCGTGATGGTAGAAGAAGGCGTCGTACCCATAGGTGTCCTGAACCCCGTAGGCGTCCCCCCCCCCTAGGCGTCGGACCCTCGGGTGTGAAGCCCGGAGGCGTAGTACCCGTGCCTCTGGCTACCCAGTACTGAGAAGCCTCTGCCATCTGAGCAGGCGTCATCCATGTAACGAAGCCCATGAATGCATCTGCACTCATGGAAGCGGGATCTGGAATCTCGTCTGCCATACTAAAGTCCTGCACAAAGAAAGTAAAATAAAGCGTCAGAACACAGTTGTTTAAATTAACTTTAAGCTTAATTTTAAATCAAAGTCTTCACACAAACACTTACAGGCCTAGGCCTCGATGAGTTAGGTATCATCGATAAGATCTTGCACCGTATCATCGTCTATCTCTAATTGCAAACATAACTCTGCCCCAACTCGTTCTGGCAGATTGTCTTCATCCATTGCATCTTCATCTACAAGTGTCAATTCTGGCTCGTCTGCGTCATCCCTCGTATATCTGTCAGCTTCCTCCGCCATACCTTCGTCCATCTCATCTAATGTCACAGTAGTATAGACGTCGTCTGACTGACTTTCCTCCAAGAGATCTTGCCCTTCAAATACTTGTTTATTTCTTAGAGCAACCTGAACCACAAACCACCATTGTCGCTCTCGAGGGTCTGGTACAAATACCACTTGCTCGCAATGTTCGGGGAGAGCAAATGTGTCGCTCGCATCTGTCCAAGTCTTTGTAGAATCTATTTGCACAAGTTTGTTTCCATCTCTGCGTACCGTTGCATTGCGACCAGAAGTAATCACCTTGAACCACTTCACATCCAACAAAAACATCTCAAACCACCCGAAGCTTACTTTCAGGATATCTGACACCAGACCACAGTAATCCAGGTTGCTAGTGCTCTTATTCGTGTCTCTAGCACTGGCCCTGCTCTTTTGCATGAAACTAACCATTACCCCACTCTCAAACGTGTTTCTTCTACTGTCAATTTTTTGTGTTCTGAAATGCTTTCCATGCGACCACAGTGCCATGTATGTATGATACATATGCCAGTCGTGCGATTTCAACCCTGACAGTTGATCGTCACGGGTGAATGTTGTCTTGAGACATCGCATATATCCTGTTGGGGTCCTGAACTCTGAAATCACCCTTTTCACTTGTCGCTCTTTGATTTTTAGCAATACCCATGGCGCTCTTGGAAGTTTTGTTTGACCAGCTGCATTGGTGAAAGGCCACAGCTCTGGCATCTTTCCAACCGACTGCAAATCATCTCGTGAAGCTCGATTGTCTTTCATTCCCATGATTGTCTCCCAGAGGAGCTCTCCCACATTCTTGAATATATGCATTGGATCCAACAAATGGTTAATTAGTAGATCACCCCAGTACGGCAACGTATGGAGAATGGACAAACGTTTCATTCCTGGAACAGGTTGCCCCTCATGTTGCTCCCATCGGCGATGCCACTCTTGTACATGCATAGGACGACATTCGACGCGACCAATTAGCTGGCCTTTGCGCAAGTGATGGCCATCTGGAAGATAACGGTGGTGGCCTTGATAAATTGTCTTTCGAAGAGAGGTAGAATAGTGCACATCCAAAGACTGCCCGCAAATTGGACATGCATTGTATCCCGAAGTTGTTAGTCCTGCATATATCAAAGCTTGAATCAGGCCAAGGCAAAGGGCTTGTGAATAGCGAGAATTTTGTAAATCAATAACCATTACCAGAAGCTTCTCCGTATCCTGGCCAATCATGCATAGTCCACATAAGAAGTCCATGGATCCTTGCATGTTGTTGTCCTACTAGTTCAACCGCATCTGTTATGTAGATCCCATGCCATAACTCCTGGAGCTCGTCAACTAGTGGAGCTAGATAAACATCCATGGTTTTTGCTTTGAGCTTACCAGGTACAATCAAGATTAAAATCAAATGACCCTTCTTGATAGCAAGCCACGGCGGGAGGTTGTAATTGATAAGGCACACAGGCCAAGTGCTCCATGACGAGCTTCTCAAGCCAAATGGATTGACTCCATCCATTGCCATGCCCAAACGCAAATTGCGTGGTTCACTCTTGAAATGTGGCCAGGTATCTTCAATGTGCCTCCAAGCCTTCGAATCAGCGGGCACCCTAAATGTTGTGTCAGTGGATCTATTCGTAGAATGCCACCGCATCAACTTTGCAATTGAACCACAACGAAACATGCTTTTTATCCTAGGAAAAATAGGGAAATGCCGCAACACTTTAGTTGGCACTGTCTCGCCAGCTGCATCTTGTTTGTAGCGCATTGCTCCGCACTTAGGACACGACAGACAATCTGTGAATTCATCGCGAAAAAGAATGCAATCATTTGGACATGCATGAATCTTGTTGTAGTCCAAGCCAACTGAGGTCAGAAGTTGCTTTGCGTCTGGCCTGGAGGGGGGCATTTCATTGCCAGTCGGGAGAAGTTGCTCCCGCAATAACCTGTTTAAGCCACATTAAATTAAAATTAAAGCTCTCCAAGCACATCACCGTTGCAATCGGAAAATCTCTTTTGTAAATTATGTACCTAAACAAAGCAGTGACGCTTGCATCTAACCACCCATACACTGACTGAAGATTCAAAAACGCCAGACAAGTACAAAGCATAGATATTTTGGCGCCTTCATAGATTGGTTGACGTGCCAACTTTCTCAACATGTCTTCAGGAGATAGGCGCACGGCTTCTGTTGCTGCTTCGTTCGCGTTCTCCTCGCTTGTCTGGAAGAAGGCATCCAGCATCTCCTCCATGCCGTCATCTTCTGTCTGTAAGCCCTTTTCTGCTTCCATCCGTGGCTCTATATTGGTCGGACCTTCACGCATAATCTTTTTTCTCTCTCTCTCAGATATAGGTGCTATGTCGCGGAAATCAATGCCCGTTTTGTAGGAGTCGTATCACAGATTCTGTACGGTTTCTCTAGCAAACTCTCCGTACTTGTGCACATGCTCATTACATATCCTACGCTTGCGTAGGATTTGATACTTGCAGAGCGTGCACGAGCATGCAATCTTTTCCTCCATGTTAGTTGATGACGTTGCCATCTACAATGATTATGAATGTTGTTTTAATATATATATATATATATATATATATATATATATATATATATATATATATATATATACTCCTCACAATGTAAACTACCTCGCATTCTCTAGTCTTGCCCAATCTCCGTACACCTCGGTCCACAGGTGTACGGAGATCAGGACCACCGGGTCAAAATCTCGTCTTTATTGGTCAAATCCTATATGGGTAGACACATACGTGCACTCCCAGGTGTACATGGCAATGCATGTAGCAAGAAAAACCCCTTTTCCTCTTTTAGTTCCATAGTTTCTTCTCTGTCTACGTACCCTATCTCTCGTTCTTTCTCTCTCGATCTCGCTCTCGCTATCTCTCTTTCTCTATTTTCCTATCTCTCTCTATTTCTCTATTTTCCTATTTCTCTGCCATAACTCCTGGAGCTCCACTTCCCTATCTCTCTCTCTCTCTCTCTCTCTCTCTCTCTCTCTCTCTCTCTCTCTCTCTCTCTCTACTTACCTCTCTCTCGTTCTCTACTTCCCTATCTCTCTAATGATCGAGCGAGCGGCTGATCTAGGGAGATCTAGATGTCCACGACTGCAGAGGACTACACAACATTGACAGAGGCTGCATCAGAGGATCTAGCTAGGTCACTTTGGCTCGACATGCACAACGTCCGGTCAGAGTACTAACCATGGAGGAGATCTACCTATCCCAACTAGCTCGTTTAGCCGTTTAGTCCACACCCAACAGTTTAGGATTCCATAATATTTTATTTTGTCATCTTCTTACTCTGACTTTGTATCAGATCCATCACATTGTAACTTTCTTGTCTCATGTCTCATAGGTCACTTTGGCCTTTCGAAGACGTTAATATAACATTTCATTTCATTTCTCTCTTTAATTTTTTTTTTCTTTAGTTTTAATTTCCTAAGCATACATTAATTCTCTCTCTCTCTCTCTCTCTCTCTCTCTCTCTCTCTCTCTCTCTCTCTCTCTCTCTCTCTCTCTCTCGTTGAGTGCGATCCGCACCATTGCCTCCATTCGTCTTAGCTCCCATTCTCTACGCTGCGAGACAGGACGTTGGGGCACTGGTGAGGAGTGTCATCGACTTTGCACCTTATGCCCTCGTCAAGTGTGAGAGAGTGAGTACCACACACTACTTTAGTGCTCAGCTTTTGACCACATTAGGTCCTCTTTTCCCCATATATTCAGCCATGAGCTCTCCCTACATACCTTCCTCTCCCAACCACGATGTGGACTCTCTATTGCGACGCTCATTTCAGCCATTTTTGAGCATCGAGAGTCACTTATGAACTCCACTCACACCACGTGACATGTTCATTTGGTCCCATAGGTCATATTTGACCTCCCAAGACGATAATAGAACTATCTATCTCTCTCTCTCTCTCTCTCTCTCCTACACACACACACACCTCTCTCTCTCTCTCTCTCTCTCTCTCTCTCTCTCTCTCTCTCTCTCTCTCTCTTTCCTACACACACACGCCGCTCTCTCTCTCTCTATTTCCTACACACACCTCTCTCTCTCTCTCTCTCTCTCTTTCCTACACACACACACACCGCTCTCTCTCTCTCTCTCTCTCTCTCTCTCTCTCTCTCTCTCTCTCTCTCTCTCTCTCTCTCTCTCTCTCTCTCTTTCCTACACACACACACACACGATGTAGAGGTAGAGAGAGAGAGAGAGAGAGAGCAAGAGAGAGGGGTTGGGGAGGGTGGAGATGGACATAATTCATGCACAGCAGGTTTCGGCCAAGACCCGAGCAGGCGAAAATGGCCCTGCGCGCGAGTTTTGCTTTTTTCCCCTAATTTTTTTGGCGTTGATATACGCGTCGCTATACACGTAGCAAATAAAACCTTTCCACGCGTATATCGACTCACATTGCGACGCGTATAGCGACACCCGCTAATGTCATCGATATACGTGTGGAAAGGCATGGCCGTCGATATAGGCGCGTCGATATCTTCATTTAGTGTTGTAGTGAATCATTAGACTCTGGATGATGTACTGCATCTGAAATATGTAGTAGTCTGTGCATGGGGAGAGAGATACAACTAGGAGAGAACTGTAATTAGCAAAAGTCATTTACAATGATGAGCCTCTGATTAATCGAAAAGTGAGATGGAATGTAGATTGTTATTGTTTGAATTAATGGAGTAGTCCCCTTGATATCGAAGTTGTTGTCTCTAAAGTGCTTAACATTGTAAAATTTATTATTTATAATTGTTAAGGGGCATTGACTAGTGTTTAATTATGATATCACGAGCATACTAGTGTCTAGTCATGATATCACGAGCATACATCAGGTAAAGGTCCTACTATAAATAGTAGATTGGTCCACGAATAAAGAAAACAATGCAAAATTGATTTGACCTTAGTTGCTCTTTCGGACATTGCCAATCAGACATTAAAATATGTAAAAGAATATGCATCAAGAAAATGTCTGGCAAGACCAAAAACTTAAGCTTCTCTTCTAAACTTGTACTAGGTATGTAGTATGAGAGTCTACAACTTATACAAATTAGCTATAAGAGCAAACTAATACAGTCCTTATGGATCTAATACAATGTCTCTATAGAAAAATGAACTAAAATCAGCGTCATTGTCATCAAGTCCCGTGGATGCTCGACATTGGGCGTCGTCGCAAAAGGTATTGCATTTGTCACCTAAGATTTTTGTCGATCTCTGCTTCTGTAAGTAGTCTCGGGCAGGGGGGGGGAAACTGTTGTGGAGGGGTCAGATGCAGCAGACCAGGGGAACGAGCGAGAAAAGGAATGAAATAAAATGTTACATTTAAGGCCTTCAAAGGCCAAACTAATACAATCCGTGTGGATTTGATCCAATGTCAGATGCTGCAGCACCACAAACAACACCCCAGATCAACAGTGCCCATGTAATTGGTTTTGTAAGGTGAAGCCTTATTTTGCAGTTGCCCCTTTATTCCAACTGACTAATTTAAGTCTTTGCTATCATCTGCCTTCGTAGGTACAGAAGCTGGTACAGTGTGCTTAACCTTATCTATGCCAACATCCATAGCCTTGATCTTCAGTCTACTTGTTTGAGACCATTGTAATTGTAGTCGTGTGGGAAGAAAGAGAGAATTTAAAAGCATGTAAGTGCGTCTAGTTATGGCCCGAGGGGGGGGATGCCTTGGCCAACGAGATAGTGGATGCGTGTTGCAAATCTGATGAGGTTTCATGGAGGTTGAGGGAGCGTGGACGATCAGGCAGTACTCAAATGTGTGATGTCTTCGGATGTTCGGAAGGATATACTAATTGATTGGCATGGAGATCATCCCCACACAAACTTTCATGGAATGTTTGATATGCTCAGAGATTCTGGATTTTACTTGGAGATCCCCACTCACCTGTTTCGATGCCAAACATAATGGGACTCTGTTGATGGTGTACTTGAAGATGAATAAAATGCAAAAGCTACGCGGGAACAAAACCGAGGAGGGTGCAGCTTATGAGAACCCGGACCCACGTACCATCCACAAGCCTAGTCACTCAATCGCTGGCGGCAGTATCTGATAGCATCAGCAATTATATCAATTACAGATGTCACGATGACGACGACGATGGCAGTAAGCAGCGGCAAGAGCATATGAGCATCCTTTGAGCCTCATGAGAACCTGCAAACTGCAGCGAGCAGCCTCCTGCCGCCGTCACGTGGAGAAAGCAAAGATTCAGATGGCCAAGATGCGAAATTTAATACCGCGACCTCTGAGCCAACCCAATATCTGCCTCGCCAAGATGAAGAAGCGCCCTCATCCTCTGAGCGTGCGCAGTTGGAAAGAGATGAAGTGGGCCAGCTCTTGCCCTCAATAAACGGAGCAATTGCGGGCTGCCTCCCCCGCCCATCCAAAGAGGAGACGTTGCAGAAGTTAAATCCCTGCAAGTAACAGAAGACCCTGGCGAAGGCTCTCTCCTGCCGAGTCAAGGAGATACAAGTACCTCTGCCATTCTCGTATCATCCATGTGTCGGGCTGCTCCTTCTTCGAATGGGGCTGAAAATCTCCTGCAAGCTGAAATTGTTGATTCTCTTGCCGACCACAAATCTGATGCACTTGCAAATGGTGGTTCCCGACACTTCCCTACTTCACCTTCTCCACCCATAGCAGTCAACCGACGAGCAAATGGTAATCATGCTTTAGTCATGTCGATGCTTTCCAAAAATAATGTCACTTTCTCCATTCAGATGCTTGATATACTTGATGCGTATGAGTTTCTGCACCTTCCTGCTGATTCTCCTCAAGTCCATGAAGTCGAAATACCAGATCCTACTCGCGACGAGATCTTCTTTGCAAATTTGTGTCATGTGATGTCGCTATGTTCTCCTCGTCCTCGAAAAGTTAATCGACTGAGAGGGGACTCAAAGTCGTTAATCGACTGAGAGAAAAAGGGAGCGGTGGGTAATAGATTGGCCAAAAAAAAAGGGGGTTGTTGGAGAGTTTGCGGCTTAGGTTGATGCATGTGTGTATGTGGCTGCTAGGTGTGAGAGCATGAGGCCACTGAGTCGCGCGAAGCAGAGACTGAGTCATTGGGTAGACGCTAAAGAGAGAAAGGGAGAGTCGGAGATTGGCAAATGTCCACTGCATGGCAGGTAGGTGAATATGAGAAGCTGAGAACAATACAAGGTGGGTGGTTGGCACGAAAGAGAGGATGAGAAAGAGAGAGATCAACTGCTTTGTCTGCTTGTTAGGTGAATGACGGGGAAAGAGTTTCCCACCCTGCTTACGCGTGCTTACGCAGGCGAGCCGAGTGAAAGTCCCCGAGTTAGGGGGCCGCCTGTAGAGGGTGAGGCCTCCTTGCATAGAAATGTGAGCCTGAAAGGGCAGACCTCCTTCCATTTGGCGTTAGCTGGATACTTGGGGCTGAGACAAGTGTGGAGCCCCTTTCCACTGGAACGTCATACCGGGGAGCAGCTGACTATACCACAGTCATGCACTCTCGCTTGCAAGAGAACGGGGATTACTCCCTCCTTGCGATTTATTTATTTATTTATTTGGTGGATTACTTATCAGCTAGAAAATTGAAACCTCACACTACTATATCAAACCCTGCTAATTAAGATCTCACTCGTCGATTACGAACTTCCCTCACCTTTTATCCTATGTTGTGAGTCATAGCCGAACCTTCAGAGATTCTAATTTCGTGACATCCTATCTAATGACACGTACTATTCTTTTCTTGTTCCCGAGTATCGCCATAGATTAAGTTTAACCTATTCTACTAATACGTTTAATTAGCATAATTATACTAATAATCACTATATTATGACAATAAAGAGAGCACTCTTTTTAATTCAGAAAAAATCATTAACTACACATTGAAGTAATTAATGGAATCTAAATGTAAGAAGCAAAATACTTAGCTGGTATTGGTTAAAATCTTTAGTTTTGGAGCGTATCCTAAGCTCTGATACCACTGCTACAAATGGATGCGTGGCTCCCCTGCGACATACCAGAAATAACATAATAAACAGCATAAAATAGACTAATCGGCATACCTGGCACAATCACGTGGTGGCATGATCGCAAGATACATGAACAGAGAAAGACAGAGAGCGAGAGCGATTGAGAGAGCACGTGCAGGCGCACCTCCTAGAGCGGAGTGCTACGCCGGCATGGTGAGAGAGAAGAGAAGAGAAAAGAGGAGAGAAGAATACACAGACACTGGGTGCAATCTCCCCCCGTGCAAGAGTGAGCATTTTCCTCTTGCACGTATTTAATTTATAGATTTCTTGAATGCTCAAAGTGAGTACAAACTGGCCGGCCGGACATAATTGGCCAAAGCTCATAAAGAGCACTTGAATAACCAAATATACATAACATGTAACATCCTTCTGCATAATCAATTATCTGTTGATGCTTTTGCCACCTGTTAGCTGCAATAGATAATAAAATATCAATTCTATAACACACACACACGCACGCACGCACGCACACAAGCATGAGAGAGAGATAGAGAGATGTTGAGGTATCAAGCTCAATTGAACTTTGTTATCTTGAGGAGTACCTAAAAGAGCTAAGACTCATACACAATAGAAAATATTGCTTGAATTTTTGGGACTAATGACTTGCTCATTTATTGCCTTTGCTTCTCGACTTTGATTACGCCAGATGATGTTTTTTTAATTCTGGCAACTAGATTCTTGAGCTTGTATCAAAGACATTTTCAATTAAAGGCAAGTTTGTAACTTCACAAGAAGGAAGATAAGAGACCAATTTGGGATCTTTTTCTTCTTTACCCATATCCTCTTGGTTGTTTTACTGGTTTCTCCTTCTTAAGTTTGTTGGCATGGTAATTGGTTGATGTTGATGGCATCTCCTTTTTTTTCTCTCCAAATATACTTATGCATCAAAGTACTTGACTTTGTAGTTGGACTTGTCTACATGTGTTGGGGAGGTTGTTAGTGGTTAAGCTTGGTTAGCCAAATATGTGTGTTCCTTTCATAGAACCCTTCTTCTTAAACTAGCTTCATAGGGACCATCTAATGTTATATTGTACAGTATCCTTGTGCTTGCAAAATCTCCTTGACATGATCCATTTTGTGTGTCTAGATTCATGATATAGTTGACTCTTTGGTACCCAAATTGGATTTGCAACTTGAACATCATCTAGCTCTCATTTGCTTGAATCCATGGGAGACACCACTGGATAGTTTTGAATCGGATGTATCTCGTCAAGTTCTTGCAATTTATCCAAATATTCAAGATCGCTTTGCAATTATATTTTTTCTCTCTTTGTTCCTAAACAGCCAATAATGTTTCTTGAAGGGGTTTTTGAGAGGTGATGTTGGGTGTAGCTCCCCTCTTCCTAGAGGATTCCATAAGGTCATCAATCAAAAGCATCTCATAGATGTATCCATCGTCTCCTATGCACTCTCAAACTCCATTATAAGCTATCACAACTTGATGTGAATGAAGAAGGTTTCCATGTATCTCTATATGTTCTTGTCCATCCTCATCCTCATATATGTTATTTTTATCCCAAGTTTTACCAAGCAATCACAAGTTCAAAGTGAACCCTATCACAATGGAGCTATATAGAGGGTAGGTATTAATGATCCTACTTCAACTGTCTTCAAGCCAAATATCATTTTTTTTGCTCATGTTTTGGAATCCTTCTACTTTATTTGTACTTTCCTTGTATGCTTGTCAAAGAATGGAAGGAAGAATGAAAAACTTGATCTACTAGCTTTTATGCAAGCAACACATAAAACTTGTGCAATGCAATGTAGTCACTAACCTTGACCTCAAGTATTCGTGATCCAAGGACAGAAGCAATTTCACTTGAAAAGGCTTCAGTTGACATTTGGTTTTGTTTGGTTTGATAGTTGATTTTCCCAACGCTTCCCACTCTTTAGATTTAATGAGGTGCAAATCACTTCTCGAATCCCCCGTCAACATAAACGTCAAGGATGAGCCTACCATGTCCTAAGCCTACTTGAATGTATGGCTCCATTTCTGGTTCACCAATTGAGTCTTGATCCTCAAGATATTTTACCAATGGTGATGAAGGTTCATTCACAGTCACTACCCTTATGGGCGTCATGTCATATTCTTCTTGTCAACTCCTTTGTTGATTGGGAAAGTCAAAAGATTAGCTTGATCTTTCCTTCTCTACTTCAATCTCAATCATTTTTACAAGTGAAATCATATTAATGGGTATGACATCCTTTCCTTCTTCATTGTAGAATATGGTTTGTATAGATTCATTGACACATACATCCATGGTGGCTAAAATTTTTGTCCATCCAAATGGCTCAAAGTATTCTAGAAAAGGTTTTGGAACATAAGAATCATTTGTCACATCCCATTCTATAATACAATCTTATTTTTTCATGCTATCTTGGTCTGAAGCAGCATACATCCACATGGGTGTATCATCATTGAGTCATGGTGTTATCTTTATATTGCTAGAGGATAGTGATTTTGTATCCAAATATTCTATCAAGGCACTGTTTATATCCCAATAGGAATGGTCCACTAGACTCACTCTCGTTTATAACCCACGATTCTTTGAGATATGTGGCATCATAGTCCCAATCTTGAATCATTTGGAGTTGTCTCATGAACGATCTCCCCAATATGATTTCATGATTTGATTTTGTCCCAAAATATACAATGGCAAAAGTATGCTCATAGTCTCACAAGATGTGACTAGTATTACTTCTTCCAAGAATCCTAGAGGTCTTTCAACATGTCCATCTACAATTTGCAGTTTCATGTGAGTTTTCTTGATTACCAAATTTTCCCATGCTTCCCAAACCGGTTTGGTAGCAATGGCTATTCCTACTCCACTATTGTCCAATATAGCAAGAGATTTAATTCTTCCATTTTCAACAAGCAAAGTGGTAATGACTTCTTCTCGTTTGTAGTATTCTCCCACTTCATTCACAAGAATAGAATTGATTATCTTCCTAGGTTTTTTTTTCTTGATTTAAGTGTTGAACATGTTCCTTTTTCAACCCTTTGATTCCCATTTTCTCAAGAATGTTTGCAAATTTGTCCATTAATGTGGTTTTATCATTAGCAATTCCCCCATTGTGATCCTACATCTAATGAGTGTAGATAAAATAGAATGCAAATTGTTCACATTTAAACTCTTTTTTTCTGGGTGTAGTTTTTTAGTCTTGCATATCATCAACTTTTCTTCTTGCTTTCCTATATATGAGGATAAAGTTCAAAGGGTTCTAATCCCAAATTCCCATACAATGACTGCATACCTACTTCCATTAGAGGATTGTCTAAGCATAATTATTTAAAAGGCACTAAGCACTCCTCCAAATTCACGTTGTTTTTATCCCTTACCTTTTTTGATAGCTGTGTAGGCCAATCGACATGTTCAAAGTCTTAACACTATTTTTACCATTTTTGTAAATGTCTCAATAGGTTCCAAGTGACTCCATGACTCGGAGTGGCTCGCTTTTTCTTTAGGTTGCCTCCACTCAATGGAGTTTAGCCGCTAAGTATGTACTATTTTTTTCCTTGTTTCTCCATGGGTATATGGTACATCTCCATCATGCCTTGGCCTATGGTAACACTCGTGGGTTGCATGGTTTGTCCAATTTCCTTCTATGGCACAGCATTTCAGTTGTGAGTTATAAGTTGATCTCAAGGAGTCGCTTGTCAAGACATTTGCAAGACATCAATTGAGTCATTTTCCTCAATGCTTCTTTTACTCATCCATAGTGGAATTTTTTGCTAGACCCATTTGTGTAGGCATAGAAGCTTCTGGCTTGCCATTCCCTATATCTACTTCTTGAGCATCTTCCCCATAGATCTCACAATTATCCTTTAACTCAATAGTGTCATGTATACAAGCCTCCAATATGGCATGTCTCATTCTATGCAAGCTTATGTGTAATTATCTATTTGAAAAACCTTACAAGAAGAGAAAACAAGTCTCTCATGTTTAGGAAGTTCTCTCTCTGAACATCTTGCCACATACTATCACATCCTACTCGTAGAATCTCTAATGGTTTCCAGGTTCTCCTGTTTGAAGTTAAGGATTTGTGCCAATGTATTGTGTTTGATCTTCATTTTAGCAAATAAAGAAACAATACTTTGTGATGGACTCTAAAGGTCATGAGTAAATACTCCGAGCTTCTAGATTTTGGAAATGTTAAGGCCTTGATCTCTAGTGTCATTCCAAAAACCTCATATTGTGTGTGAAAATCATAGACTCTTTTTGCTCTAAGTATGCTTGCTTGCCAAGTGATCATAAGGATGTCCTAAGCCATCATACTTTTCTACCCATTTCTGAAAATCAACTAGTCTTACCTCTCTTGCATGAGCTAACCCATTCTTGTTAGTGTTTGGCATTCTCAATCCTAAACCTTCAAACCAATTTGAGTCTACTTTGTTTCCATTTTTTCTCAGGATTCTTTGTTGGGCATCCGATTTTGTATAATTGTTTCCTTTGTTGATCCAATCTCGTGGGATAAAATCCCCGCTATTACGATCAAAGTATATGTGTGTAGTGGTTGAGATGACTCCACATGATTCAAATAATCACTCATTAAAGATCCATAAGTCAAATTTTGAGGTATGGCTTGATGTATATGATGTATCTCTTGGTTTTCCTTCAACCTGCTCTTGTAGGTACTACAAGATTTCTTTTTTTCTACATGTTTACAATTCCTCTGAGCTAGGTTGGAAACCCATGTGGTGGGTGATTTGGCATGGTTAATTTCCACTCGAATATTCTCAAGATAGCCCTTTAGTAACTCACCCTATCCTAGTGCACAATCCCTTTTTTGCTCCTTGTCAAGTATCTAAAAAGTCAGGTATTGGTGGTCCCCTCAAGTCTAAGAACACCTATTTTGGACACCATAAAAGGTTGGATTTGGGAATCCTTGTTAAAAAAATCTTTTTTTCTTAGCAAAACTTGACTCAAATTGGTATTGTGTATCAAAAATCAAAGCAATTTTGGTGAATTGCACTTGAAAAAACACTCTAAAATTTTCTATTACCGTATACATGTGGTAGTGATGTGTGTGAAAACACTTAGGACCATTGGGGCATGTTTCCCCTCACTAGGAGGTTTTTTTCCCCGTGCATTGTATATATGCCCATCACTCTAGGGCTATCTGATCTTTCTATTGCACACTAAGTTATACACTCTCTATTGTGTGCCTTGAGCTTCCTTCATCTTCTCCAAGCTATGTGTGTTTTTTTGTAATCCTAATTCCAACAATTGGTATCAGAGCAAGTTGCATCCTCCTGGGCTTAGTCACCAGCAGAGCAGCTCCAGCACACGCCTATTCACTTTCTCCGATTTCAGTGAGCTTTGGCAAGCGTTCACAGGTCGAAAAATATTTTGGGAGAGCTTGAAGAGCCTCGTCTGCTCAGATTTCTGATTTGGGCTCATTTTGGCCTACTTTTCCACTACAGGAAGTACTGTGCAGGCTATTTTGTCATTTTGTGCAAAAATTTTGTCAGTGTGGTTTTTTGCATAACATCTTCCTTATAGTATTCTACGGTTTGTGCTATATTGAACGTGTTGTTCTTGCTTTCTTTCTCCTCAATTCGGTAATTTTTCACATCAAGTGCAACATTTACCATGGCTGACAACAACACGATGTGTTCAAGATGTTTGTTGCTGAGGATAGATTGGATGGTGACAATTACCCTATGTGTGCTTATATGATAAAACATGTTCTTGTGTCAAAGGGTGTTTGAAGCATTGTGCAGGGCATTGATGTACGTCAGGGTTCTGAGGATACATGCGATGTTGAGGATGTTAGAGGTCTTGCTGCAAGGATTCTTGTTGTTAGAGTTGTTTTGCTTACAACTGAGCAAGCTTGTTGGGATGTAAATGATGTGCATACTCATGCATTGATTGCGATGTCTGTGAAGCGCACTATTAATCTCCACATTCATTTAAATAAATCTGCAACACAGGCATGGGATATTTTGGCTAGTCTTTATGCAAGTCGCAATGAGGTAAAAATTAGATTGTTGCGTAAAGAGCCGGAGTCGAAGATTATGCATGAGGAAGATAGTATGGACACTTTTCTTGCTGGTATCAAGTATGTCAATGAGCAACTTATTCTTGTGGGTGAAGTCATTTCAGACAATTCCCTTGTGCAGACTGTTCTTGATGCCTTCCCAGATTCTTACCAGACTTTTGCTAGTACTTGGAGACTTATGACCCAAGAAAATCCTAAATTAGACAGCGTGAAATTGAACATGCTTTTATTGCTGCTCAAAGAAAAGGTGGTAACAACAATGCAACCACTTCTCATGGTTTTTCTGCGAGTGGAAAATTACTTGTTCCTAATGCTTCTATTGGCAGCAATTCTTCTGGAATTCTGGTGATAAGGGCAAAAAGAAGATGTGTTGCCTTTATTGTAAAGCTAATGATCACTTGATCAAGCAGTTTCCTAAGTTGAAGGCCAAAGAGGCTAAGAAGAAAGAGGTTGGTTCCACTACTAATGCTGGTACAACTACAAATGCAGCTATTGTTGAGTCTTCTATGAAAGAAGACTGTGATGCTGATGTTGATGCAGAATGGGCTTTTAGTGAAAAGTGTACCTATAATCTTCCTGTCCATGAATCATGCATGTCAGTTGCTGCAGATTCACATGTGTGGTATTTTGACAGTGGTCTACAAAGCACATTACCTCACATCGTGATTTGTTCACCTCTCTTGAGTCTCTCCTTGATGGGAATTCAGTTACTTGTGCCAAGAATGCCTCTTATCTAGTTCAAAGAGTTGGAAATATTGTGCTTATTGCTACAAATGGAAGTTCTTTCACACTTGTTGATGCACTTATTACCTGGGATCAAGAAGAATCTTCTGTCTGTATCTGCACTTTCTAGACTTGGACTTGTAGTCAAGTTTGTGGATGACAGATGTACAATACATGATCTCAGGTTTGGTGATGAAATTGTTACATCTGGCATTTTATGTCTTGGGCTATATAATCTCACTTTGTATGACAAGTGTGGGCAGAATTTTGCAAATGCAGTTGTGGATTCTAAGGCTATTTCAGATGCAAAACTTTGGCATGCACGTTTTGGACATCTGAATTTTGCTAGTTTGCCGCGTTTGCAAAAATTTGATATGGTTGCTTCTTTGCTGTCCCTTGAAGCATCTGTCAAACATGTTTGTGAAGGCTATATTTTAGGTAAGATGCAACGCTCAAAGTTTCCAAAGGATGGTTGACTTAGGTCCACATGCAGGTTGCATCTTGTGCATAGTGATGTTTGTGGGCCCATGCAAACTCCATCCTTGGGCAAATTATCTTTACTTTGTGACTTTCTTTGATGATTACTCCAGGCATGCATGGGTATATCAGATTAAAGCGAAGTCCAAAGTGTTTATGTGCTTCAAACAATTTTTTGGCTATGCTTGAAAATATCTCAAAATGTACTATGGGCACCCCCCGTTCTGATTGTGGGGGGGAGTATATGTCTCATGAATTTAATGCATTTTGCTAGTCATTGAATAAAACACCAATGTACAATGCCTTATACGGCTTAGCAAAATGGTGTTGCTGAGAGGAAAAATAGGCCACTTACGGAAATGGCACGATGTATGGTCAAAAGAAGCTTTTCCACATTTGTTTTGGATTGAGGCCATCATGTGTGTCACTTATGGACTAAATAGGTGTCCTACAAAAGCTTTGTAGTCTATTACTCCATATGAAGCATGACATGATAGAAAGCCTTCTATTGAGCACATGCGTGTTTTTGGTTGTTTGGCATATGCTTTGATGCCACAAATACAGCGCAGGAAATTGGATGATAAGGCTGTCAAATGTATTTTTGTTGGTTATAGTGTTGAAATCAAAGGTTACAGATTGTATCATCCACAAACAAAATGTATCTTGGTCTGACAAGTTAAACTTGTTTATCTAGCCTGGTGCGTGCAACATAAAAAATGTTGCAAAAATATGGTGTTAAGCCAACATAATTTTATCGAAGCGTCTGCTATTAGGTCTCCCCAATCTCGGAAAATTAAAAAGCCTTTCAAAACATCTTAAGTGCATAAGTGAAGGATGAGTTTAGGAAATGAAAAGACACATGGAAGTGGAAAGTCAAAAGACTTTTTGTGTCCATATAAATAGAGATGGTCGAGTGCACCTTGACACTTCTTTTTTTTTCTTTGCTTATTTTCCCTTTAGCATTTTCTTCTCTTTAGAGTGTCCTTGCACTATGTAAGTAGTGAATATATATTTTTTGAAGCCATTAGGAGAGCTTGCTAGATATAAAGGACTAATAAGTACTTTATGGTCGGTTGCCATTGAGTGCCCATCCAGTAACCTTGTACATAGGTTGATTACACACCAAAGGACGCACAACCACATTTGTTTTGGGGTGGGCATGCGTGTTTTACAACATGCCTGTTCAATCTTCAATAAATAATAATTGAAGGCTTATATATTTAGCAGAAGGCATGCAACCTATTGGTTGTGCTTGCTTTGTGTAGTTGTTGCGATGTGGGTTCATCCTTGGGGAATCATCAACCTTCTTCTTCCCTTTCCTTGATATGTTTGATGAACTTGAAGGACTTACCCTCTCATACAACGTGCTACTCCATGGATTCTAGACTTGAACTAGGTAGCCCTTGCAATCCACTCAAAACATGTGACTATGCACTTGTATGTAGTTTAGAGTGTCCTTACAAAACTTGGTCAAATTTTGAGCCAAATCAAAACAGACGCGTCTATTTCAACCCCTCTCTCAAATTAGTATTTTGACTACTTTGGTTACCACTAGGGGGTGCACTATGTAATCATGTTAATGTATAACGTGAGTTCGAAAGGAGGGGTTTTAAAATGCACAAATTTTAGGCAAATTAACAGAGATACATTAAAATGAAGGGTTTTAATCTTCATTTTTGAAAAAAAATCATAAAATAAGAGGTCATTTTATTCATTCAAACATGTTAAAAGAGGGGTTTTTTTAATACCCCACGAACGCACGTTATATAGGGGGATACTAAACGGTGAACCCCCCGAGGGTTACCACTAGTTTGTATTCAATAATTAAAGATTACTCGTCAAGTTTGGGAAGATTTGGATCACAAAATCCTGTGTGAACAACACCAAGATTTCAAAGCCTGAAACTTCTGAATTAGGGTTACAGGAAAACACACACAGCTTGGAGAAGAAGAAGGAAGCTCAAGGCACACAACAGAGAGTGTATTACTTAGTGTGCAATGGAAAGATCAGAGAGCCTAGAGTGATGGGCGTATATACAATGCACGGGGAAAAAAACCTCCTAGTGAGGGAAAAAATGCCCCGACGGTCCTAAGTGTGTTCACACACATCACTACCGCATGTATATGGTAACAAATCCCCCCTAGGAGTGATGCGGTGAACAAGAGCTAGCACCTAGAGTTTAGGGAAGTGTCATGCCCTAAGGACATGATCAATCCACAAAGGGGAGTAAGCCCAAAGCTTTGCGAAAAGCTTCGAAGTTCTCACGAGACAATGCCTTTATGAAAAGATCTACAAGGTTGTCCTATGTTGGCACATAAACCAAGCTGATCTCTCCTGCTGAAAGCCCTTCCCTGACATAGTAATAATGCACCTCAATGTGCTTTGTGCAAGCATGAAAAATCGGGTTTCTTGCAACTACCGATGCGCTCTTACTATCTTTGAAGATAGTGTTGGCAGTGTCCTGTCCAACATCCAAATCAGCCATAAGGCGTCTGAGCCATACACACTCAACCGTAGATGTGAAAGACTGCCCTGTACTCAACTTCACAACTAGAAGTGGCCATAGTAGGTTGCTTCTTTCTCAACCATGATATTCCTGAGCTGTCGAGCATGAAACAAAAACCACTTGTGGACACTCGTGTGTCAAAACAACCAGCCCAATCTGAGTTCAAAAAAACATGTAAATCTAGCGGCAATGATCTCTCCCCTTGGGATAAAACAAGCCAGATGTAAAGTGACACTCAAGTAGCAATCCTTTTGACAGGCTGCCAATGCTTAGACCCTAGGCTATGCATAAATCTGCTAACCTGTGAGACTATAAACTGAATATCGGGCCTCGTATTGCATACATAAATGAGGCATCCAACAAAAATTTGGTAAAGAGTGACATTTGTAGGATCACCAGCATCATGAAGACTCAATTTCAAACCTGTTTCCATGGGAGTGGCAATAGGTTTGAAATCCTCAAGTTTAAACTTACATAGCAATGTCTCTATGTAACTTTTTTGACACAAAGCAATACTACCATCACACTACTTAAATTGTATACCCAAGTAATGATGCAACAGCCCCAAATCTTTCATCTTGAAAGTAGCATTCAAATCAGCCTTAAATTCAGCAATATGTCTCTCATTTGGTCCAATGATCATCAAAACATCCACATAAAGAACCACAATGCGAAGTACATCACCCTCACGCTTTACATACGATGTGCTTTATGTTGGACTGTTACAAAAGCCTCGTTTGACCAAATGAATGCCATCCTTCTCATACCAAGCATGAGGAGATTTCTTCAATCCATATAAAGTTTTCTTACATTTGCACACTTTATCCTCTTGTCCTTTCTTGACAAAACCGTGAGGCTACGTTATATAAACTTCCTCAAATATGTCACCATTCAAGCAAGCAGTAACAATGTCTGATTGATGTACATCCCAACCAAAATGAGTTTTTAATGCACATGGAAAACCTACAGTAGTCATACGACAAGTGGGAGAAAAATTCTCTTCATAATCTATGCCTTTTTGTTGTGCATAACCCTTTGCAACAAGTCGAGCCTCATAGCGATCAATCTCACCATCTGGCTTGCATTTCAACTTGTAAACCCACTTCGTACCAATGGCCTTTTTGCCATGAGGAAAATCACATAAAGTCCATGTGTTATTTTCTAGAAGTGCATCATATTCTGATTGCACGGCAGCCATCCAATTCTAATTGCACGGCAGCCATCCAATTTTTTGAATTCTGTGCTTCATCAAAAGACAAAGGTTCCTCAACATCATGTAAGCTAGACACATCCAAAGAATAACAATCTGATGCATAAGATGCATGGCGAGAACCTGAACGAGTACGATTAGACAAAGGTGCATCCAATTTACTGTCACACAAAGTATGCACCAACCATTTAGGCATACCTCTAGCCTTCTCATTCTCATCCCTTTCCTCAACAAGTACATCATGTACATCTGCATTATGCTGATCTACAACATTTTCAGAAACCCCCATAGGGTGTATATTTGCCTCATTGGAGTTTACATTCGAACTTCCACCACCGAAAAGAGGCAACAAAGTGTCATAAATGTCATGTGAGCTCACATTACTGTCTCTAGTACATGACAACAAGGGCTGAACAGAATCTTCCACAAACACAATATCTCGTGACTCATGTTCGGGTGGGGAGCATAAGAGTCAAGTGTTTACGAGGAGTGACCTCCTCACCTCATGTCATGAGCTAAGCCCATTGCCAATGAATGGGGAATAATGCATCCTCCTGAATACCATGTACATAGCTTGTAACATGCTCATGGTGTTGTAGAGGACATAGTATAGTCATCATGGAGTATTTTACTCCCATTTAGTAGCCATGCCTTATTTCTTATGTGTTTATTTTGAAACAATGAGAGGATTTTTGGCATGCTACAACAGGAGAAGGAAAAAGGCATACAAAATTTTTGTTTGCCTTATTTTAAGTGTTTGGCTGGGTCCCTCCATTTAAGGCATCATGTGAGTTCCTTGTCCTTCTTTTGTATAATCCCAGCTTTAATTGTAACCATTTTTTGATGTTTGTAAATAGGTCCCTTCCCTTTTACTTCCTTTTCTTCAAGCTTTCTTTGTTGTACATTGCTCTCTCTCTCTCTCTCTCTCTCTCTCTCTCTCTCTCTCTCACACACACACACACACACACACACACACAGGGGAGAGAGAGAGAGAGTCTCCAAGATGCATGCCATTTTAGTGGGCGCTGAAAGAAGATATTCAACATTGGAATTTTTTGAGAGTTATACATGAAAAAAAAATAGTTCAACTTTTTGAAAAAGCTCAATGGATGTTTTTACTTTACAAGCACTTAGCATACATTATACAATGTGCTACCACCAGCATATATAGTATAGATGCTCCTAGCATCCCCTGATTACACCGTAGTAGTCGTACGTTAGAATGTGGCAAGCATGATGATGAGAATTTTTCTAGAGTTGCCATTAAGCATGTTGCCATGGCAAATAGTAGGGTCTTTTAGCTTGATGTAAGACGTGCTAACTTTAGCCAAGAAAAAGAATTCAGCAAGTAACAGAGGGGGCTAAAAGTTATGAAGATGAGAGTGGGAGTGAGCTAGGCTTCTTCCCCTGGCACCACCTTCACCTTCTTCAACTCCAATGATCTCTCCCTCCTACTATTATCACCACCTTGAACTACTACTTCATTGGGCACAATCCTCTTCCAAAACCAATGCTTCTTCCACAAGCCCTCCATCTCCTCTATTGGTATCCCCTTTGTCTCTGGGATGAAGAGAATTGCAAACACTCCCATTATAAACACCCACCCCGCGAAAAACAAGAAGATCCCATACTTCATTGTGCATAGCATCGACAGGAATGCCTGTCCTATCACAAATGTGAACACCATGTTCACACATACCGTCACACTCTGCCCTGCTGACCTTGTCTCGAGTGGGAATATCTCACTTGCTATCAGCCATCCCAATGGCCCCCATGACCACGCGAATGCTGACACAAACACGCATATCAACACCACAACTGCAATCGCTGATGAGTTTGGGAGTGTCGTACGACCATCTCGGAATCCGATTGCGAGTAAGATTGCTATGGCCACCTGCATTTGGACATTTTGAAGCAAGCATTAGCAAAACAATACTAGTGAACTCTTCAATTTTTGCCATACTCTCTCTCTCTCTCTCTCTCTCTCTCTCTCTCTCTCTCACACACACACACACACACACACACAAAATTGTTCTATGGTATATGTATATATATTTATATGTATGCTCAGATAAACTCTCCACAAGCCTTACCTGAGCTACGAACATCTGCACACACGCCTCAAGAAGTAGCACTTTACGACCAACTTTATCGACAGAGTAGACGGAGACCAGAGTTGAGAGCACGTTCACACCCCCAGTAATGACAGAGGAGTACAAGGATGCGTCATCCCCGAACCCGAGGGTTTTGAAAAGGACAGGAGCATAGAACATGATGGCATTGATGCCAGTGAACTGTTGGAAGAACTGAAGGCCGCATGTAATGACCAACTGTGGCCTACTCCTCCTCTGCAAGAGGTTCTTAAAGGGATGTTTCACTTCCTTAGCAATGCGGCTGGCTTCAACAAGGTCCTCGAACTCGGCGTGAATGTTATCGGTTCCTCTTATCTTTCTTAATACAACCTTGGCTTTCTCAAAGTGCCCCCTTTCCACCAAGCTGTTGGGTGTCTCAACTAGCAACAAGCTTCCCAATGTGAGACATACTGCTGGCACTCCGGCAAGCGACAATGATATGCGCCATCCCCATGGCCTTTTCTTCAAGGCTCCATAATTCACGAGCTCGGCAGCAAGGATGCCGATTGTCACATTCAGCTGGAACAAGATATTTAGGGCTCCCCTTAGATGTGCTGGTGCTATTTCTGACAAGAAAAGAGGAACTGCCTGCTCAAATAGAGAAAACATGAAGCACATTAATGGCGGGCATCTATGCACATGATCACATTTACAGCAAGAAAGATTAGCTTATAAGCAAGACAAATTAGCTTATCAACAAGTAAAATAAGCTTATCAACAAGTAAGATTAGCTATCAACAAGAAAGATTAGCTTATTGACAAGAAAGATAAGCTTATCAACAAGTTAAATTAGCTTATCTTAAAATAGATTATCTTATCAACTTCATGGAGGATTATCAACAAGATCAGCTTATCCTCAAATTTAAAGAAAAATACCTGATTAGCAAATCCAACACCACATCCGAGTAGTATTCTCCCAATAATAAGCATCTCTAAGTCTTGCGCAGCACCATTTAAGATGACTCCAACATCAAAGAAGATACCAGCCACAAGCATTGTCACTTTGCGGCCATACAGTCTTGTGATGGGGGATGCGACAAATGTTGCCACGAGGGCAGCCAGATAGAGGGAAGATGTGAACAATTGCAATGTCTGGCTATCATACTGACAATATGCTGAGGATGTACCGGAAGAGGTCGCATTTTTCTTCTTCAACACACTGGGAAAGAACTTGGCGAGAAAGTCGTCCATGGAGGTAACTCCACCTGTAAAGGCACATGTTAATTCTGGCGCATACGATGGGTAATGTGTGCGAATGTGTAGTCATCATAATCAAAACCCTTTTCGGATTAAGTATGCATGATTGCATTTATGTTGCTAATAGAATAAAAAAACAGCAAGATTAACATTGATAGCTCAATTAAAATTGTCTTGACTTGTTATGCAATCTGAATTCTATGAGAACCTGACATGGAGAACCCTATACACTGAAGAATGCAACCTGAATTCTATGGGAACCTCACCTGTACATATTAGATGCACGTGAGAAAGGATATCACATTCAAAAATGTAATTCACCACAATGGCTCCTTCCTAATGCAGCACATGAAACTTGCTTTTCTACATTTCAATTCTTATGCATTTCCCATCCTCTGACACACAAAAATAATTAGCTTTGCAGACATGGTTTACAACTAACCAGAAACTCCAACATCATAGCCGAACATGAGCCCTCCGCTCGCGGCGATGATGCAAGTGATAACCACATATATGGTCATCTTGGCTTCATATTCTGAAGCACGAGATCCTGCAGAGGCGGCTGTAAACCCTCCCCCTGCCATATTGTCTTTGTTAATCTGCCAAGAAAAACCTCAGTCCTAAAATGTGGTGTTCAGCTAGGGGAATAGAATTAGGTTAAAGTTTTGTGGCGTAAGGGGAAGCCTTTCAATCTCTGTGTTGGTATGTTTGGCTATGGAAGCTCTTCAAGGAGGAGCTTGAGCAGGGGTTAAACCGACATAGAATGAGCATAATCTTGGCCAGAGACGGACGGGCGGGCGGTGGCTATGGAGGCTCCCAGCTTCCTCTGCAGAAGAAGCGATGGAGAAGGAGCTGTGGCAAATGGGAGTTGGGGCGGAGAGGGGGTCCTTCAACTTTAAAGAGAAACATTGCCAGGAGAGTTAGAATTGAAAATGAGTTTTTGAATGTTTGAAAGTCAAGCAGCAGAAACAGTAAAAGGTGGCAGCGGCATCACCTGTGACTCACGCGCCCCCTTTTTCTCCCCTCCTCCGCCCTTCAGGCTTCGCACCATTTTTCCCCAACACGGCTAGCCTTCTTAAGAGTGAACCTTTTAAATTTGGGTGTTTGAGCATTCATCTTTGAGAACACTCATCGGTTTGAATGCGGCCAAGTGCCCCGGCGGCGCTCACGTACGTATTTTGTCACCTTGCACGGATTTGTGCTATTTGCCAAAAAAAAAAAGAGAGTAAGCCCTTTAAATTTGAAAGACCTCCAATTTCGTGTGTTCTGGCCTTTGCAGCTTAGGCTGGGTTCCAAGTGCTTCTAGGGATTGGCAAGAGGTCAAGTCATGTCATCCGCATTTTGCGTTGCAAAGTGCGTAGTTTTGTGGTGTGGCACACACACTTTGACTCTGTGTGGGATTTTTCACACAAAAAATGGCCTATTTTGGGTTAAAAATGACCTACTCACGGTTAACAGTGGCATAGAAGGCCCAAATATTGACACATTAGTACTTTTGTCCGTGAAGAAACAAAGAGGGTTGCATCTTATGGCTAGAAAAACCTACAAATTTTCCCTTCTGTGTTATTCACTTCAAGAATGTGTATTGCAGTCCCACCTCTCCGCTATCTTGTATGTGAGCTTGTAAGGGAGTGAATTAAGGTTTTCTTTCATGAAAATGGTGTGAGGACTTCAATATGGAAGCTTTTAAATTTCTGCAAAATCAAAAAATGGTCAACGTGAAGGTTCAAGCTTGTGATTTCCTTTCAACAATTTGATGTTACGACTATGTAATTGGGGGCAAAGCTACAAGATTCTTGGAAAGAGGTTTGGGTTTTGGATGGGATTTGTGCTTGTTTGAGATTTGAGGTTTCATGGATGAAAAGTGTTTTAATTTTTCTTTTCAAGTAAAATTGGTTGTGAGTTTGTGATCCTTTCATCAATGACTTACTTACAAAAACAGAAGATTCCAGGGCACAACAAGAAAGAGGGTTTGTGACTTTTCTATCATGAATGCTATTAGGCTTTAAGCCATCTTTAGGGAGGATTCATGACTCTCATCACAAACTCTCACAACCAAGGTTTTGCACCTTCCCTACTAGACCGCACGCTTTTTGATGCGCTTTTTGGCACACTTGTTTTCCATGATTTCAATACAAATACTTAAAGCTATGGATCAACAAGATTAAGAGGGTATGCGTTGTGATGAAGGTGCAATGCAAATGTTTCAAGCATTTGCTATGTTTATGCAACACCAACAAGCTGCAATAGAAGCCCTCCAATATATTGTGAACAAAATGGTCTTTGCTTTGGGATTTCTATCCAAAAGGTTTCCCTTTCTCTTCAAGCCTTGTCATCTTTAACTTCATTTCTTGCATGCCCTTGACAAGCTCATCAAGCATAGAATTATCACCTTTTGGACTCATAATACCATGCTTTGTCAAAATATCTAACATGCTAGAGGTAGAAGTAGCACCATTCACCACCATCTTGTCTTTACGCCATTGCCTCTTAGCAAGCAATGAGACCGCATCCTCAACCTCTTTCCACTCAACCTTTAGACCCTGTTCTATTTTTCGTCTTCAAGAAGTAGCTATGGCTTTTCTTGTAATTCAAGACCTGTAGCTTGGAGGAACAATTCGCTCTTTTTGCTATCCAAAGTAGCTTGCTCTACTCTTGACAATTGAGCATAGTGTCACTCTAACTTCCTCAAGAGTTTAGTGATGGAAAGTCCTTCTTTTAGCTTTGCAACCCATTCTAAGAAAGTTCCTTTTGTACCCTTTCAGAGTCCTCCATGAAGTATTCCTCCTTTAGGGATAATTTGAATTGTCCCAATCTCTTCCGTGCTCCTCCTTGATTCCCCTTCCATGATCTCTAATCTCAAGGACCACAACAAGCTTGAAATTGCGAATCATGCCCACCTCTAGTACCCATTGTAAATCCATCTCCTTCACGTAACCATGAAGATACTTTAGTTTATGACCGTATGTAGTGGTGTCAGTCAAAAAAGGAAAAGTAACTAAATAGGTATTACACAAAGTTGATTGCATACGACATACAACAGGTTGGGATGATCCTATGGACTCTTTATCAGTGCATGCATATCTTGCAAAATTCCATAACAATGAAGCAATTGTGAAAGAGAAGCATAGACGTGAGAATGGGGATGCATGTCCCTCTAGTTTAAAGAGGTCTACGAGACCTAGAGGAAGGAAGGATCCAAGAAATTATTATGAGGATTCACTGCACGTACCTCCTCCTCCTATCTACAAGGAAGAAGAAAGAGAAAGTAAAATCAAAAGCAAAAGGCCCTACGTACAAACTACAATATGACATTGAAGCTGCCACAAACTTAAAGCAGGTATTGGAGGAAAGGATTTTGAATAGTAAAGTTTAGTTTTCCTTGGGTGAAGTTCTTGGCATAGCTAAGCACAAGTTTCATGAGTAAATTATAGATATAATCAACAGTAAGATGTAAACACTCACTCAGTCAATTTCTCTACAATTTCAAGGTGAAGGAGAGACATCGAAGGTATAAGTGATACATGTACGAGAGAGTGAATGTGATGACAGTGTGGTAGGATACTACCAATCTTCTGGAAGAGATATGCATGTTAGATTTGTGGATGATGATGATGAAGAAGATGAAACCTCACATAAAAGCCACTACTCTAAAAGTCATTTGGCAAAAGATATGCATGTTAGATTTGTGGATGATGAAGATGAAGCCTCACATAAGAGCCACTACTATAAAAGTCATTGGGCAAGAGCTACAACGGAAACTTTGTGTAATGTCCTCGACCGTTTAAGATCAGTGACTAGGAGAGCTCAACACATCCGCTCCAACTCTGCAGTGCAAAGCGGAGCTTCCCTAACTCTACGTATCTTTTAGCATGGTCACCCTAAGAGGGGTTGCTTATCCATTCCAAAATCATAATGGCTAGAGCTCTTGGTTCTTAGATTGACGCTTTTTTCCTTATCGAGTGTGAGGGGCAGTCGTCAAACAATTCCCTAAGATTGGGACTTAATTCCACGTTAGCTAATGTCCTCTAATAAATCCACGCTTGTGGAAAACACCCGACTTATCGGGTCCACCCGTCCAACGATTAGTTCTAGACCAACCCCCGCTTTCCACCCACAGGCACCCGCATCTTTTTTTTCCTAATTACTACCACACTATGTAACATTTCCAATCAAATCCTTAATTAAATTTTGACACAATTTTTGTTCTAACAGCCATATTTCAAACATCACCAAGACAGTCTTTCGTCAGACAGTCCTATTGAAAACAGGCCGACCTGCAGCACAACAGGATTTTCTTCGCACCAATGGAGTCTTTGTACAAATTTTTTCTTATCCATATTCAATTATTCAATTCAGGGAAACAACCCTCTTGGGGCACCAACCTAGAATCGTCCACCAACACGGCATCGCGCAACAACGCGGCATGGGCACCAACCTGCATCACGCTCCAGTGCGGCATCAAGTGGGCCATCCAATTATTTAGGTCTCTATTCAAAAATTCAATCCATTTCTACTTCACCCCAAACTTGACTCAAAAAATATCTTTAACAACAGACAGTAATTCCTATTTAAGTTTCTATGAACAAAGCATGTGTTTTGTTTATATAGCTAGTATTCTTCTTATGGTTTCCTAGGCTCATCGAAGTCATGCTTATCTACTATGCATAAACTTTGACATAACTGGTACCTGCTTTGGATCCACGACAATGTTTTGCTGCGGCGGCTGGTTTGCTTCGACTATTGGAATATGGCTTGGGCCAGCTCCATTGTTGTTCTTGTTTGCTACTCTATGAGCCATTGCGTAGCTCAAAAATGGAATTAATAGAAAAGGAAAAATTCTCATACTAAGTGCAAGTCCCAGTGCTAAATTCAATCAAAACACCCAAGTAAATGAATAACCTTAATTTTTAGGGTCTAGTGAATTTACTTGACCCAGAAATCAAGGGAAAAGTCGATCTGAAAATAATTTAGCAAAACTTTATTTATTAAAAAAAAATTATTCATATAAAAGTCACAAAAAAAAATTCCAAAGATAAAAGGAGTCTTAGAAAATTTTTAGGATATATCTACTAGTTTTTTCTAATTTTATTAGGCTTAATATGCCTATTTCTAGTGAAAATTTTATTTATTTTAGCCTGAAAGTATTTTTTAAGCTAGAAAATATCTTTCAAAAAAATCACAATTAATTTTTCAGGTGCAGGAAGTAATTTTAAAAATTGTGATAATAGAGATATAAAAACTTTGATCAGATGTGTACTTAATCTTTAACTAGAATGGGCATGCATGCAAGATTTCTATAATTAGAATGGGCATGCATGCAAGATTTCTATAATTTTCAAAGATCCATATCATTTCTAAAGACTTCATGCATGCAAAAATTATGCATGCAAGAGTTGCATGTTATATAGCATGAAAGATTACGAACAGTTCTAGAGAGAGAAAATGATGAGAGAGAGAGAAGAGGGAGAGAGTTTCTCTTAGAATATGTGCAAAAATTTAACTTGAAATATACCTCTAATTAAATGAGTAGCTTCCCTCATCGCTTCGTTCATCTCGATATCTTTGCTTATTTCGCCGCTCCTGTGTCGCCTCGTTTGTCGTGAGTGCGTTCTCCACGCAAACTTCGTCTAGCTCCGAGAGAGAGAGAGAGAGAGAGAGAGAGAGAGAGAGAGAGAGAGAGAGAGAGAGAGAGAGAGAGAGAGAGAGAGAGAGAGAAAATGTGTGTGAGAGAGAGAGAGTGTATGCGTGAGTGAGAGAGAGAGTCTACGAATGTCTTTACGTATTGTCTTAGTCCGAGCCTCCATGTCTTCTAGCATTTTCTTGGAAGCTTCAACTCTTATGGTTGGATCTAAGAAATTTAAAGGTGATAAACAATCCTGACCATAAAGTGCATAGAAGGGTATCATTCTAATGCTTTGATGGTGGGATGCATTATATGCAAACTCCACTAGAGGTAAATATTGGATCCACTTATTAGGTTCTCTTCCGCAATATGCTCTTAGGGTGTCTTCAATAACTTGATTCACACGTTCGGTTTGACCCTCGGTCTGAGGATGATAGGATGTACTAAAATCCAATTGGTACCAATGGCTGTAAACAGTCAAGTCCAAAAGGAGGAAGTGAACTTAGTATCTCGGTCGCTCCGCTTTGGAAGTCCATGAAGTCAAAAAATCTCCTTGACAAAGAGTCGGGCTACATCTGAGGCAATGTAGGTAGTCTTTACCGGAATGATGTGAGCAACTTTAGTCAGCATATGCACGACGTACTACCATTACGGAATCATATCCTCCCTGAACTTTGGGTAATCCAGATACAAAGTCCATGCTGATACACTCCCACTTCATTTGAGGTATATCCAAAGGTTGAAATTTCCCTGGGAGCTTTACCCTTTCAGCTTTAACTCTTTGGCAGATTAGGTATTGACGAACATACCATAACACGTCACCCTTCATTCCTTGCCAATAGAATCTCTTCCTTACTGCGTTGAGATTTTTGGCATAGCTCGAATGTCCAGATGTTGGGCTATCATGAGCTTCATAAAGGATAGTTTTTTGCAAGATTGCGTTCCTTGGCACACACAATCTATGTCGGTAATATAAGCATCCATCTTTGATATCATAATGTTGTAAAGGTGCTTCATTCTGAGGTGTTTTATTCTTCACAATAGCAAGTTGCTTCTGATAATCTGGGTCCATTTGCGCAGCTTCCCTTACCTTGACCAAAACTGGGTTACTAGGCATTGAGATTAAGCTTACAAAGGCTTTACGGCTCAAGGCATCCGCTACTGAATTCTCCTTGCCTGGTCTATAGAAAATTGCAAAGTCAAAATCTTGAAGTAATTCAACCCACCATCGTTGCCGCATATACTGAGTAGAGGTTGAGTAAAAATCCACTTCAAGCTTTTGTGATCAGTCACTAAGGTAAATCGTTGGCCCAATAGATAATGCCTCCATAGTTTTAAGGCATGCATGATCGGTAGTAATTTGAGATCATGAGTTGGATAATTGCATTCATGAATCTTGAGCTTTCAAGGGGTAAAAGCTACAGATCTTCCTTCTTGCGTAAGTACTCCACCAATTGCTACACCACTGGCATCTGTAATCACTTCAAAGGGATTTGTGAAGTCCGGTAACTTTAAGCATGGAGCTGAGGTTGCCTGCTTTTTCAAGGTCTTGAAACTCTCATGGTGTTCAAAATTCCATTGATTCGTTGTTCCCTTCTTTAAGAGATTAGTCAAAGGGGCAACAATCACAGCATAATCCTTGATGAAGATGCGATACCAACCTGTTATACCAAGAAATCCTCTGATTCCACTAACATTTTGGGGTCGTGGCCAGTCCACAATATCTTTAACCTTGGTTGAATTCAATAAAATTCCTTCAATTGTTGATACTATAAAACCCGAGTATTCGATCTTTGGGGGTGAAAAGAGACACTTGCTCTCCTTAGTGTAAAGCTTATGCTAGTGTAGGATCTCCATAACTTTTCTTACATGACCCTCATGTTCTTCTTCGTCCTTTGAGTAAACTAGAATACCATCAAAAAATACGGGACAAAACCATCTAGGTGTTCTTTGAATATATCTTGCATAAGACGATTGGAGGTTGCTAGGGCATTTGTCAATCCAAAAGACATAACAATAAACTCATAATGTCCATAGCGGGTGTTAAATGTTGTCTTTGGAATGTCTTCTTCCCTAACACGAATGTGATAGTAACCTGACCTTAGGTCTATCTTTATAAAGACTTTAGCTCCGTGAAGTCGATCTAGTAATTCGTCGATGCGAGGGATCAAGTTCTTGTTCTTTACAGTAACTTGGTTCAATCCTTTGTAGTCAATATAGAGTCGAAAGTTTCGTCCTTCTGAAATAGAATAGGTGCTTCCCAACTTGAATTGCTGGGTTGAATATATCCTTGTTCCAATAACTAGTGAAGCTGTTTGTTTAGCTCAATCACTTCAGGTAAGGACATTTGATAGGGTCGTTTTTACACAAGTGCACTTCCTGGAAGAACTTCAATTTCATGATCTATATCCCTTGTTGGTGGTAACTTGGTGAGTTACTCAGGAAATACATCAGCAAACTCACTCAACCATGGGTTTTTGGTTTTTGCTTTCTGAGGGTCCACTTTGTTAAGCTTTATTACATAGATTTGTTGTCCTGATTTTCTATGGGCTTTTAGGAGTTGACTAGCTTTAACGAATTGAACCTTTGAAGTTCCCCTCTTCCCTTGGATTAAAGCTTCTTCACCAGTTTTCTCCTTAAAATTTACCTTTCCTTCTGAACACATGATGCTGGCTTTGTTTGTTACTAACCAATTCATTCCCAATATCCCATCATATATCCCAACTGGTAAGGTTCTAAACAATGCAGAAGTGGGTCTTCCCCCTAATTCAAAATCTAGGACTCCCACTCTGTATCTAGATATAACTGATTTCCCATTTTCCATTTCAACCATCATAGGGTTGCTGGGATTCTGGGATAGCCTTAACTTTTGCAGGCATTTAGAGGGACAAATAGACTCCCAAGCGGCTCTCTTCACAGAAGTACAAGAGAAGAAGTTTCTCATGAAGCAGATGCAGCCCCCTTCTTTCAAGGGTGAAGGGGCTAATGTTGAAAAGGATTTTGAGGCATGGATAGAATCCATGGATGACTACTTTACTGCCGTTAAGACGGCGGGAATGTTTTGGTTGATTGGAGAAGCGAAGTTATGGTGAAAATTGTACTGCCGTGACAAGGGTGTTGCAAAAGATTTCCAGTCTTGGGATAATATCAAACAGGTAGTCAGAGGAAGATATCTGCCCCCTAACCACCAATATTTGAAGATGAATGAGTTCTTTGATTTAAAGAAAAATGAGTTGTCCTTAAAGGAGTATTTCTCCAAGTTTGTTACATTGAGGAGGTATGGACCGGTTTTGACAAACGAGCAACAAGTGGCCCGATTCTGCCAAGGCTTAAATGCATCTGTGGATGCTTAGCTTGAAGTCATGCAGCCCACATCATTGTAGGATGCACTGTTGCGTGCTAAGCCTTTGGCCAAGAAGAAGAAATTTCAACCAACCAATTCTAGTGAGAACGAGAGAAGAATTAATCCAACCAGATTCCAAGGGGTCATGCAGCACCTGCAATAACCCAAGGACAAAGAGAGGTCTACTTTTTTTATTGCAATGAACTAGGGCATTGTAGGTGGTGACAGAGTCCTCGCCTGGCATTTAATGCAGAAGCTAGACCTGGTGGGAATCATTAGGGAGGAAGAACTGGAGGACATGCATACGAACATGGAAGAGACCGTGGTTGAATTATGGAAGAGAAAGACCTTCTCAAGGGCGTGCTCATGCTGTGAGAATAGAGCCCATATTGGAGGAAGAAATGGAAAGAGCGACCCTCCATGATGCTGTTGAAAATCCATGGGCTCATGAACAATTTATAGTTATTCAAACACTGGCCAACCGCCAAGGTGAATCTTTCTCATTGCTCATCAATTGTGGAAGCACGCATTCATTACTTCACCCCAAACTTGATGCAAACAACATCTTTAACAATAGATGTGTAATTCCTATTTAAATTTCTATGAAAAAAACATGTGTTTTGTTTATACATCCAGCGTTCTTCTTACGGTTTCTTAGGTTATCTAAGTCATGCTTATCTACTATACATAAACTTTAAAATAACTGGTACTCGGATTCACGACAACATTTTGATGTGGTAGTTGGTTTGCTTTGACTATTGGAGTATAGCTTGGTCCACCTCCATCGTTGTTCTTCTTTGCTACTTTAAGGGCCATCCCGCAACTCAAAAATGGAATTAATAGAAAAGGAAAAATTTCTCGTACTAAGTGCAATTCCTAGGGCTAAATTTAGTCAAAAGATCCAAGTAATTCAATAACCTAGGGTTTGGTGAATTTACTTGACCCGGACATCAAGTGAAAAGTCGTTTTTTGAAGGTAATTTAGCAAAAATTTACTTATTAAAAAACTTGCATTCCCATAAAAATCACCAAAAAAATTCTAGATTCTAAAAGAGTGTTAGAATTTTTTTTTTAAATATATGGAAAATTTCCAGATGGATCTACTAATTTCCCCTAATTCTACTAGGCTTAAATTGCCTATTTCTAGTGAAAATTCCATTTATTCTAGCCTAAAAGTATTTTTGAAAGCTTGAAAAGATCTTTTCAAAATCAAGAAAAATTGACAAGTAATTTTTTTTAGATTCAAGAAGTGATTTTCAAAATTATAATAATAGATATATAAAAACTTCAATTGGATGCATACTTAACCTTCAATTAGCTAATAATTAGCTATCGATTAGTAAAATTTATGGTCTTAGCTGATTTTATGGTATCTACTAATCATTTTATAGAATGTAATGACCCATGAATGATTATGTATAATTATTTTGATAATACAGACATATCTAGGTCCGTGTATGCACAGATAGAGCGAGTACAAAAGCGTAATGGGCATGCATGCAAGATTTTTGTAATTTTTAGAGATCCTATCATTCCTAGAGAGTTTATGCAGGAGAAAATCATGCATGCAAGAGTTGCATGTTACATAGCATGGAAGGTTACAAAAAATTCTAGAGGGAGAAAATGATGAGAGAGAGAGAGAGTCTCTCTTAGAATATGTGCAAAAATTTAACTTGAAATATACCTCTAATTAAATGAGTAGCTTCCTTTGTCGCTTGGTTCATTGTGAATGTGCTCTACACGCGAACTTCCTCTAGCTGAGGCTGAGAGAGAGAGAGAGAGAGAGAGAGAGAGAGAGAGAGAGAGAGAGAGAGAGAGAGAGAGAGAGAGAGTTTTGAATCAATCAACCTTGACAATGAAATAAGCATACTTTACAATGTGGGCTAGGTGTGTTTATATACTCATCTTAGCAAATTTCCCTACCCAAGATTTGACAAATTACTAAAATAAATACATAAAGCAAAATACATATTGGAATCACATTGGGCCATTCACTTGAGATGCTACAAACTTGAACACCCTATTTGAAATTCATAGTAAACATAAATGGTGAGACCGAGTCAATGAAGAAGCTACCACAGACACCCTAGAAAAATTTTTCATGCTAGATACACCTCGAATTTGCTATTATCAACATGTCACTTGAGAAGAATTCCATCTTGAACACTAGTTACCTCATAGAAAATTGAGATGTAGACCACACTAAGTCCAAAATTCCAATTTGTGAAGTGTGAACACAAATTCCTAGACAATGATCTTTGAAACACATCATGTCCATAATTCATGCAATAACAATGAATAGGTGCACTCATCCATAGTGTTTTGGATACGTTTGATTGGTTCCTTGCCAGATGCATGTGCATTGAAATCCAACCCATGGGTTCAAACGCCGATAACTCAAACTTCAACACATGGGTGCAAATTATTTGTAAGGAGCATTGTTTACCCTACCCCTCTCTGCCACTCACAAGCCTCTCCATGGATGAAGCTAGTGGTGGAAATGACATCCACTTGACTAGAAGGCTGGAGTTCTTGCAAATGTAGTCACAACAATAGACTCCTTGGAATCCTCCTTGAGTCATTATTGTTGCTTTCTTCATCATTCTTGCCTTTGCCTTTGTCCTTTGTAGAGCTTTTGTCTTTGCCTTTGGATCTGCAATCTTTAGCTTCCCATAGTTGTAACAATGGCTATTGGACTTCTTTCTAGAATCCAAAAATGTAAGTGCTTCACCACCTTGATCAGAAACTTGAATTTTTTCTTGAATGATTAACACAACTTCCTCCTCAATGAGAAAAGAGAGCCAAGATCACCAAATTTTAGCTTTTCCTTCGTGAATTGTAGCCAAATTGTCCTAGACACCATTTTGTTCTCCTCAAGCAATTTTGTGAGTACTAAAGTAGCTAATTGAGTACTTGTCAGTACAATTTTCATATACAATAGTTGATCGTGAATAACCTTAGCCTTTATAAGAAAAGACTGCATGGAACTTCTAGTTGGAAACTTGATGGCAAATAATTGTCCAAAAGGGGTAATTGCTAACATTGTAGAATCCCGATCAAACATTCTGACGAGATTGAGCCACATATCATTGTCACTCTTCAAAGTCTATATGTCTAGAGAAATATCCCTTGTAAGAGACTTCATAATGACCAACATTGCCTTCACATTTCTTGCATCCCAATCAACACATCGTTTTTTATGCTCTTCATCTTGAAGGCGGGTGTACCTATTGTTGGGATCCCTCTAGGATGAGGCTCCAAGTTGTCAACTATATCCCATAAGCCTTTTCACATAAATCAAAGTCGCATGATCAAATTACAATGGGCATAATTATCATTGTTCATTTTGTTGACAGTGCTCGAGCAAGGGGGGGGGGGGGGGGGGGTTTCCATGTTGCAAGTGTAAGATTTGGAAACATGTCTACCTTCTCAAACTCCCAAAAGCCTTGAAAATTCCCAAGTCGCTCCACAAAAGACAAAGCTCAACTGACTTCGAAACCTTATGCACCAAGGCTATCTCAAAAGAGCCTCTCACTTCACCTTGCCAACCCACCGTAGATTTGCAAATACCCAAATTGGCTAGTCCCTTGCAAATGTCACAGGTTTCCAAAATGCTGGAAATGTTGACCTTCCATCAGTAGCTGCATTTTAGAACACAAAGGAAAGAGGTTGAGATTGTTGTAGTGTTGAGTGCTGGGAAGATGACCAACAATACATTTTAAAATGCTGTAGTGAAACATGGCCACCGGTGAGAAAAATGGTCTATCTCCTTAAAACATTGCACGGTTATCTTTGTTCATCGATGAAGAGCTATTGCAGTAGCATTTTGAAACATTGTAGAGCCTTAGGGAGTAGAGAGATCATGGTTTTTTCTTGCGTTTTGGAATGATGTCAACAATAAATTCTTCTCCTTCAATGGGTGCTTGTCTTCCTCGAAGGCTCTGATACCATGCCAAAGTTGAAGATGCAAAAGCACCTAAACCAAGGAGAGAAGCACGAGAGAGAGCGATAGAGATAGAGATAGATTTAATTATCGTCCATGGAGGTCAGATATGACCCATGGGACCAAAACAAAAGCATTACATATGTTCTTTCGGGGTGGAAGCGTTAGATACATATCAGTTAGGGATTGAGGGTCCATCAAGGGTAAAGGAAAAAGGGGAAAAAAGGAAAGGATAAGAACAAAACAAAACCTAAGGGGGGTCATGTGGAGGGGGAAATGGCTTAAGAGTTGGAAACTCCTAAATGATGGCTAAACCAAGGAGATAAGCAAGGAGAGAAGCGAGAGAGAGAGAGAGAGAGGGGGGGGGGGGGGGGACGTATAAACCAACCAACCTTGGCAATGAAATAAGCATACTTTACAATAGGGGCTAGGTGTGTTTATATACTCACCTCAGCAAATTACCCTACCCAAGATTCAAAAAATAAGTAAAATAAATACTTAAAGCCAAAATAAATATTGGTAATGTCAAAGATGAGCAAAACTTCTGCGTGCAGGAGATGTTTACCTATACTCTTATCCTTGGGTAGCCATACATCATAGCCATTTGCATGGAAACAATGGTCTTGGATGATGGACTTGCTTATGCCTAGATAAAGAGCACAGATGGGAAGCAAGATGTGGAATTTTTTATTGTGTCTATGAATCATGAGAGGAGTTGTGATAGTCTCCATGAGTATACTCTACCAAACGCAAACAAGAAATCAAAGACTATAGGGAGACAAAGGGGGTTTGGCCATGTACCATTGTAAAGTGGGATTGCAAGTAAAACGTTCTCGCCTGACTAAAAGAGGGAAGAAGCTTTTCTACACATTTTTAGAGGTTAAAAAATTATGGGTCAGTATGCTTTATAAATCTTGAGAATATGAGAAGTAGTACACGACAATATGTATATAATGTAAAGAAATAAATGAAGAAAAATGGGTTCATAAGGATAGTGAATGCATTTAGGTTTCTTTGAACAATTTTTTAATGTAGATTACATCCAAATCCTCATCAAAATCATGCCCTTTTTCTAAGCATACCTTTTTGCCACAAGTCTAGCCTTAGCAATTAACAATATCATTAGGCTTATGTTTTAACTTAAAAACCCACTTTGTACCAATGGCCTTTTTGCTAGGAAGCAACTCACATAAAGACCATGTATCATTATTCATATTGGCATCATACGTACTGTCTCGGGGGGTTCACTATTCAGTACCCCCCTATATAACGTGCATTCGTGGGGTATTTAAAAACACCCTCTTTTAACATGTTTGAATGAATAAAACGACCCCTTACTTTAGGATTTTTTTTCAAAATTGAATATAAAAACCCCTTATTGCCTAAATTATTTGCATTTTAAAACTCCTCCTATTGAACTCACGTTGTACAATAACATGATTACATAGTGCACCCCCCTGAGATGTATGCAAGCGTGACACCCATGGACCTAAAGACTATAGATCTACCATTGCCCACTTCTCACATAGGCTTTCCCATTTGTCTTTTTTCAATTTTTTAAGAGGCTAGATGGGCATGTCTTGTCTTTCCTACCCTGTTTCATGTTAATATACCCATTAGGTACTAATCCCTCTCAACATATGAATCTCTAAGATCCACCCATAGTTTGGCTCTCTCCTTGGCATTGTAGGTGCTGTAAACATTTAAAATGGTAACCAATTTCCCTACCCACTTGATCTTTACACTTAGGATTCTCTTGGAAGCATGGTCTAGGACAACTTGAGGTTTGAGGTCTCTATCAATCATGTTAGGTACTCCATGAAATCCATCACGTCCTTCTCTAAAAGGGCCCATGGAAGTACCTTGGAGAACCCCCCTCCATATCACCCTTTATATAGCCCTTAGCCTTCTAGGATTCCCTGCCCTACTTAGCAGTTGACCCTCATCCTGGGTCCGTGACCCCCCAAGGTTGACCTTGGCCTGACATTACTCCTCCCTTGGAGAAGTTTTTTCATCCTCAAAAACAAAAGTGGGAAACGTCTTCTTAAGAACACTAATGCTTTCCCAAGTGGAACCTTCTTCAGATCAATCTTTGACTAAAGCTTTTTGACATACATGATGATGCGTACATAAATCATGATAGTCTAAGATTTTCTCAAGTTCATGCAATTGGGTAGGAGGTTCAACAAAATCGACCAAAATTTGTCGGTCAATGACATTTTTGTCCCCATGCAAGCGTTTGCATAAACGACTTACATGAAATACCGGATGAATATGAGAGTGTGCAAGTAACGAGTTTGTAGGATCAGTCACCAACTCGCTTGAGTATCTTGAAAGGCCCAGAGTATCTTGGAGATAATTTAGGTGTTGGCCCAGTATCCAAACTTTCTAAATGCTCTGACACATGCAAAAATACATCTTCCCCTCCATGAAGGTAGCTTGCCAACAATTCTCATCAGCTTGTCGAACATTTTGACAAGCCAGTTTCAACATTTCCATATGGTCTTAAATAAAATCCTTGACCGGTTGGAGCTTTTTGGTGATCAACCCCATCGTAAGTGGTGACCTAGGTCAAAAACCATACAAGCGCATGAAAGGACTAAATCCAATCGTAACATGCTTAGCACTATTGTAAGAAAATTTGAGAATAGGAAGATAATCTTCCCAGTCTTATTGCTTCCTAATGTATGCTCGTAGCATATCCTCTAGCAATTAATTAACTCTTTTAGTATGATCATTCGTTTCAGGGTGATCTGTAGTACTTAGGCCAAGTTGTGTACCCAATCATTTAAACACGGCCCTCTAAAAGTGATTGTTAAACTTGGAATCACGATCCCTCACTATATGCTACTTGAAAATCCATACAAATGGTATAAATTTTTCACAAAAACTTAGCTAACTGTGAAGTCTTAATGGTTGACTTAGTTGAAATATACTTGCATATTTTAGTAAAATGGTCTACTACCACCCAGACCGAGTCATGACCATGACTAGTATTTGGTAAACTCACAATGATATCCATAGAGATACTTTTCCATTTTTCATTTATAATCTCCAAAGGATGTAAGAGTCCTCCTGCCTTTAGGCGCTTTGCTTTATTAACTTGACATTTCTAGAAATGTAAGACATAGTCTTGAACATAACTATATAAACCTGGCTAGTAGAATTATTATAGTACAATAGTATATGTTTTCATAACGCCTGGGTGGCCTGCACTTGGATTGTCATTTTCATAAAGAATTTGGCACCAAATATCCGCCTTTGTCAATACACAGACTCTCCCTTTGTGGAGAAGATACCCATCGTCAATGGAATTTTTTTTCCATCACTCGATAGAGGAGAACTAAGTGTGGAGGTTAAAGATGCACTACCTACATTGGAGTGAGAAGGATCCCTCATTTATACAACATGGCTCCAAACTTTGGAGTATGCCTTGTCATGCTCGCATTAATGTCGCCAAGTCTTCAAGGCGGACACTATTTCATAGAATTCTCTTTCATAAGTAGAATAATTTGTCTGGGCTGAATCAAGTTTCTTGCTTTCAAATGCAACTAGCCTTCCCTATTGTAGAAGGATTGCTCCAATAGCACAATTATTGGCATCCATTTCTAAAACAAACGGCTTCAAAGGATCCACAATAGGCAAAATAGGAGTTGTAGCTAATGCATCATTCAGAGGATCAAAACTTTGATGTTGAGATGGACCCCATTCAAAAGTTTTGCCCTTGGCTTCAATTGGTCTATCATCACAACTGTAATGTGAGCATAGTTTTTAATGAACCTTCGATAAAAACCACCAAAGCCCAAGAAAATGGGAAGCTCTTTTAGATTTTTGGGAGAGGGCCACCTCCGAATGGCATCCATTTTGGATCGATCCATGTGTAACCCATCAGCTGAAATAACATGCCCTAAATAGTGAATCTCCTCCTTGAGAAAACCGCACTTGGATTCTTTGGCATAGAATTTATGCTCTCATAACAACCCAAACACTTTCTTGAGATGTAGCTCAAGACACTATCCATAAGTTTCATGAACGTGATGGCACATTGATCAACCCAAAAGGCATAACCAAAAACTCATAATGTCCAAACCTTGTTTGGAAATGCAAGATTATGCTAGCAAGCAATTGCCATCCATTATGGATATGCATGTAGAGAGAGTGAAAATTGTCCCATTATTTGGCTGGAAGGAAAGATCAAGTATGCATTCTCAGGAGATTGGTGTGCAAACGGATGTTATGGCTGGGTATAGCTTTTGGATACAAGTTGAATTTGGGAGATTTTGTAGAGATCTGTTTCTCTATGGTTGGGTTTGTAGGTTCATTGAATGAACGAGTTATGCATGTGCTACAAGTGCATATGGTTGTGGACAATGCTTTATTTTTTAGCTAGGAGGTGAGTCATGTAGTTTATGGAATGCAGCACACAGTCAACCATTTGACCCAGGTGAATGGAGGAAAATGATGAAAGGGGGTGGGAAAACTGCCAAGCTACAACCTTTTGGTGCTTTGAATAAGTCTATGTACATACAATTGCTACCTTTTTTCTTTGTCAGTAGGGGTTTTGCGCATTGGAAATTTAGATGTTTTGATAAACATGCTTGTGGTTGAGCATAAATATTCAACTAGGGGGGTGGTCAATGATGGTGCAACCAAAGATTGTTGATGCTAGAAAGCATGGAAATAAGTGTCAAGGGTGCTTGCATGTGTATGTCAAAATGTTAGAGTAAGTGTGAAGACTCTAGTGCAGGCAAAGGAGTTCATATGTGTATTATTTATATGGTTATGTAGCCTAAGTGTAGGGATTCAATGCTTGAAAGCAAGGGGTTTCATGTGAAAATCCTCTTAGAACATGCAAGGCAAGTTGGGTAGAGGATGCCATGTGGTTAGTGATAGAAAGGAAAGTGGGTGAGAGACTTAACTCTACAGAATGAGTGAGGCCAAAAGATCCATTCTATAATTTTTGTGTAAAATACAGTTTTTCTAAAAAAGGGTTTCTAGAGAAGAAGAAAAAGGTTGTTTTGAACATTTTTACGTCTTACACATAGGCCAATTCTATACCAATTGAGAGATATTTCAACTTTTGTGGTTTGATATTTTTAGCAGGTTACAAACAAAGGAGAGAGAGCTCTGAGAGAGCCTTTGTTGATGTATCTTCTACCAAAGCCAATCACTTGGGAAAGAGGCAAGCTTTAATTGCATCGTCTCTGGTGTAGTCTCCCCCATCCCTTCTTCCTTTCTCTTCTCTTTTGCAATGATGTCGACGTGTGCAGGCATGTGTGGGAACCTGGAGACAAATGGTGTGTGCAAATAGAGAGGGAGAGAAAGTTTATGTGTATGATTCAAAATCGGAAAGCAATTGAGCCAATTCAAATATAGTAAGCTATGCTTTTGTGTGTGATTATGTGCTTGAGAGTGTGCATGGTAGAGTGAAGTTTTGTTGTTTGATGTTTGTTTTTTAGAGGATCAAGGTGTTGTGATTCCACCTGAGCTATAAAGAGGCATGTGTGTGTTTTTGGGTGTTTTCTCTTTCCCCCTTCCAATGTGCATGCCATATTTTAGCATCAAAAGTAGCTTTGAAATCTATGATTACATTTGCAAAGTTTTCCACACACTTCTCATAAGAATTGAGCTTGGATAGCCCAGGACATAAGTTACCTAATGTCACCTAAAGTAAGATCATGAACAATGCATCTATCATCCACAAATTTTACAGCATGACTATGTCTTGCTAGTGTAGAAACAAACAACAGATTCTTGTTGATTCTAGGTACAAAAATTATATCAAAAAGTGTGAAATAATTGCCATTATCTAAAGTGAGTATGATCTTTTTAACTTTTTGAACTAGATAAGAGCATTGTCAGCACAAGCATTAGTATTTTCATTAGGGATATCACAAGAGAAGTGAATAAGTCACGATGAGATGTAATGTTCTTTGTAGCACCACTTTCAATATACCACATATAATAGTATTTCCAATAGGGATAATATCAAGAGAAATGAATAAGTCACAATGAGATGTAATGTGCTTTGTAGCACCACTATCAATATACCACACATGTGAATCTGTAGTCTCAATTACATATACATCATGGACAAAAGGGTTATATTGACATTGTGCACTAAAATCCCATTCTTCATCAACAATTGAATTTGCAAATATTGCAATGTCTACACTTCAAGAAGATTCACTTTCTCCTTACTTGCCTCTTTATTTAGCCTTTAGATTAGGACATTGCTTTATCAAATGATCAATAGATCTACAATAGCTACAACACAAGGTTTTATTTTCTTTCTAGTGGATTTACCGAATGCATTGCTATTATGGGAGACATTTTCCATGTATGGTCTGCTACCTAAAGAAGGAACATTGGAAGTAGCAACATTGTTATTGATACCTTTTCTTTGTGCACCAACAAAAGCCTACTCAATAGCATGTTGCTTAGCCTTGTTTTCTTTGGCATAGCCTCTTGTAACAGTAAAATGTCCAACCCATCAAACTTAATAGCATTATCATTGCCAAGTGTAACAAGACTCAAACTTGAAGCAAAAGGCTAATACAAATTCGATAATGCATCCAGGACATGATACATAAGTGAATGGTAGGAAGTGACTTCCCCTATAGCAATAATTTGCTCATTGATATCTTTAATTTTAGCAAGAAAAATCTCCATCTCATCTTCCTTATGCATGATTTTTTTTTTCTAGTTTCATGTGAAAATATGTTATTTTTACATCATTGTGACCTACATACAATCTAGCTAGAATATCCCACGCTTGTTTTTCTATTTATGTTGAGAGTAATGGTGCACTTGATACTATCCCAACTATCTTGTTCAATAGTAGATATAATAATACAAGCACTCAAAGAATAGTTGCTAGAATAGTTTCTATTTATGTTGAGAGTAATGGTGCACTTGATACTATCCCAACTATCTTGTTCAATAGTAGATATAAGAATACAAGCACTCAAAGAATAGTTGCTAGAATTTGTAACATCCTCCACAGAACCTCAAGGAGCTTGCATGTATGCCATATATCAAAATCTTTAACAAGGTTCCATACACCCTTGAAACAAGTACATGATGGACCATGTAACCCCATATTGGATTGTTGTCTCCATCTAGTCTATCATCAATAGAAAAAATCTTGAAAAAAATATTGCTTTTAGCCATAGTGAAAGATTGAACCATTTGATGTAGAAAATGTCCAAATTGAGTAGACTATCAAAGGAAAATTTCTCACACAAACCATAGGAAACTGTTGAAGACTATGCAAAAATTTTCAGTGGATAAAATTCTACACAAATTTCTTGCACAATGCTTGTAGTAGCAAAAACAGAGGTCAAACCGATCTTGAATCAAAATTCTGAGCACACCTAGCTCTACGAGCTATCATTGGTTACTTGTTTGTTTGAGTATTTGGCTTGTGGTTTTTGACCATATAGAATAAGGTTTGTGGGTTGTATAATCCACAATCATAGCAAATTTAGTATGTGGTTAAAGGAGGCTTGCACAGTTTAGTGCAAGGTCCAAATTCAAGGCTGATTTATTTTTCTTTTAAGTTGTCAAAATTGGGAGTCTTGCATCATTATTGGGGCATAAAATGTAAGCATTGTGATGGTGATATTTCTTTGTGTAATACAAGTTACATTGAGACATTTCCCAGTAATTTGGCTTTGAGGAAAAAAAGCCCATTTCAACTCATACGAAGACAAGTTTCAAGCTTAATCTTTATGATACTAGAGACTAATGTGATGTGACTCTCTATTAGTAGCATGTTGGTTACCTTATTTATGTAATCCATATGAGATCAAACATTTTGTTTTTAGACTTACATGTTAGTGTATTTATGCATAGCCTAGAATCTAAGCATTTGGTAGGCTATTAAGCGGATCGTTTGCTATTTGAGAATGCTGCCATGTATATGGTATTGATGTGTGTGAACACACTTCACTTTTTTCCCTCACTAGGAAATTTCCTTTTCCCACTGTGCTTTGTATGTATGCCCATCACTCTAGGGCTATCTTATCTTATATTTTCACAAGTAATATACTCTTTTTTGTGTGCCTTGTGCTTCTTCTCCATCTCCAAGCCGTGTATGCATTCTTGCAACCCTATATCCAACAACCGGTATTATTGTGGGATGCGCCATCCCAAGCATAGTTGCTAGTGTTTCCTACCCTTACTACGTTTGAACTAACCAAGATATCCTATAATTATGGATTATACAACCCACAAACCTTATTATATATGGCTAGAAAACCATAATCCAAATACTCAGACCAAGTGACCAACCAAGGGCTTCTTGCCATACCAAGATTCATAATAAATGATAGGCTTCAAGGCTTAAAAGGAAACTTGTTAAGTATATCACACATGACAATCCCTCGAGTACACATGACAACCTTTAGCCTATACACATTCAAAAAAGCTTGGCTTTTGACCATACATTATTTCATCTTCATAATAATTGTCTTTTCCTCTTATAGGAACACAACCTTTCTTACAGGTGGATAGCATGTAAATTGGTGTCTTATCCCACAATTGGACATTAAAATCTTTTGGCATTTACTTTACCCCCACCCATTTCCTCAACTATCAGCTGAAAGGTGCCTATAATACAAACAAATATAAAGTTTTTCCACAATCATAAATTTCTTGCAGCACATAGACGCTTTTGACTTTGTCCTAAGTACATGTACTTACATATAATTGTGCATACATTGAGAAATTGTCATAATGAAAGCCTCAAACTAAAAATGGGTGCTAAATTGGACACGTTTCAATGTGCAACTAGCTTGCATCAGTTCATCCATGAGAAAATTTGAATGCCTCTTTTTCCCAAAATATAGTGTTCACTTACATGTCTTTTTGGTGTCTCAAGAGGGGCCAATGAAGAAACTATCTTAGTTATCTATAGATTCGATAATTATCTGAGTTCAAATTGTGCATGCTAATTGTTTGCGTCTAAATTGCATTTGAATTAGAGAATATGCATGCTAAATCTTCTATATCTTTCTCGTATACATTGAGCTTATACATCCCAAGAAACAAATTGAGAGATGCCACAACTATGTCACTTGAACTATGATGATGAATAATACAGTATATATTTGCCAATTTACTAGCAAGAGCTGGGGGGTGCACTATGTAACATGTTAATGTATCACGTGAGTTCAATAGGAGGAGTTTTTTAATGCAAATGTTTTAGTAGAATTAATTGAGATACATTAACAAAAGGGTTTTTTATATTCAATTTTAAAAAAAATATTATGAAATAAAAGGTCATTTTAATAATTTAAACATGTTTTAAAAGAGGTTTCTTAAATACCCATCGAATGCACGTTATATAGGGGGGTTCTCAATAGTGCACCCCGCCGAGAGCAAGAGAAAGTCTTACAAGGGAGGAAATAAATTGTAAATACTTGTTGGCATGAAAGAATTTTTTCCCATTGAGCAAATATTTTTTAGCTTGCTTGGTTGAAGAAGATTCATTGTTGGTACACACAATAGTATTTGTGATAAACATTAGCTTTGATAGATATAAATAGTTCATTGTGAGACAAAATGTGCTTTGTAGCACCATAGGAAAAGTACCACACATGTGAATTTTCACGTACTACCATGTGGTTTCCCCTCATGTCTTTGTGTTTTCTTTTCCCAGCACATGCGATACAAGCCCAAGAGTTTGTGGACTTCCAGGCTCCATCAAGGCTTGATCAGTCTCAAGAAGTTTTTTGTAGATTTCCATTCTTTTGGTTTCATCTTTTGGATGCAGATAGTCAGCAGCCTTTGCTCCAAAGTTTGGTTGTTATTGAGACTTGTTGTATATCCTTGCAATATTACGTCTAAATGCTCGTTCACTTTCTCCACCAAGATCAAACGGTGTGAGTCAGTCTTGGACTCTTTTGCTCCCTTTGCATCTTTCTTACTTTGTTGCTCATGTTTAAGCCATTCTTTGGTTTGGTTCAGTTCAGTTTTTAAAGCTGTTTTTTCCTTAAGCCTCTTTGGTTTCATTTTGTCTCATTTGGCTTTCCATGATTTTCTTTGGTTCTCACCGATAAGTTTTGAATTTTTGTTTGATGTGGCAATGTGGGTTCCTCGACCGATTTGTTTTGGCAACTTTTTGAGCTTGGTCTCAAGTCATCACCTTTAACGAATTGTGGCCTTGGATCCGCTTGAAAAGGCATCACTCCTACAATGTTCATTGTTGCTTTCCCCTTGTACTTTGGATTCTTAGCACAAAATGGAGTATATGGTCCCTTTCACAACCGTTATAGAATCCAAATACGTCTATTTGTTGACCCTTGTTTGGGCAACCTCGCACCCAATGGTCACCTCCACATTCATAGGTGGGGCCTTCTTGTTGCACAACTGGTGATCCAACCACTGATTGTTCTTGTCTAGTGAGGATGGTCTTTGAACCATACTCTTGATTGGCTATGAATATGAGCATAATCACATCCATGGAATACCGATTTCTTGTGGGTTGTGGCACATGCACTGGCTGAGTGTAGTTGACTACTACTCTACCAATGATCATTCAAAAGAGGTAGTTGTTGCCCTAGCATTTGTTGTGGTTTAGGTTGAGTGTTAAACCATTGGGTGGAATGATCCCCTCCACAAGTCTCACACCTCCTCAATTGAGGAGGTCGTGTACTCAGGTTCTAATTGTAGCCTTGGTTTATTCTTCTAATCACCTCCTCGACTACTTGATCAACACTTGGTTCCCAAGGAGTCTGAAGATCTCACTTTGTTGCAGATTCGCTTCTCAGAGGAGAGACACTACTAGTCACAATTTCTATGTCGTACGCCACCTCTCCGTAGGCCTTGCAGTTGTCAACTAGATATAGAGCTTCTCTAGTGACTTTCTCAAACTTTGTGCATCCTTTCAAATGTAGATTCTTTTTTAGAGTCTTGTTCTCCAAGCCCTCAATGAAGAGAATTGATAATCTCTCCTCTTGCAGTAGCTCTCTCACATGACATCTCTCTATGTATTGTTTGAATCAAAGCAAAGCTTCCTTCACTCTCTTGTTCTTTTGTTGTCTAAAGGTGTAGATCTGTAACATTGCATTGTGCTTGATCCCCCTTTTCTAGAACTCCTCTACAAATTCTTGTAAGAGTTGAGATATGTTTGGAACATCATCTCTGTTCAGTGGTTGGAACCAAGTCAAGGTTGTTTCTTCCAATGTCAACCCAAATCCCTCGTACTCAGTATGGAAATCCGCAATTTGTTCAGCTCCCAAAACTTGTTTGAATTTTGAGACATGAGAATATGGATCCCTAACCCATTTTACTTTGTCTTAACACATTGAGCCACTTGATATGGTCTTAATCATTGTGGTCCAGTTACCAATCTAACCAATTTGGGGTCTCTTGGAAAGAATTCTATCGCTCTCTCCTCTTGTCTTGGAAGAAATCCCGGTGGAATCCTCTCTAATATGTGCTCTGGCATTGTTTTTGATTGAAAGTAAGTAGAGATTGGAGTACCCTTGCATGTATATCATTTTAGGTCAATTGGATCGACAAGTTTGTACTCTCTTCCATACTTATCTACCATGAAAACTTACACTCCGTGGGCATTTGTATACTTGAATACATAGAGGTTCTTATGATCCGTCAACTTTCTAGCATTGGGTTCTACACACCTGTAGAAGATGTATTGATCCCCCGTTGTGAATCTATACAAGCCCTCATGGGTGTAATCCGTCGGAACTCTCACGGCTTTGTTGGTTTTGATTACTTTCACATTCGGTTTGTTGATCAAAGGATGCCTCTCCTCTAGATCTTTGTCGATCCTCACCCTCGAAGGTGTTGTAGTGGTTCTTGCATTTTTCATGTCTCTGAGTGGAGTAGAAAACCATAGAGATGGATGATTTGTCATGGTAAAGGCTCACTCAAAAACCCTCAAGGTAGTCTATGACAAGCCCTCTTTGGCTTAGTGCAACTTATCCCTTTTAGCCCCTGATCAGGTTTCTCAATAGTCAAGTCTTTGTGATCCTTTGGTCTCTCAAAATTGGCATCGAGGTACGCTAAAAGTTTTCTTCCTGGCTAAACCTAACTCAATTTGGATTTTTCTATAAAAAATTAGAGCAATTTTGGTGAATTGCACTTGAAACAACACTCAAACAGCTTCACGATGAGGACACAAGAAGTATGGCTTGTATCTTGGTCTCCAAAGGGTATTTTTAGCTCAAACTTGAGATTTGAGATGTTCTCAAGTATTTCTACAAGCTCATAAACTCAGATACCCTCACTATGCAAAGGTACATGGATCGCGATCCATGACCCCCTGTCAAATTTTCAACCCAAATTTCGACAATATGTAGGCAAGGTCATATGCAGGCTTTGTACCAATTTTCATCAAATTTTGAGGTTGGAGACATGGATCGCAATCCATGTTCAACCACATCTGGACTTGATCTCTTGGCAACTTGTTACACTCTATGTCCATAAGCTAAATCTCAAATCCTTTTGAATTTGGACTTGTTTTGCTAGGTCAAATGTCCAATACTAGGTATGCATTGCGATATTTAGTATGTTACCTGTTTTGCTTTGTTTTGACCCAAATTAGTTGATTTTTTTCAAAATTGGACTTGGGGATATGTTTCCTTGTGTTCACTACTGATTTGAAAAGTTTTAGGTCAAGCTGTCACTATGGATTCATGGATCGCAATCCATGTTTGGAGGCCAAACTGGCTTTTCTTGGTACCACCACAAACAGCATGGCTAGTAGGTCCTATGCTAGAGGTCTTTTTGAAAATGGACCTTTGGATTGAAAATTAGGTCATTCTGGCACTTTGCAATGCTTGATAATTCTAGTCTTTTGACTTGGTTTTTTATATCCAAATTCATTTTTGAAAAGACCACTAGACTCCTTGGGATGTGCTTTAGCTATGGTACAAGTTTGGTCTCGGTCTGTGTGACAGGGTGACATGGATCGTGATCCATGTACCATTGTGTCGGATTGCACTAAAACTTGGCACACCGCTTGCCCTTGGTCCAGTGATCCCTGCTATATGATTTTTGTGTGATTTGGACTTGTTTAGGTCAGACAAAAGTCAATCCCTAGGTTTGTATAGGGTTTTCGCCTTGAACTCGCACTTTTGATGAGTTTTTTGGACCTTTTTTGACAAAACTCCTTTGGAGACTTTTGTTCACAATAGTCTCTGCTACATACTGGTAAAGTTTTTGTCCAAAAATTTCTCAAGGGGTCATGGATCGAGATCCATGTTTCACCACCTTTGGACTTGACATTTTATCAGTTGATAGACTATGATGTTTGTAGCCTATTCATCCAATTGTTTTCGAATGTGGACCAGTTTTGCCCAACCAAAAATGAATTCTATATTCCATTGTCTTACAAATTTTTTTACAAATGGTTCTTTTGGGAAAAGTGTTTGTCTATGTCTCAGTTACTCAATGCTCAAATCTCAGCCAATTTTTTTTTATGGGGGTCATGGATCGCAATCCATGTTCCATCACATCAGGACACCAAATTTGGCTTGATGATTACTAGTAGTATCAATAGTCTACTCCACTGCTTCTTTTTGGATTTGAACAACTTTTTCTCTGTCAAAAGCAAGTTTTGTTGTCTATCCTGCGATTTTTGACTAGTTTCTATTTTTGGCTATTTTGACCAACTTTTTTCAGTGTTTTGCTATGGTGCCTTTTGGGAAAGTTATTCCAAATGGTATCAGCTACCTATTGGTCAAATCTTAGCTCCACATGGTCAAGGGGGACATGGATCACAATCTATGTTCAACCACTTTTGAACATGAAATTTGGTTAGCTATATGTTTGCACTCAGGGGATGTCAGATTTTCACTTGTTTTGTTATTTGGATCCCAAAAAGTTAAAAAGTCCCAAATTTTGTGTTTGAAATGCATGTTTTGATGTTTTGCCCTATCAATGAATTTTAATGTGATTTTTGAGTTTTTCTTTCAAGAAAACTTGATCAAAGCAATGTCCCATTGATACACAGGTCACTGATTACTTTTTTGCAAATATGATCTCTGGGGGTCATGGATCGCGATCCATGTTCCTCCACAAAGTTTGGTCAAACTTTCCATATCACTTCTAGAGAGTATGATAATGTCCTTGATCCACAACTATTTGATTTTGGATCACTTTTCAAGTCTCTACCATCAAATTTTTAGAATTTCAGAGTTATGGACGTTTTTGCCAAAATATGGGTTTCAACAATTTTTGCCCTGATCTTTTAGCCAAAGTTGATGGTGGTAGTTTCTACTTACCCTACTCCTAAGTACTGAGATGCAACTGGGAAGAAAAACAAACAAAACGGTTTTTAAAAAACTCAAAAAAGAAAATGGTACAACACTCTAAAATCATAGAGAAAATCGAAGAATGAAATGCTTTTGGCTATCTCACTCACAACCCTCTTTACCTTTCAAGAATAGATCTAGCAAGTCCTCGACTTCTAGACTCTACCAAGCACTAAACCCCGTGTTTAGCTGCTTCACTGCTAAGGTGTAAATGGAATGGAAGAAAAATATTTGAAAAAGAATGCTCTAAATACGCACTAGGTCACTCACCATTTAAGGATCATTATCCCCGGCAAACAGTGTCAATGTTAGCGGGTCGCCTGTGAGACGGACGTCTGTAGCATAGCTATTGACACCTAGGAGTGCTACCCTACCAAGTCTGGTTGAAATCTAACAAGGTACCAAAATCATGATCCATCATGAAAAAGGTCCTAAAACTTGCAATAGATCAGTCCAGAAATGTCGCCCTATGGTCTAGGAACACTCTCCTATGGTCAAAACATCAAAAAATAGTGATTTAAGTACTCAAACCTGATGATTAGGCTCACTAACGCGTAGTTACAAACCTCAACAAAACTGACAATGCTTACACTTTGAAAGAGCAAAGAGAGAGGAACACAATGGAAGTTTTGGAATTGAAAACGGATTACCTAGTCATTAGAAAAGTTGATTAGAAGTTGGAGTAGCTTAGTAGCTTGAGCGTATATTTTTCCGAGCCCCTTCTTCTCTCAAAGATAAGCTTCCTTTCACATTAAAGTTATTGAACTTCATACCTAGGGCTTTCTCTAATGGCTAGCTCACATGGGCCTTTACAATTATCATGACAAAATTACAGCTTAAAAAATTGACCTCCTACTCGAGAATTAGGATTTACACAGAGAATCACTACACTAGCTTGGAAAAATAATAGAGTACAATGGTGTCCGATTACATGTCTAGTCAGGTGGGCACTCGTTAGGTCAATTCGCTAAAACAGAGGAATTTCCAACAAGAAGGTTTATTCAAGAAAAATATGGAGTAACATGAGGAAATACATTCTTGGACATAAAAGCATGTTTATTACATATAATTATTATGGTTACAATTCAGGTTAAGAATACTAGAGGAGCTGACATATGTTGATTTTGATAGTTGGCCAATTTAAGCGAAAAATGAGACCATTGTGTCCAGACGTTGCGGATGACCAGCAGAATCATAATTTTGATTTTGAATGTTAGGAAGGACGGATTTTGATGTCACAAGTGGATATCAAGCAATAATATGTTTTAGTTGTAGAGAATTTAACCAAGTGGATTGATTTATGGTCAAATTTGGATGAGGATGGATCAAATAGAATCCTCACTGAGAGCATTGAGAAAATGAACTATCAAGAGCAAGTCTTTCAAGAGTCTAAAGCAGATTTAACAGGTTTTGTGGACCAATTAAAGATGTTTGAAATGCAAAATGATGAAACTTCATGTTTAAGTTCAATGGATGTGCTTTCTAAAATTACTGTGGAACAAGTTTCTGTCAATCTAAACATACTTTTCTTAGAAGATGTGTGTTTTAAAGCTGATGAGATAGTAGAAGTGGATTCTTACAGGATGGATTGTTACATGTGGATAGTGGATTATCCAAATTCAGATTTTCATGTGTTGTAGATTTTAGACTTGCTAATTTTTGGAAAAGGAATGTGTTACAACGTACATAATGATCATGATTTTTTGTTTGTAGATCAGATTACAAGTGAACATGCTCATAGAATCTTTGTGGATTACAATCAGCTTATTTACTTGATTTTTTTGAATGTTTAGAACATTCAGGCGGCAGATGGATTAAGCGGAATGTGCCCTACACAGGAGTATGTTCTAAATTTTTAGATATGGAGTTGGCACAATTTCATTGTAAGTATGGAAATTTTGCAATGCAAAACGTCAGCAGTGCAGCGAATCTGTCAAAAATATGCAGAGCAGTATTTTGCAGATGGAAAGCTAGCAGATATGCAAAATTTCAAAGAGGATGTATTGATGGAGTTTGTGTGGAATTGTTTCACCAAGGCGGAATGGTTGCCTACACTTTACCTTTGGAGTAGAGAACTCCTGATTGAGTTTTGGTTCCATAAGTTTATTTTGTATGAGCTTATTTGGATGTATTTGTATATGAGAGGATCCCAACCTTGGCATGTTGTCAAAAATGGAGCACTTGTATTTTACATTTGAGTGTGAGGAGATGCATTCTATGGGATTGCACATGTAAGGGACCTTATGGATGTAGGAGGTGTATTTGTGAATCTTGGATGAAGTTCTAAGCACTTTTCTTTGCACACTCTAGCCTATTAAGTTTTTTGTGAGAAGGGATGAATTCCAAGTGTGTTGGCAAAGTCTTTTAGATTATCATGTAGCCAAATCAAGAGGTTGATAAAATCCATCCATACCAAGCATAGGTCTTGAAAGCTATCAAGAGTTTTGGATGATGGGTTCCATGAGAGAAGGCATACAAATGATTTGTGAATTGTATAGAACCCTTTGGCTAGATATTGCACAAAGTCCACTAGTCCATTGTGGTTCAAAATTCCTAGGCCATATAGCTAGTTGATGAGTTCAGCCTTGTTCAGTACATTGCCCATGAAGCCAAACACCAAAGTCAAGTTGGCGAGCTTGACTAATTGTTTCTTGATTAATGCTTGAAAGATCGCCACTGTGTATACATTTTCAACCTCCACTCTCTATGGAAAGACCTTTTTTAGTACCTAGAAAACCTTGTATCCTCTAGCTAGGTCTGGGCTGACTGATGGTGAATTTGTTTATTTGTAACACCTCTTATTAGGTTATGACTTTCCTTGACCTAGCCTCCTCTAGATTGCTAAAATCTCTAGTTCCATCTGTGCTTTATGCTCTCTTAACTCCACCAATTTCTTCTTTGTAGTGTCATTTCACTCGAGCCCAAGGACCCCTTCTCCCTCTTTCAGTGCCCTAACCTAATGACTCCATTGTTTCCCTTAGTTGCTTCTCGAGCAACCACCTCTTCATACAAAGGCTTGCTTACTGACATGGCCGTTTAGAGTGTGACTCACAATTTTTCTTGCCTCTGGGTGCCACTCACAAACTCCTTGCCCTTTGAACTCCCAATACTTGGGGAACCTAGGTCACATGAACTAGATCTTGCTAGGGATATTAAAGTCAATATTCAAAAGTCATAAAAGGGGAAGCTTATTCACTGCATAAAAAAGGAGAAAATTTGAGCAAGTGAAATTGGAACTAATTCAGTGTGTTTATTAAAGAAGATCTTAAGCACACACAATAAGGTTGGCACCTAGTGTAGAGCTAGATGACTACCTTGGTGTGGTATGATGGGGTCCTAAAAGGGCCATTGGCTCACACTAAGTAGCCATGTGGACTTCACCTCATGCAACTTGTACCTCTAAAATTCATACTCTTAGAATGCCATCGCCCTATAATAAAAAACCCCATTCACATATCTCCTAACCCTACACGTTTTGCATTACATGCAATCAAATCTCTGTGGGTATCACATCCTACACATCCTAATTTTCTCTCACAATTCCTGCATTATGTGGGCTATTTGTATTTTAAAAAATAATAATGATACAACAAAACCCATGCAAAGTTGCCTTGCCATAGGTCCGTAGGGAATACACATACCCGACTTTTATATGGAGTTATAAACCCATACAAACATATGCTTAATAGATAGAAGGGTATGTCACTTTGTATTTTTCTTCTTCTTTTGGACTAAACTAGTACCTTTAGACAAATCAAAGCCACACACAAGATGGTTAAGGATATCGAGCATCTACCCTTAAGTGTCTTCAAGGATAGCATTTTGTATTTGAGTTTCGACGACCGTCAAGCCCTTAGGTGAGGGCCCTTCTAGCTTATTTTGTTTTGTCTACTTTCCTACAATAGAGTGACTAACTTCTGTCCATTTCCCAAACTTGTCTTTCCTCCTATTGGGTAAGGATTTCATTCTGTTTCTTAGAAGGATCATCCCCTATAATAGTTAGCACGTAGGTTTTGCTGGTTGTCAAGGACTCATGCAAGGACTCATCAAGATTTCTCTTTTTTACCTGTTTTTCTATTGTAAGTAGACCAACATATTCAATGCCTTCATCCTCAACCACATCCTTGTTGCTCACTTTGTCCATTGTTATGCTTGAGTTCTAACCCAAAGGTTTCTTAAGAGCTTTATCAACCCACTTCCATGAAGCTTTGGCTACTAGATTGTTGACTATCACTTTCTACAGTAGAGTGACTAACTTCATCAAACACTATGTCCATTCCCAAACTTGTCTTTCCTCCTATTGGCTAAGGAGGTGATTCTGTTGCTTAGAAGGATCATCCCCTATAATAGTTAGCACATGGGTTTTGCTGGTTGTCAAGGATTCATGCTAGGACTCATCAAAATTTCTCTTTTTTACCTATTTTTCTATTGTAAGTAGACCAACATATTCAATGCCTTCATCCTGAACCACATCCTTGTTGCTCACTTTCTCCATTGTTATGCTTGAGTTCTAACCCAAAGATTTCTTGAGGGCTTTATCAACCCACTTCCATGAAGCTTTGGCTACTAGATTGCTGACTATCTTAGCCATATAATAGTTCTTAGCATAATGTTCGATCTTGTGACATCTGTGACATGTTGGGGGAATGAGGCAACCACCAGTTCTTATCAAAAATCTCCAAAGCATCTCATGTTTAGATCCACAGACTTTGGAATGGGTCTATCCATGTTCCACAAAATGTACACCTTTATATCCAATCCTAATCTCATCCATTTCCATTTCAGAGAAGGCACACATCCTAATTTTTACCTGAAGTAGAATGTACCTAGGAGCAGTAATAATTCTCTTGTAATCGCTGCTCAAGGCTACTTCCAAGGAAACATCAGTGTTTGGGCCAAAAAACCTAAAGTACTAGCCTGGATCTACTCACCTCAAGAAAGAAGTTCTACAAAAATGCAGGACAAACAACTCAACTAGGAGAAATAACAACCACAAGAGGCAAAAGAAAGGACCGTCAAAGCAACAAGCCATGCAACAAGTATGGATATTAAATTCAAAAGCTACCCATCAAAGACAGGTGTAACAATGGATGATTTCAGTCAAGCTACTCAAACCACAAGGATTTTTCAAAGGTAACACTCAAATATAGCTACCAAAACTTATAGCTCAATTTGGAACAACCAAGAGAAATCATGCAGCACAAGCTTCTACCCAAAGACAAGCGATGACAACCAAAAGCCAATAGAAGCTAATTGCAACTAAGGCTGGTACAACCTCCATATGCATACATCATCATCAACTACAAAAGCAAGGCTTTTACAACGGAAAAACCTAGGTATGGATACCAAAGCCTAGTGTCCATCCTCTCATCAAGAAAAAGGAGAAAATGCAACAAGTGATCACACACGGACCAAAGAGAAGGTGGGTTTATAAATCTCCAGCGAAAACTCAATCACAAAGAACCCACACATATCGACAACTGCTTCGCATGGGAAGTAAAGCAAAGGCTACATCAGTCCCTACAAGAGTTGAAGAACTTATTTCACAAAGCAATGTCAACATACAACAAGAAAGTCGGGAAGCGCCAAAGTATGTCAGCCTATTGGACAAAATGGTGGTATCCATAAACCAACACAATGAAAGAGGCCTAAATTTCCAAAACTTATGGAATTGGGTTTCTGGCCTTGAACAAGTACGTCCAAGTTGCCATTAAAAATACATGGCATAATAGTCAGAGTCGGGTAGCTAAGCCACCAAATGAGCGAGGTGTTAGTCCCAAAGCTTCAAGTAATATTCTCTATGGTCTAAGAATCTTAGCTAGTCTAGGTACTGCTCAAGCGGGAAGAGTTGAGCATAACTACTTTGTGTCGCTCATGTTGGTACATGTGAGCATAAGAGTCAAAGTCTATGTATATTAAGTTTGGTGAAGTGAAGGAGGAAGTCCAAAAGACACTCACGCATCGAGCACAATGAGCTATGAGTGGAGACGCTTCTACATTGAAAACCCTTCTTGGAAACATGGAAGCCATTATGACATCCTTTGGTGTCACATGTGCTACATTTGTTCCTTGACGCTAATCCCTCTTTTTCACTACATGCTTTTGTTTGACAAATTTCTCACATGCATATAGGGTGTCCCATAATTGGCACTTGCATTAGGCACTCTTCCTTTGTTTCTCCCAAGCACTCACCTTGCATGACATGTACTTCAAGTTTTGTTTCTCAACTCCAATAAGAGCGTATACCAAAGGCACTTTTTCCCACCATGATTTTTCTCTTTGGTCATTCAGGTTCTAGACCCTAAGCTGGAAATACTCATCACCATCTTCTTCTATATATTTCTTCTACATCATCAATAAGGAAATGGCTACCAAAATCAATCAACAAAGACTTGAAGCTACAGCTAAAGATCACAACGCACTTATCAAGAGCATCTCTAATCTTCATGGGCGACAACAAAGCTCCATTACAAAATGGGACCACAACAAATCTTCATCAAACAACGGCAAAATGGAGAATCGCATACAAAGACTATAACTAGCAAGGACAAACTCAACAAGCGAGCTATCCACAACAACCATACATAGCTCACACAATGCTTCAAACACATCATAAAGTCCACACCACAAAGAGGATCACTTCTACAAACTCACACACGTCAAAATCCATCTTCATGATGGCCAAGACTAGCAACAAAGATGAGAATGCATAACGAGAAGAAAAGCTGTCTCGACAATCAAAGCTCAAACCATGTATCAACAACACAATAGAAATGAATCACTCGAGGAAGGGAAGAGCGTCATCTAGGACAAAACACTACCAAGCTAAAGACCAACCTTGAAGACAAAGTTGAAGAAAACCCTGATGACAAGACTACAAATGGTCGTGTCAAAGGATGACATGAGCTAGAAAGGGGAAAATATTAGCGAATTGATCGAACTAGCAACCACTTAGCTGGTGTCATGCAGCTTCGCTCCCATGCTAAGAAAGACACTAGAAAGATGTACATTGAGATTACTTGAATCTTACCTGATTAATGATCAATGTTCAGGGCTTGGTAACAAGCTACCTTTATGAGTAATGTATGCCACATGCGACTTTAAAGGGCCAATAGATGCCTTAATAGATGCCTTAATGATGCAAAAAAAATAGTATTCTTAAAGTGTGCACAAATGGGATTTTAGTATCTAGAACTGTAGTGCTTGAAATGCTCTACTAGCCTGTCTTTACGGCTTGTCGATTGAAGCTACAGTGAAAAAGTTATGGCAGTTTGAATTTTGAGTCAATTGCAGATCCGTACCGGATTGGGCAACTGCAGGTGAGCGGACAAAAATGAAATGAATGCATGGGCCTAAATTACTCGCTTTGTGGAGCATGTCCGTCTTTTTAGATCAGAGATCGGAGTTCTAGTTGCCAAGATATTGGCCATCAAAGATTCATCGGGGGTCGGCTTCATACCAGTTTGGTCCGCTCAGTTAGTATGCCATCTGGGAGTTTTGAGCTTCATCCAGGTTTTGGAATGTGGTACATTAAATGATCAAGGAGAATCTTGTGTGGAATATCATCTCATATAGCACATTGAAAGCAAGGTATATTGCAAGTAGCACTACGATAATTGGTCTGTATGCCCAATGTGGTGATTGGTAGTGCCTGGCTAGCAACAACAAAGCTCTGCCACTCTTTAATTGAATGCGAAGGGAAGATCTTTCACCAAATGCAATCACTTATACTTTCATCTTGAATGCATGTGGAACTATTCAAACTAATATGGGTAATTAAATTCACGACGATATTGCCAGTTAAGGGCTGATGAAAATCAAGTGGAGCTTAACAATGCTTTGGCCGCCGATGTGTAAAACAAATGCGGAGTCCTTATGGAACCCACAAACCCCCGCCCATGGGCACTTACACCGAGTGAGCCCACCCATTTTCCAAAGGAAGCCGGCCGCCCAAGGGGGGAGGATTAGTGGGGAGAAAATAGTGGAAGAAGCGTGACGACAGCGGGCAGGAGAGAGTGCGGAGTTGTTTGCGCTTGCAGCAGCCAGCAGGCTCCACAATGCATGAATGACTTTGGAGCAGAAGCGGATGTTGATGAGTAGGCCGTGGCGCCACTATTTGGCTCAAGCAATACCCGTTTTTGTGCAAGTTGTTACCCAAACTGCCACATCACCAGGCAGGTTGTCACGCTGCCGTGACAAGCCGAAAATGAATTTTTTTAAAGCCTAAATTTAGAGGAGTTTTTAGGAGGAAAAAAAAAGGAGGGCAAGAGAGGAGGGAAGGGGATTTATTGCGGGTACTTGCAGAAACAAAGGAGGAAGGTTGTTGTTGCATGAACAATCAAGGAGGAGAAGGGCGAGAGCAGGCCGTGCTGAATCGGTTAAGCTCAAGGAGCGCTTTAGAAGGCGAACATCACGAGCTCTCTTGTGCTTGAGCAAGGAGAGAAGCAACTCTCTCCCTTGCTCTCGGATACAAGCAAGAAGACACTTTCTCTCTCGCTCTCGGATGCAAGCTAGAGGTCTCTCTCTCTCTCTCTCTCTCTCTCTCTCTCTCTCTCTCTCTCTCTCTCATTCGCATACAAGTGAGAGGCAATTCTCTCTCTTGCTCTTGGAGATAAGCGAGGAGTCTCTCTCTCTCTCTCTCTCTCTCTCTCTCTCTCTCTCTCTCTCTCTCTCTCTCTCATTCGCATACAAGTGAGAGGCAACTCTCTCTCTTGCTCTTGGAGATAAGCAAGGAGTCAGAGGAAGAGATAAGCAAGGAGTTGAAGGAATCAAGCAAAGAGTTCAAAGCTAAGCAAGGTGGGACTCTTTCTCTCTCTTGCGGAAAGGAAGCCATTCTTGATCAAGAATATGAGCCATAAGAGGCAGATTTGTCAACATAGGGAAATTTTTTGAGGGCAATTCATCATGATTAGCCTTACGTTCAGCAACACCGATCACAGGTGGACATTTTGAATTAGTGCATTTTAAACTAATTTGGCCTAGATTTTGTAAACGGGAGCTAATTAAACTCCTTAATTTACAATTAATTAAGTTAACAGTGTTGTTAATAGCACCACCTTGGCTATTGTGTGTTGGATTTTATCGGCATCATACAATTCAATTATTTTGGCACTTCGTTACTATTTCGAAGAGGTTACTTGACAATTGTGCGGAGTGGTGCATCTTTTCTTTCTCTCTTCTCCCACAACTAGCAGCATGATGCTGACCCGGCTCACGTTTCAAACACATATCCCCCAAAATTTGGTGAACCTGACATGAAACCAAGCCGGGTGGGAGATTTAGAATGACGGATATGTCTACACCACAGGAGGCAGCCATGCGTCAGATGATGCAAAAATTTACAGCATACATGCAACAGTAGGAGGCTGCTTAGCCTCAGTATAATTTGCAAGAGCGGATTCGTAAAGCTTGACATGAGGTTACAGATATATTGCAGCGCTTTGAAGGTCAATATATTTCAAAATTTTGTAACCTCTACGAGCAATCTATGGAAGATAACGGAATGGATAACCAAAATGCAATAGATGGGTTATATTTGATACTGGTACCTAAACTGAGGCCAGGATTAAAGACCTTTAGATGATTCATACGTCGGATTGGCAGGAGTTCAAGAAGGCGTTGTAGGAGAAGTATTTCCTTGAAGATTCTGAGAGGGTGACCAAACAAAGCTTCGTGAAGTGGGTGCAGAAAAAGAATAAGGACTTGTCTGCACGAGAGTTGTTACGAGAATTTAAAAAGAAATTTGACTAGCTATCTACACCAAAGCACCGTTTGATGAAGGACCAAAAGGTGGAATTGTTTATTCAAGCTGCTGATCAATGGCTTCTGAAAGGTTTGGTACAATTGTTGGAGAATCCGACAAATAAACTAGGATAAATGTCTGATTGGAAGATAGTCACTGAAGCAATAAACATGATAGTAAAACGGTACAAGAGAGTTGATAAAATGATTGTGGTAGACGTCATGGATGTTGTGGAAGAAGAAACTAAGGAGAAGTCATCCTCTGCAATATCCAAGGTGAAGAGAAGAATGTGGTTTTCTTAACGGATAGGAAGATTCATCTCAGGGAAACAAGAGAGATGCTCCGCTTAAACTTTGGCAGGGGTGGCATGAAGAAGCTAGTGGAAGAAATACAACATAACGTTGCTCTTGTGGAAGCATCTACATATGGGCTATAGGTTTGTGGTAGGGGATATGATGAAGGTACAAGTGCAAAGGGCCAATTGTGGCCGTATGCTTTAAAGATAGCAGAATCAGGTAAGGTAACATATGGGAAGCTACGATAGGTAGGGAATTCAATTCAAAAAGCTATTGGGTGGGCCAATCCAGTAGATTCTCTTTTAGTATATGCATATATTGCTAAAGCTCAAGCCAATGAAGCTATGGTGGAAGAGAAGCGGAAAAGGGATGAAGAGGTTGCTGGGACGTCAAAAAGGCCAACGAGATCCAGCAAAAGAAAGAGGGACCCTTGTAAAAACTTAAATTTGATATTGAATTGGCTACAGATATGAAGACGGTTTTTGAAGAGCGTATCCTAAATAGTAAAGTGGAGCTTACATTGGGTGATATTATGGGAATTGCCAAGCACAAGTTCCATGAGGAGATCATCGATATTATTAAAAGGAAGCAACAAATACCGAGTGAGCAAGAGCTAGAATCAGTTAAGAGTCAAGTGGTTTGACACATTGAAGCAATTTTGGATGATTATGAAGAATATTTGGTAGATCTTGAAGAAGAAGAGTCGAGGTCTCTGGTGGTTTCAAATCCGATTGTATCCGAGTTAAAAAACATGCATTTTAATGACGGGGAAGGCGATGAAACTATACCCAAGAGTCTGGTGGGCCAATCCAGTAGATTCTCTTTTAGTATATGCATATATTGCTAAAGCTCAAGCCAATGAAGCTATGGTGGAAGAGAAGCGGAAAAGGGATGAAGAGGTTGTTGGGACGTCAAAAAGGCCAATGAGATCAAGCAAAAGAAAGAGGGACCCTCGTAAAAACTTAAATTTGATATTGAATTGGCTACAGATATGAAGAAGGTTTTTGAAGAGCGTATCCTAAATAGTAAAGTGGAGCTTACATTGGGTGATATTCTAGGAATTGCCAAGCACAAGTTCCATGAGGAGATCATCGATATTATTAAAAGGAAGCAACAAATACCGAGTGAGCAAGAGCTAGAATCAGCTAAGAGTCAAGTGGTTTGACACATTGAAGCAATTTTGGATGATTATGAAGAATATTTGGTAGATCTTGAAGAAGAAGAGTCGAGGTCTCTGGTGGTTTCAAATCCGATTGTATCCGAGTTAAGAAACATGCATTTTAATGACAGGGAAGGCGATGAAACTATACCCAAGAGTCATTTTTAAAGGACTCATTGGGCAAGAGCAACGAGTGCAACTGTGGTAAAGCTTGGCGACATTGAGGAGCCGGTCTTAGCCCTTATAGACCGTGGTTCAAAAATCAATCTTATGGCAAAGATTTTGCACCAAAAGGGAAGTAGCCTATTGATGTGGACCACGGTTGGCGCATACGAGCTGCCAACATGCTTCCAGGAGATCTTTATGGTGCATGTACAGACGTCAGGGTAACTATTGGGGATGTCTGTGATAATAAGCAAAACGTTTTTATACAGGATCATTCCTCCTACCCACTGATTTTGGGACAGCCCTACATTACGGCTGTGCAAATGGAAACTAAGGTGCTAGATTATGGCTCGGCCTATGCCAAGGTTCAGAGCTAAGATGGTAAGAAAGCGGTTCAATTTTTGAATATATGTGTTGACCATGCTAGGAACAAAGACATTTTATGTGATCGTCCAATGCCAAAGATACACAAAGAGTTCAAAGAACACGGATTTGCTCAGGATTTTCTTGGGGTGCCACTATAAAGCAGGACTATGGTGGCATAAGTGAGGAGAAGTTTTCGCAAAGAGAAACCTTCTCTTCAAGATTTTTGGGATTGACATCTGAGGGTTCAGTATCTTACAGAAAATTTAATGATTTACCTAAGTGGGAGAAACAATATGTTTCAAGTATTCAAAGTGAATTGCAGGGATGTGATGTGCTTGAACCAGATGATGTGATTTCAAGAATCTTCGAAGAGATTTCTTATGTTGAAATCATGTCAAAGCTTGAGGATATCAGGCAATACATGTTACAAAGTGGAACTGAAGTTGTTAAAGTGCACTCAATGGACATGTATGAAGAGCTGGACATATACGAGGCACTTATGCATATTGAAGATGACTTGGGTAAAGCAGTTGAAGCACAGGTAGAGACAAAGTACAAGACAATTGCAAAGAAAGTGAGACAAGTGGCTACACATCTACCAGAAGGAAGTGAAAGGGTGATAAAAGAAGCTTCTTGACAGTCTCATGCTATTAATGATGGGGATTGGGCCCTTGTATATGACTGTAGCCTAGAGAAGATGGTTAAACAATGTGGAAGAGGGTTAAACAATAGTTAGGGCCATATGTAGTACTTCATGTTTGTAATAATGTGACATATAAGCTATGTGAGCTCGATGGCACTAAGCTCAAAGTGCCTATTTGCAGGAAAAAGAGTTAAGTTGTTTAAGCAACACGAAGGTGAAATTAAGATTGAATATTTCAACACAGATCAACCTCCAAAAGATAATGCTATGTATGCATCAGACGATGAGTATGATGATGCTCTTGATGATGATACTTAAGTGCAATTGGCACAGACCGGAGGCTATGTAGTTTCAGAGGGAGTGGATGTTTTGCAGCTCCGCTCCCATGGTAAGAAAGATACTAGAAAGATGCACATCGAGCTTACATGAAGCTTACTTGATTAATGATCAATGTTCAAGGCTTGGTAACAAGCTACCTTTATGAGTAATGTATGCCAGATGCGGCTTTAAAGGGCCAATAGATGCCTTAATGATTCTATAAGAAATATGCTTAAACTGATCAAAGATGGGAGTTTATGATCTAGAACTGTAGTGTTTGGAGTGCTCTACCGGTCTGTCTTTACGACTCATTCATTGGAGCTACGATGAAAAAGTTATGGTAGTTTGAAGTTTGCGTCAATTGCAGATCCGTACCGGATTGGGCAGCAGCTACAGCTGAGGGGACAAAAATGAAATGAATGCATGGGCTTGAAGTGCTCACTTTGCGGAGCACATCAGTTTTTTAGATCAGAGATCGGAGTTCTAGTTGTCGAGATATTGGTTGTTAAAGATTCACAGGGTGCCGGTTCTGTACCAGTCTGGTCCGCTCGGTTAGTATGCCTTCTGGGAGTTTTGATCTTCATCCAGGTTTTGGAATGTGGTACATTAAATGCTCAAGGAGAATCTTGTGTGGAATGTCATCTCATATAGCACATTGAAAGCAAGGTATATTGCAAGTAGCCCTACAGTAATTGATATGTATGCCTAATGTGGTGGTGATTGGCAGTGCCTCGCTAGCAACAACAAACCTCTTGGTGCTCTTTAATTGAATGCGAAGGGAAGATCTTTCACCAAATGAAATCACTTATACTTTCATCTTGAATGCATGTGGAACTATTCAAACTGATATGGGTAATTGAATTCACGACGATATTGCCAGTTAAGGGCTTCTGAAAATCAATGTGGAGCTTAACAATGCCTTGGCCGATGTGTAAACCAAATGCGGAGTCCTTATGGAACCCACAAACCACACGCTCACGGGCACTTAAGCCAAGAGAGCCCACCCATTTGCCAAAGGAAGCCGGCCGCCCAAGGGGGGAGGGTTAATGGCCGCCCAAGAGGGGGGGATAAGTGGGAATGAATGGGGAAAAAATAGTGGAAGAGTGCGGGGTTGTTTGCACTTGCAGCGGGCTCCATAATGCTTGGATGACTTCGGAGCCAAGAGAGCCCACCCATTTGACAAAGGAAGTCAGTCGCCCAAGGGGGGGGGGGTTAATGGCCACCCAAGAGGGGGGGATAAGTGGGAATGAATGGGAAGAAAATAGTGGAAGAGTGCGGGCTTGTTTGCGCTTGCAGCGGGCTCCACAATGCTTGGATGACTTCGGAGCAGAAGCAGATGTTGATAAGCAGGCCGTGGTGCCACTATTTGGCTCAAGCACCACCCATTTTTGTGCAGGTCATCATCCAAACTGCCACATCACCAAGCGGGTTGTAACACCACCGTGACAAGCCGAGAAGGAATTTTTTCAAAGCCTAAATTTAGAGGAGTTTTTAGGGGGGGGGGGGGGGGGGGGGGGGACGAGGGTAAGAGAGGAGGGAAGGGGATTTATTGCACGGAATTGCAAAAACAAAGGAGGAAGGTTGTTGTTGCATGAACAATCAAGGAGGAGAAGGGCGGGAGCAGGCCGCGCTGAATTGGTTAAGCTCAAGGAGCGCTTCAGAAGCCGAACATCGCGAGATCTCTTGTGCTTGAGCAAGGAGAGAAGAAACTCTCTCTCACACTCTCGGATACAAGCAAGAAGACACTTTCTCTCTTGATCTCGAATGCAAGCTAGAGATCTCGCTCTCTCTCTCTCTCTCTCTCTCTCTCTCTCTCTCTCTCTCTCTCTCTCTCTCTCTCTCATTCGTAGACAAGTAAGAGGCAACTCTCTCTCTCTCTCTCTTGCTCTTGGAGATAAGCAAGGAGTCGGAGGAAGAGATATGCAAGGAGTCGGAGGAAGATATAAGCAAGGAGTCGGAGGAATAGATAAGCAAGGAGTCGAAGGAAGGAAGCAAAGAGGTCAAAGCTAAGCAAGGTGGGACATTTTCTCTCTCTTGCAGAGAGGAAGCCAGTCTTGATCAAGAATATAAGCAGTAAGAGGTAGATTTGGTAACACAGGGAAAATTTTTGTGGGCAATTCATCATGATTAGCCTTACGTTCATCAACACCGATCACCGACAGAGCAGACATTTTGAATTAGTGCATGCTAAACTAATTTTGCCTAGATTTTGTAAATGGGAGCTTAAACTCCTTAATTTCCAATTAATTAAGTTAATGGTGCTATTAACAACATCGCCTTGGCTATTGTGCATCGGATTTTGTTGGCATCATAGAATTCAATTATTTTGGTACTTTGTTCCTGTTTCGAAGAGGTTACTTGACAATTGTGTAGTGTGGTGCATTTTTTCTTTCTCTCTTCTCCCATAGTTAGCAGCCCGGTACTGACCAGGCTCATGTTTCGAACACATATCCCCTGACACCAGACATGTAGCCGGACACCACATTTGCACTCTATTACTTTTTTGAGCTTTTATAGTGATGCTCTGTGTAAATCCTGATTCCAGAGTAGGAGGTCAATTTTTTGAGTTGTAATTATGTCATGATAATTGTAAAATTCCATGTGAGCCGGCCACTGGCCATTTAGAAAGCCCTAGGTATAAAGGTCAATAACTTTAATTTGAAAGGAGGCTTATCTTTGAGAGAAGAAGGAGCTCTAAAAAATGTACACTCAAGCTACTTGAGATGTCCCAACTTGTAATCAACATTTCTCATGATTGGGTAATCCGTTTTCAATTCCAAAACTTGCATTGTGTTCCTCTCTCTTTGCTCTTTCATTCAAGTCTAAGCATTGTCAATTTTGTTGAGGTTTGTGACTACCTATTAGTAAGCCTAATCATTAGATTTGAGTGCTTAAATCACTATTCTTTGACATTTTGACCATATGAGAATGTTCCTAGAGACCATCGGGCGACCTTTTTGGATTGATCTGTTGCAGTTTTTAGGACCTCTTTCATGATGGATCATGATTTTGGTACCTTGTCGGATTGCAACCAAACTTGCTAGGAGAGTGCCCCTAAGTGTCTTAGACCTCCTCGTAAAGTTTCATTGCATTTCAAGTCCATTTGAGTGTTGAAATGGCGTGATGACCTAGAGTGATGAGAAAGGACATAGGTAGATTTCCTTGATCATTGAGTGGTGGTTGGCTTGTTGAGTTGGTGTTTTCTTGCTAGGTTCACTTCTTGATATTGACAACCTCAAAGAGTCTTTGTGCCCCATCCGAGTCACTTCCCTGAGGATTAACATTATGTTAGTGATAGATAGCTATGCTATAGATGTACGTCGTGGCAATCCGCTAACATCCTCCCATCGATTTTTGATTCAAACTTTTGTTTATGTGGTTTCGATACAATTTTTGCAACATCCTTTGGCTGCATGTCCTCTTGTGTGGATCTCACTATAGGAAACTCCTCCTGTGCAGATTGAAAATCAAAATTTCATAGTGTGTATATGCCACAAAACATGTATGCCTTCACAACTTACCTTACACCAAACTCCCTATGAGCTTCCATACCATGTACTTTGTGAGAAATAAAGTGTACGTTCAAGACCAACTCCAAAAGGGATGCTTTCAACTCTCAAGAATTAAAGTTTTAAAGAAACATCCATGCACCACTATGTGGAAAATTATCGTGAACAATAGGCTACCATGGCTCGACTACGCATAGAGAAGGCTAGTCGAGGGCAATAGTCGAGGGCAAAAACTACATCAAAAAGCATGAAAATGCCACAACTACCCAAGATCTGAAATTTCTAATAAAAAATGGCTAAAATATTTTTAGTTTTCACATGATTTTTTGCTATATACAAGTCATACTTCAAAAAACTCACCAATGGACACTTATAGTAATCGGAGAGTTGGTGCTACACTAGGGACTTGCACTACATGTACAATTACTTGCTTAATCAAGCTAAAAATTCCAATGTAAAAAGAAAGCCCACACACCATTTTTACACATGGCTTCATGTCCACACGTACAAATTTACAAAAATTGGGTTGTTTGAAATGTGTGCAACAACATTTCCATTTGAAGTGCAGCCGTGTACTCTTCTCAACCCTAATGCACTTGAGCACTTTGATGTTTTAAGAGAAAAACAAATGGTTGTCTTATGATCAATCAAGTTGTCAATGCATAACCTTTGACTACCAACGTGGCCATGTACTTGCTTATGCTACCACCAATGCTACACTTCATGTTGTACCTACTAAAGCTATCATCAATGTTATTATTTACCTTATATACCCATACATCCAATGGAATTTTTACATTTAAGCATCCCAAAAGCACATGTGATAGTGATGGTGAGGGATATTTGATGCGTGTATTGACCCCTTTTGAAGCTCATGCTTACCTTAACACACCCCCCCCCCCCCCCCCCCCCCCCCCCCCCCCCCCCCCCCCCCCCCCCCCCCCCCCCCCCCCACCCGACTCTGAGAAGCCTTCAATATTCACAGTTCTTTCCCCTTAGGGGAAAGGGAAATGTTGCTACATGAAGCTTTGAGAAATGGCCTCTCCCAAATCAATGTTTCTCAAACCTTATCTGTTGCTAACCCTAACATAGTAGCAATGGTAACCCCTCCCTAAATTGCCACACCTGCTCTAAGATACGAGGCCTACATGTCTTCCCAACAAACTCAAAATGTGATGTAGCAACAATAGCTTAGCATCTCGCCAATCCAAAATTCCTTCTATGCAGACATTGCAAGAGGGCCCATGGATAGATGTACCAAACGTCTGTTAAGACTTGAAAGTGTGCAAGATCTAGATATTGCTTTTTTTTTCTAATGTATGCATAATGTTTCTTGGATCCTTCCTCCCCAAGGTGTCAATCATGTGCAATTCCCTTCTATTCAATTACCCTATGCATATCTCTCAAAGTTCGGTAGTAAATGTGCCCCCTCTACCCCAATCTTCCCAGTTCAAGTATACAACCCAATGAATAAACTAATAATGAATCTTACCCCCAATCTCCCAAACAAAGAAACATGATAATATTAATAAGGTTGTAGTGATCACCAGGAAAGAATTTAAGTCTTGGTATGACTAACTGCAAGACAAAATATTAATAAGACTCTGTCATGGTCCTAGAGGTGGAATAAAACCTAAGTGTGATCCCCAACTTATGATTGAGGTGAATTTGAGTCAAGAACTGAGATTAAGTGTCCCAATTAAGGACTCCATAGAATTCTCCTTCACTCTTAAAAAGTTCTATACAAGAACCTGCCTAGCTCCTGCTTTAACATGCCCCCAAATACCAACTAGCCCTAGTGATCAAGCTGGAGGCTCTGATTTAAACTCATCTAAAGATGACAATGAGGTCATTATATAAGCACCCAAGAGAGACAACCTCAAGAATATCCTCCCTCTATAAATATTACTAAAGAACTTAATGAGTAGTTTAGTTTGGAAAATAAAAATTGACTAGCTCACGAGAAGCCTTAGTTGACATCCTAATCACTAAAGAAAAAAGAGGAACACTTACCATTATGATCTCTTCTAAAGCTAAGAGGAAAAAGGAGAAAATCACAGACCTTAATAGAGCTTTTGTATCCATGCCAAAACCCTCCTTGAATAGCAATAAATGAAGTTCCCAAACATAAAATGAGTGACACTAAATTGCAAGGGGCTCACAGATACTATTAGAGCTTAATGCATTAAAAAATGACTCACAAACCTAACATTGAAACCTGATTTTATTTGCTTGCAGGAAATAAAAATTTCAAGAGTTTAGTTGCTTACTAACCTTAAAAGAATTGGTTCAAAACCATGAATGGTATTTTAGTGATGATATTGCAAGAAAAGGAGGCTCTGTCATTGGAATTCACTTTCAATCAAACCGTTGGTCACATATGTCCATAAATTAGAAAGAGGAACTTTAGTGGCTACATTGAGCAAACCTTTCAATTGTACATTGGTTAGTGTCTATGCTCCTAATTCCTAATTTCAAGAGTTTAGCTGCTTACTAACCTTAAAAGGATATGAATGGTATTTTACAGATGATATTGCAAGAAAAGGAAGCTAAATCATTAGAATTCACTTTCAATCGAACCATTGGTCACAGATGTCCATAAATTAGAAAGAGGAACTTTAGTGGTTGCATTGAGAAAACCTTTCAATTGTACACTAGTTAATGTCTATGCTCCTAATTATATCTCTGACAAAACTAAATTTTGGTTTGAAACTGCCAAAGTTATAGGGCCAATTGTTTTGACAAGGGACTTTAATATGGTTGAGGCCATCAAAGACAGATGACAAGCTAAAGTTCATGTATCTCAAGAACGGGAAAGGAAAAGTGGACAAAGCTTATTAATCAACAAAACCTATTGGACATTTTAGAGCAGGTAGGTTTCACTTGAAGCAATAAAAAGATTGGGGAATTGTCTGGTGTACACACATGTAAACACATGTCACATCTCTGAAAGAGACATAACCAAGACAAAATGTCAATCATGGGAAATGAATGACTAGACTAGGGCATGGAGGCACGTTAAGAGGTTTTCAAGCTCATGTCTAAACACAACACATTCCACTACAACACTCGATGTGTACTCAATACACTAAAATCTCTGATCCTTCCGATGTGATCTCTCAAAAAACTACATGCAAATCCTTAAACAAATCATCTCAAATTGATTCCAAACTTCATTGACAATATGTGAGGGCTATGTTGAGCATAATTGAGTTATCAAATATGCAAGAAGACCTCATGCAAAAATCATGAATTTCTACAGGTAGTCTGATGCAAACCAGGATTTTGGAATTGAGATATGCCTACAGGGTCCTTCTAAGTGCCATGAATCATATGCAACAAGAAAATTCTTGATATGACACTCGGATAGAGAGAAATAAATGTGGAAGGTCATAAATGAAGTTTCTTGGTTTTTGCGCGACGCTTGCAATAATGTAGCTATCCACACGTAGAGCTTAGGGGGGTCACTATGTATATAGATTGTGTATAACATGCGCATTGAAGAATTTTTTTTAAAACTCCTTATCAATGAAATTTTGACAAATAAAATACACCCTTTTTCTATTCAATCTGTATTTTTTTTCCCTAATCCCATTTTACAGTACCCTTCTGTATGTGAAAATGTGAGCTTGTTATGACAAACACAGTGGTGCCCTCGAAAATCATATGCGACAATCATGTGGTACGATGTGAGCAATTCAAAGACATAGTGCAAGAGAGAACACATGGATGTTCTTCTTCATAATAATCATTGTACAAAAAACATTACAAGATTGCCATTTATACCTGGCTCGAGGTTTTATGGTACAAAAGCAAGAATTACCATTCTTCTCATCAACAATTACATCTTGTGTGACTCATAACAATCAATCTTAGATTTGAATTATGGGGAAGTCTAAATCATTGTTGGGGATTTCGCTCATAATTTTTGGGGACATAAAGTAGTTTGAATCTTCCAAAACTCCCCCCCTCCTATTTCATGTCGTCCCTGACATGAATCAAGAGCATGGTTGGAATTGCAAATAAGGTTTCCTTTGTTGATAGCACATCTGTGTTTCTTGCAGGCATGCCTAGTATTCTCTCACCAAATTTCTATCCTATGGAGCAAAGGGACGTATAGTGTAACCTGCAAGGTTCTCCATTGCATGGTAGCTCACAAAACATAATCTGATGTCATTGACTTAAGGGCCAAACATTGTAGTATTCATTGTGAAGAATCCAGTGTAGAATGATTCTTCAAAAGTATTCATGAAATACAATGGCATGAACATTAGGCAAGCAACAAAGCCGTGCAAAATCCACTCATCAGGCTGCTGACTAAGATCATAAGCTAACCCTGTATTCCCTTCTAGGAAAGACATGGTTATGCACGCCTCCATCATTATGTAGATCTTTCGTAGCATTTGACATGACAGATTTGGTAGCCCTTCATACTCCTTGATTGTTGCCTATAGAGTGCTAAGCATGTACCTTTCATCTATCCTTTGCTTGTCTTTGGGTCTTGGAAAAATTGGGTAATGTAGCTAGTTGCGATGCTCCTTTTGGGTTGTTTCATGTCAGATCCAGCTCCTTACTCTGGGTACTGGGCAAAAAGTAACATCTTTCTCTATAGTTGTTGGCATTGTGACCATATGAATCATGTGCTTAGGATGTTTCTCTAGCCTTGCCTATTTCCATTTGGGTTGTTTTTTTGGCAGATGAACTTCCAACATTTCTTGTTCTATTGTAGCTTTCCTACTAATATGTTCATAGTTTATGAGTGGGAATGAGAGAGATCATGTATACTAGTCCTTATTGATCGTAGAGGGTCAGAGGAGCTGCAAATTTATTGAGTGGAGAATACATATTTTTTATTCCATAGCTCTTTTCTAGCTTTCCTCTTCCATTCAGGCTATCTGCTCTTTCATCTCTTACATAGCTTCTTCAGCCATGCAGTAAGCATTTTCGCTCATTGTTTTAGACACTAGTATTTCTTCAGTTCTGTTGGGAGTTGAGCTAATTTTGGGAATATCACGTGTAGTTTGTTTCTTTTCCTTACTTTGATCCTTGCTAGTTGTTGAGCGGGTGGGTTGAGCTGTTGACCCTTGTTGTTGAGTCATTGGCTGCCCTTGTTTGGTCACTTGCTCTCTTTGATTGTCTTTGTGTCCTCCTCGATCATCATCTCCATGCTTATGTGTCTCATGGAATTCCTATTGTTTGCAGTCTAGTTTTGCCATCAATGCAACTATTTGTGCCTTCAAATCTTTGTTCTCCTTTTTTAGGGTAGTATTTTCCGCTTGTAGCTCCTCCTCTCTAGCTAGGGCTGCATTGGTGGAATCTTGATGTATCCTTTCTTGCACTCTGATGGATCTTTCTAGCTCTAAATTTCATGAGCTTGCATCAGATGGTGATGTGCTCGTCTCTGCCAATCTTGCAAAGTAAGGGTTAGCCTTGATTTTTTCCACAATCCGGCGCTGAGCCATGAGCTCTTCCTTGACACTAACTAATTGTACTTTTGCCATGGCTAGCTAATTCTCTAATGCATTTGCTTAGTTATACACATGTATAAATGCTAATTGCAATTCCCTGATCCAATCCTGTTGAAGTGCCACAACCCTTTTTGTAGCTGCAATATCTTCACAAGCTTCAGCTAACTTCCATCTCTATGGTAGTAACTGATTTTGCAATTCATGTGCTTGTTGTTGGGCTATTTGGGCATCTATTATTAATTCCTTATGTTCATTACAAAGCATGTGAAGCTCAACATAGACCTCTGTGAGTTCCTTTTGTAGTGTGTTGACTTCATATTGATCATTGGAATTTCCTTGTACAACTACATTATATAAATCTGTAGCCACCCATTGTAGTGCTTGGTAGTAGGGGTCTACCATGCTCCATTGACCTAGCAAGGTGCTAGGGATTGGGACTATTTGTCGTACTTGTTCTTGTACTACAGGTGGATTATGTGGCTCGGAGCAGCTATTATGGTCTTTTGTTTCTCCTTATGTGTGTTGATCTTGTGAGGTTTTGGGTTGAGAGTCATGTGTGTGTGTTGTTCAAATGCAAGCTCCCCTTGAGATTTGTCATCAGATCCAAGGTGGGTACTCTCAATGGAGTTGTCTAACTCTGGTCTCTCTTGTGTTCTCTTTGTTTCTTTTGAGACCTTTTTTGCAGGTTTCTTCGCAAGCTTTTATTGTTCCATTTGTGCCCACATGGCTTCTAGCTATTCTTGGGTGACAGGTGGATTTGATGTGTTTTTGGTGCAATTTTTGCGTGGCACCCACTTTTTTGCGAAGTCTCCTCATCTACTTGTCACTTTTTGAATTCCTCTCCTAGTCTTTCCTCATGTACTTGCTTTTGAGCTTTCTCCTCTTTGCCTAGTTTTGGCAATGGCATGGGTTTCTTGCCCTTTTTGTCTATTGGCTCCTCTTATTTTTCTTGCTCTTTTTCAAAAGAATCTCACTGTCGTTCTTTCCACTTAGAGCGATTTTTGGCAGTGGTTTGAGTTGAGCCTGACTTTGTTAGTTCCTCCTCACTTTCTTTTTCTTGGATTTGAGTCTAGTCATTTTGTGAAGGGGCTTCAGGGAGATCTTGAGCTGCTCCAATGGCCTGATACACAATTCTTGTCAAAATATTTGGAGCTGATAGATATGTGGGATTGGTATGTTTCTTTTTCTTTGTTAGCAGCTCTTGAAGGTATTGGACATGGTCGATGGTTACCGGTGTATTATGTTGGTAGGCCAAAGTGTAGGTCGTAGTTACTGTATTGTTTGGGGTAGTGTAATTGCGTGGTCTTTTGTCATCAATATGGATAAACTGCATGAACATTCGGGTGGCCAGATCAGCTTCCTGACATGTCATATCTACAAAGATAGCCATCGCTCCCTTTTTCACGACGAACACTTCTATTCCCATCTCTTTTTTTCCTTTCATAATTGTTCCTTTGTCTGATAGCCTCAAAGCTTCTAAAATTAGCTCTAATGTGATCTTAACGTGTACTTTGTCATCATCAAGGGTTGTGATTTCTGTTGTTCCCTCCTTTGTGATGCTGGTGTAGAGCACGTGGGCTCTTTGGATGTTGATTCCGCAAGGGGGAAAATATAACTAGTTGAGCATGTTTGTCTTTTCCGATGCTTCTTCTTTGGGTTTCTTACTTTCCAAAGTGTATGCCTCTCTAGGGATCATGAGAATGGTGATCACATTGTTTCTTGTGTCTCCATAAGCTACTTCATAGATTGATGCTCCTTCAAGCTCGAGTCTTTATCTCTCTAGATAAGTATAGGATTCCTTGAAAGAGTCCTTGAGCAGGGTGAATGGGGGAATTTGCTCAAGATTCTTCTTGCGACTCATTCTCTTCTTACCACTTTTAGCCTCCTTTTAGCTTGAGACTTCAATGATCCTATAGATAGTTGTCGTAATTGAAGGAGTAATTAGAGATTAAATTGATGTATGCTCATTTTTCATGTAGGTGGTTTGTTGTTTGATGTCCTTAATGTTCAAAACTCATGTATAAATGATGAAGACTCAAAACAATTGAAAAAATTAAAATTCCATGTAAGACCGTGCAAAAATCACAATTTTTTCTTTGACTTAAGCCGTAGTGAGTTTTTTTAAAGAGCTGATCACATGGTCTTGATGCTCACCACTTCTATTGGTCTTGGATTTGGTTTGGTGTGATATGGATATCTATTTCCATCACAATTGAGGTTTCAATCTTTTGCTTCAAGTGTATGGCCCTATAGTTGATGTGGATATGATTTTTTTCCATTCCTTCTTCATATGGATGTTCCACATGCTCCTCCAAACATATTCCCATAGTTGCAATGTCTTTTCTCTTGATGAGAACACTTTGCGTGCAAAAATCATGATATTTGTACCTTTTTTCAATTCAAGATTTTGTGTGTCACCAGGCTTGGTGGGTATGCTTCTTACACTGCTTAGAGATTATTCCTTCCTTTGCATATTGATTTTGGTTCTCTTGTCATGAGTTAGGTCAATTTTAGTCACTTAGCTCCTTCTTTATTCAGTTGAAAGGGCCTTACATTATCCCCCTATGTATGAAAACCTTGAAATGGTTTATAAGGAGCTAGGGTGTTATTTATATACTCTAAATTCCACTGTTGGTTGAACCATGGCTATGCGAGTGCAAAAATCATAATTTTTGCACCACCAATTGCATTTGACTTTTAAACTTAGTGAAACTTATGCTCTGATTCTTGTGTAGTGTTTATAAGGTGGTTGATGTCAAGGCCTTGCATTTGGGATCTCTTCCATTTGTTTGGCTTAAGATGTAGGGTTTGTGCAAGGGATATGAGTGTCATAAAGCCCATATACTTCTCCTTATTATCAAACCTCCTTCAACAGTGTATTTTACCCTTGGTTGGGCATGGGGCCAAGTGTGCAATTCCCATATTCACCTAGGTCAAAGGTCAAAGCAGCATGCAAAAATTATAATTGTATCACTACCCAACATAGAAATTAGCTTCTTCAATCAAGAATTGATTCATACATCTTTATACACTTATTTCAAACGTTTATAACATGGTTTAGTACTGAGATCCCTGTCATGTGGATCGTACGGCCATTGTGTCCTTTGGAGGGACTCTTTGACTCTGACATCCCATTAATCGGCTTTGTGTAGTCAATGCACCATTCCCCATTGCTTATAAACTGTTACATGAAGGTCTTGGTGGGTTTTTCAACCCATTTTTCCATTTTTCTATTGCCTTGCACTTAATTTTGGCACTGAAAAACACTTCTTTTGTGCAAGTTTCTTTACCAAAGTTTTTTTAATTGATGCCCCTTAGTTATTGGTCAAGTTTGGGCTCAATCTGATGACTTGCAAAATTTGTGATTTTTTGTTGCAGGGTTTTTCAAGCATGCCCAAATTGCATTTTATAGCTAAGGGAGTGCTAGCCTACTCAAAATTGACCCCCCTGTTGGTTTTGTTAGTAACTGATGCTTCTGTCCGAGCGTAGTAGTCGTTTTTGGGTGTGGGTCACGGACCATTGTTTTCCCTCGTTGGATTTGACATGCATTGGCGTCAAGTTGTAGTGTACTAGGTAGGGAACATACCTCTCATGTTTTCCATCGAGACTCAAAGCATACATGGCATGGGCCTCATGGTAAATGTTGCTCCAAAGTAGCTTTCTCTCTTTCTCTCACACAAACTTAACTCTGAAAATGAGAAACTAAATGGGCTTCACTTATACATAACCAAGACTCTCGGGCCATTTTTTTTTCATCTCACTAGTCCTATCTCATGTGCCCGATGAACATCGTGTCAAGAATTTTTGGATTCAGACACTGTATAACCTTTCTGCGTCCAAATTGTCCAATAAGGTGGCTATAGCTTAGAAATATTTTTTGCAACTTCTATGATTTTGCCCAGAACTTGCTTGTTATTGCTCCAAATTGATTTCTATAAATTTTTGTGTCTTCCTTGAATCCATGTACCTGTGTTTGGCTTTTTTGTTATTTTTTTGCTTTTGCTTCCATTTATTGCTTAGAAAATCAATAAAAAACAATAAAAAGTAAGGAAAAATAGCAAACTTGACTTAAAAATTCATAAAAATAGCATGAAAAATAAATAAGTTGTTTTACAACAAAAATTATTTATTTATAATTTTTTAGTGGAATATTCCATTTCTTATTATTAATTTTCAAAAAAAGTCTTGTTATTTTCGTCTTTACACACACCCAAGGGCTTCTTTTCAACAACTGTCCCTTGCTCTTGAGTCTCCTCACTTCTAGGGCACAATACCCACACCTGTGGAAAAATACAAAAATAAAACACAAATTTCAATACAAAAAACAATGCCCTTTTTCCTTTCTAGTTTCACATTGTGCATTTGGAATGCTTCAGAATGCCTCCCCCCCCTCCTAATCTGAGTCCTCTTGGATGACGGTGTCGTCAAGGGTGTGTTGTGCATGGCCATAAAGCAATGCATGATGCAAGGCTATGTAAGGGGCCCTACGTATGCATACTTAGTAAATGCATAGAAAATTGATGCTTTGCAAGAGGTGGGTCTTAAGCTGATTGCTTAAGGACGTTCAATGGTGAGGTTTACCTATGTGGTTATCAATGAGCTTGAACCATGTAGTAGGAGTTGTAGTTTGACACCTTGCTGGTGAATTATATAAAATGGTTGTTCGTTGAAGGTTTGAGGTTGTGATTGAAGTAGTAGCCACGATTCTCTGCTCATGAGTAGTGATTTCCTTGGTTGTGTTCGTTGTATTGGTGGGTTTGGTTTTTTTGGCACCCATGTCATTGTTGGTAGTTGCATCTATTCTTCGATCTTTGATATACACACCTTTTTGTGTTGTGTAGTATTCGTGGCATTGGTTGTGGATTAGTGCATTAAAAAGTGGATCTTTCGGGGATACTGAAGGTGAGTGCGCTTGTTGTTTGGCAGACTGTAGTTGAACTTTTGGAATCCAAACAAAATTCCCATGAATTCATGGGGTTCCTTTTGGTATGCAGAGTTTGCATTTATTAGTGTTTGTTGCGGGTGGCATTATCTGTATTTGTTCAGCTGGTACTTTAAGCACCCACATCTATTTTGTTTTTTGATGTGGCATCTGTGGGACTTGCTTCAAAAGGAGCGGCTAAATGACAACAGTCCCTTCAATTCTATACCACATCTAGAGTGTGTAGCATCTGTTGATGACTCTCATTTTTGGCTATCTCCTTAGTCACACTTTTGTCTTTGTTATTATCTTCATTGGTTGAAAAATCATCATAGAAGACCTTAGTCTTGTACTTGGTTGGTGAGCCATTATGAGCATTATATCTCAGTTGCCATGTTGTCCCCATTATTAGTTGATTATATGATGCATTGGGTGGGAGTACAAAAAATTTGTGAGGACATTGGTATTCATTGATGTGTACTGTGAGCTCCACAAATCCAGTAGCGGTACTGACATTTCCATTAAATCCTGTAAGTGATCTTTGTAGGGTTTGTAATTGTAATTTTGGCATCTACATGTAAAAGAATCCACTCAATTGTGTTCATTTGAGCGCCGCAATCAATCATTTCATGAGTGGGTAACATTCTAGATCCAAGCTTTACCACAATGTATGGGTCCACATCATTGTTATATTCTGCGTCGTCAATGATCTGATACACCTTGTGTTTCCTTTTAGCCCTTTATTTTTCTTCTTGTTGTGCTTGTTTAATCTTGAAATTGTGCATCTCCTTCCTGGGTGTAGCTGCATGTGCTCTCTTGAGCATTTATTTTGTAAGCAATAGGTGATATTTCTTTAGTATGCACATAGTGATATTGAATGAATCACAAAGGGTTGCATTCCGCGCTTGTTTAAATTTTTTGGTTTTTTCTTAAGCCTGTATAGACAAGTATATGATCCATTGGTGCAAATTCCTTGGATTTCACATGTCTGTCATGAAACTCATTCATGTGTCTCTTTTGGGCATAAATTGCGACTACACCCTTTAGTCAAATTTCTTCCAATCTTTCTAGTTCCATCAAATGATTAGACCATTCATATCCGGTCCATTCAAGTTCTTTGGCTATTCACAATGCATGGATCAAAAACTCTACATGTAATGTGGCATTAAGTCCAAACACCATCTTGTATGGTGTGGTTCCCAATACCATCTTATATGCGACTCTATAAGCCCAAAGAACATAGTGCAACCTTTGATCTCAATCAAAACTATTGTCATTCACAATCTTAGGGAGTACTCTGCGCAAGACTTTGCTAGTGCTTTCAACCTTGACCATTAGCTTGTGGTTGATAAGGGGCGATTTTTTATGTATAATCATGAACTCATCAAGTAATGAACTCATCAATGACTTCATTAACTCCTTGATCACTAACAATTTCTATCGGCAAGCCATACCTTGTACATTTTCATATAAGAATTGTGTGGTAGTTCGCACATCATTTTTTGTGTATCTTTAGCTTCGACTCACTTAGTCAAGTAGTTTGTGGGTACAATGACATTCCGCATAAGTTCTATAAGCCGGTGGTTCTATGGGCCCCACAAAGACTAGACCCCATTTGGCAAACGTGGATGCTCTTATCATGGGCCTCATTGGCATTTTGTCCTTCTTGATTGGGACTTTTGTTCTTTGACATTCATCACATCGTGTCACAAATGATTCAGCATCCATGAATAGTGTAGGCCACCAAATTCCGGTGAACATGATAGCTTTAGCCATTTTTTCTACTAAAAAATGACATTGCACTTGCCTAGCACGTGCTTCTTTCAAGATCTATATATACTCATTTTCCATCTCTTTAGTTTGCTTCATTTTTAGACTCTACAATTTTACATGACCCATACGTTTGTGTCAAATCTCAATGTTTGGAACAACACATGCACCTTGTGCAAACATCACACCTCGCGCACATTTATATCCAAAGTAAACATTATGCCCACTTTCTTTCCTTGTTCAACCAGCCTTCCATTCTTCAATGCTCTTTGACAAAGATACCATTGGAATTGAACTTGACCTGCAAACCCGGCTCAACCATATGCCCAACAGCAACCGGGTTGTTTGTAATGTTCAGTACATGAATTACATTATCCAAGTACTTCACTTTACCATTTGTCATAAACAATGGCACATTTCTAGTATGCATAATGGGATGTGCAGTATCATCCCTAGTTTCTACATAGCCAAGACTTTGTAAAGTTTGCATTTCCTTGAAGCACTCACCATGACTGGTCATGTGATTCGATGCACCAGAATCCACATACCATACATTATCACTAGATTTTGCCACATTTGTAGACATAGTGTTTAGCATGTGTTGCACCACAAATAGCCTCTTAGGCTCATCTACATTTCTTTGTGTGGTTGCATAATTGTTTTGCTCCCTCCTATCTCAAAAATCACATTCAAAGTGACCATGTCTTCCACAACCCTAACATACTACATTTCCATATTGACTTGTGGCTAAAATCATGCATTGGTGATACGAAAAAAGGACCTTTCTATTTCTACCTAAATGGTACTTCTACATATGTCCAAGTTGTTTTGGAGGGAACCTTTTTCGTCCTCTAAATTTGATCACTCTAGGAGGGAATGTATTAAATATTGAAACACCACTTCTTTGAAAGAAAATGTGGGTGGGGATATCGTGCCAATGGTAGTTGTGTACGTTTGAATTCATGTGGATTGAGGTTGTCACTGTCTGTCCCACATGAGTGGCTTCATATTGATCTCACAGACAGCAACTGCTCTCCCTTGTGCTCACCATCTCTAGTCCTCATTGCCTACACCTTCCCTTCACTCCACCATCCCTCGCACCTCTCACGCAAGCAGCAAAGCCTCACACCACTAGCTAGAGAGGTCTTCAGCTGGCCACAATGAGGACACCTGCGAGGAAGGTTGCTACCAGGGCATCACCCAATAAGGGGAAGAAGACTAGGACCATGAATGCAAGGCCCCCCTAGTAGGTACAAAATCTCCTCGGAGCATCAACACCCCAAACACGAGAGCTAGCAAGGGGATATTCTTTGTAGAGAAATCAACTAGTTTTGAAGCGTTTTTTGCCGAGGATGAGACTCAGTCACCATCAAAATCCAAGAGGTTGGTTTTACTGCTTTGCATGTGTACGTTGTTGTGTTGTGTCACTGGCAGATGATTTTCTTTCATGAAAGGTAGCTATTGCCATTTGAAGGTTTTAAGGTATTCTTCGTAAATTGCATACATGTATGCAACTCCATGTCTGGTATCTTGAGAGCTTTGCCTTGTTTTCTTGCATTGCATGCAACAAAAATTTAAAGTTGTGTAGAGTAGTGAAGGCTAACATATAAAATGAGGCACTTTATAGTACCAAATTTGGTACTTTACAGTACCAGATTGTGCACATTGACAAGGTCATCCATGTGATAAAGAGTGGTTCAAAAATTTTGTGTTGAGTTTTGCATTACTGAAATGTCTCCAAAATAAAGGCATACAAGAAGCATGCTTAGGTTTTTGGTTTGGTAGAATGAGGTCATGTCTAATGAGCTTCATGTTTCCACATTGCAGGAAGAAAATGGGAGGAATACCCTCTTCTTACCAAGTTTTGCTATACAGCCGAAGAGCTTCATGAGGAGTATGGTCTGAGCATGGAGGTAGCTTCTCAATGAAGCTTCTCAAGGTAAAACCTATGTATATAGCTTCTCAATGAAGCTTGACACATCCTTCTCTCAACCTAAGTTTCTGTAAACTGTACATTTCCCTACTTTTGCTTGCATGTTTTGGATTGTCCCATTTATGCTTTTACCTCTTAGGTTGTTTCAATTGTGTACATGATTTCGTGTATTTTTCTTATATATATTTTTCAATCTAACTTTGTCAAGTGGGAGTCTTTGGAATCTTTTACAAGACACTTTTAAGCTACGCATGTGGACCTTGGCAAGATGTTATTGAAAAGTGTTTACCTTAAGAGATTGTCTCATAGAAGTAATTCTTCTATCTCCATCCTTATGCCACATCAAGGCAAACTGGATGCGGTAATATGTCTCCCATTATCTTAATAAGCTTGGATAGTTTGCAATGGACGATATCAAACAATGCATTGGGACCAACAACCAAAAGAAGGATGGAGGTGGATCTGCATGCTACAATATAGTATACCTATGGGTCACACACAGCTACCCTATTTCTCTACACATGGTTCTATATATTTCTTTTATGTAAATAGCACATTTGTATCATTTGAAGAAGAGAAGGTTTTCACTTGTAAGGGCATCTCATTCCCATGATGTATCATTATACTAGCTCAACCACAGAGCCCTATCTTAATGAAAAAGTTATTTCACATCCCATCTTTGTGCATAACTGTGGATTGTAAAGTTTAATTAAGTTCTTTTAGTTTTTAATTCGATTTAGGTGGTTCATTAATTTTTGAGTTGTGAATGTGTCAACTTTGAAAGTCATGTGTGAAGTTTTAAATTTCATTTCTCCTTGTCATAAAACTCTAGCTGTCCAGGATTTTATGCCAATTTCTCCCATCTACCTCCATGGCAACACCCCATGAGGCACTCCTCATGTATTTGACAAAGATGGGCCTTTATTGATCACATCAATACACTAGTTCCCGTGTTTGAGGGCACAATTGAAATGGAGGCAACATGAGTCATTCACATTGAAATGGAGGCAACATGAGTCATTCACATTGATGCATTCAAAAAGTGTGTACATGGAGGCACACATGTCCAAATATGCAATTGTTTTCAAGGGATTCACACCATGTGGTTGCTAATTAATTTTTTAAAGCATATGTACAAATCTGACAAGAATTTTTGATATTTTCTATTGAGTTTTTTCAAAGGTCTTGCCAAGAGGTACTACAAGATAGAGGATGAGGATGACCTCATTGACTTGGGCATGGGGTGTATAGGCACACAATTCCTTAATTGGGACATGGTTCTAGCTTTGTTGGTGCTTGAGGACATAAAGAGGTCTAAAAAAAAGAGTAAAATGCAAGCAAGATGCTCGTGTAATCCTTGTTGACAAGAAAGATATGGAGGTTGAAGAGGTAAGTGAGCATTTTGTGGCCTCAATGGCACTTGAGATCCTATGGGACTCTGGCCATGTAGACGACAAATATTAAGTACTAGATGGAGATGACGTAATGGAGGACATTTTCATATACTCACTTTGCATGCAATGGTGATAGAGGGTAATCAATCTCTTTTCCTCAACAGCATTTTAGACATTGTGGGACTTCAAGAAATTGAAAAATTCTAAATTATTCCAAGTGCGCTCATTCATTGAGAATGGAGCTTAGGGAATTATGGACCTCTTTCTCTTTTAATATTTTTGTATATCATACAAGGCCACTTTCTTGGCTCTCCATTTCCTTTTCTTCTTAGTCATTATTCGTGGAGGAGGAAGGGGTTTCCATTTCCACGCAAGCTCGTGTACTTTTTTTTACTCTTCTAGGGCTATCTATTCCTCTATTTTTTTAGCTATATTCTTCTTCTTCTTTTGTGTTGTTCACCAATGATCTAGTCTTGGATGCCCTCTCTACAAAAAGTCTACTTATCCTAAAAAATAGGGTCAATTAGAAAAAGATAGGTGGTGGTTAGTGGTGGAAAGATATGTACCAAATATAACTTGTGTGCCGGGTTTGTTGAGTATTGGGGAGAACCTAAGATAGTTATTGCACCATGGGGACCAAAAAGGGTAATTGTCCATACGAGGCCATGTCTTCGGGGCAGATTTGGCAAAATCGAACAAAAATTGCATCCAAAAACCACATCAGGGGGGGTGTACGGGTCTTGAGGAGAAAAAAGTGTGGCATGTGCGTGGTGTACGGGGTCTTGAGGAGCCAAAAGTGTGGCTGGCGGGGAGATGGCCATTTTGACCGAGTCAAAATGGCCATCTATGCACCATGGCACACAAGCCATACTTTCAGCTCCTCAAGACCCTTACACCCCCGACGCGGTTTTTGGACGCATTTTTCATTGGATTTTGCCAAATTTACCCCAAAAACATGGCCTCGCACGGAAAATTCGCCTTTCCAATCATTTTTTGGCCACTATCCAGCTAAGATATTACACAATGAAAGGAAATATTTTGGCAATCCCAGCCTCGAGCAAAGCTCGAGACCGAGTATGAATTTTTTATTTTGCGGCGAGTGAATTTTCTCACGCATGATGGTTTCTCCTTGTGTTGGGGGCCTTAAAAATGTCTATTTCCAGAATAGCAGTTATAAGAGTAAATCAGGCTCCATACTTTTAGCAACTCTTGATGGCAACCATTTTTTCCAATTCAAAGTTTATGAGCTTGTTCCATAGGTTGTACAAACTTTGCTTTGTTAGTTTTGGATCAATATGGAGTCAGTTTATGGCCATTGGTCAAAATTGATGCTTTGCACCCCATCATGTCCTTTTCTAATGACATGGGCATCAATTGATGTTTCTTCATTATCTAAATAAGGTACATTGTCTATAGGGCCTCCATCTAAAAGCTTTTTGTGCACTAGTTAGAACTCAATTCTAACACTTTGCCATAAAAGAGATTATTATAAATACCCCCTTGGACCCTAAGTCAAATGGTCATATGAGCTTGTGGAAGTGCTCTGTTTGTCTATGATATGGCCCTTGTCAATTTTGATTCTATTTGGTATACCAAGCCAGTTGCTATTGTCAATTTTGCACCCATGTATCCCAAAGAGACCCTGTTGATCTAGGGTTTTTGTTAGCTTCCCATTTGTCAAAATTTGACAGTGAGTATTGATTTTTTGTTTTCCAGTTAGTTATTTTGGTTTTTTGGCAAGTAATGTTTTTCTTGCACAATGGTTGTTCTTCATAACAAGGGTTTTACAATTGTGCTTTGTAGAATAAGAATTAAAAGGGTAAATCACGCTCCATATTTAACATATTTCCATGTCCATCTTTAAGGGGACAAAGTGTTAAGTCGTAGGAATTTTCACTAAATCATAAATGTAGGTCATATATTTTTTAAGTTAGCTCTACATCCTTTTTTAGGGTCCTGTGGAGTTATAAAGCTTCTACAGTGTCTCAATAAAAATTTGATGGAATTCAATACTCATTTAATCTCAAATCTAAATTACAACTTAGCATATGAGTTTTCTGCATAAGTGTTTAGTAAATGGGAAATAGAGCTAGAATCTCAGGTCTCTCTCCTAGCACCGTGATGAAGGATTCCTCTCTTTTTGTTCTATTGCTCCACCATTTTGGCCCCTTTCATTTGCAGCATCTTTCTTTGTTGTAACTTGAGCAAAAACCTTCAATTGATTCTTGGTTGTTAAGGTTTGGTTCCACACTTGAATGTCTATTTGCTTAGTTGGTTCTTGGTGCGCGACTTTCCAGGGTTTGAGTATTCAAATGTTGCAAGCATGAAATTGCACCTTATTTGCTTTTGCAGTACTCCTTTTGTAAATCAAACATGGACACAAAGATTTACAATATCAAAAATTAAATACAATGTGAGTCTCTTAAATCCACAACACTTTACCCCTTCCAAAAGGATTGACTAGCAGCTGACAAATGACTGTTTTGTAGGCACTAGTACTAGTTTCCAATGTTGAATAATATATAAAATTTGCTAAAGAAGAGATTATTAATAAAAAATACTTCTAATTTCAAAAAGAATCTTCAATAGACATTCATTTGAAAAATACACTAACCACACATGCTTTGTAGGAACAAACACTTGCCTAAGGATCCTTTGCCAACATTGAAAGTGTGTGACCCTTGATAAACCTTACATACCCCCCTTGTATTTCATTGTATTGACACCATGTACAATAGATATCTACTCCATTTTAATCCTTTGGTAGCTATGAGCACGTACACTCCTTCGGTGCCTAGTTACTAGAGAGAGAGAGAGAGAGAGAGAGAGAGAGAGAGAGAGAGAGAGAGAGAGAGAGAGAGAGAGAGAGAGAGAGAGAAACGTGCAACAACTGTGGAAAGAGATCTCAAAAGGGATAGGGAGCTAGAGAAGGAAAGCTGGTGGTGCAGGTTATGGAACTTGAAAGAGAGATCCAAGATTGGGAAGAGAGTGAAAGTGAGCTAGGTAACCTTGATGAATGAAGGAGATATTGGAGCTATGGAGAAAGAGGTTGCAGATCTAGAAGAATATGTTGGAGCTATGGAGGAAGGGGTTGCAGATCTCAAAGGAGATGTTGGAGCTATGGAGAAAGAGGTTGCAGATCTGGAAGGAGATGTTGGAGATATGGATAAAGAGGTTGAAAATATAGATGGAGATGTTGTAGCTATGGAGAAAGAGGTTGTAGATGTAGACGGAGATGATGTAGCTACGGAGGAACAGGTTGCAAATCTAGAAGGAGATATTACAGAGTTAAAATGATGTGTGGTAGACTACTCTACAAAAAGGTCCCCTAACATGTGTGTGTGTGTGTGTGTGTGTGTGTGTGTGTGTGTGTGTGTGTGTGTGTGTGAGAGAGAGAGAGAGAGAGAGAGAGAGAGAGAGAGAGAGAGACATGTCAAGGCGTTTTAGAGAGAGACTGGGGACAAATATTGCAGATCTGCACTTTTTAGCAACAACCGTTGAGGAGAGAGAAAGAGAGCATGGGTCAATTTTGGAGGGAGGGAAAGAAGAAGAGAGATAAGACAAAGAGTGAATAAGAGAGGGAAAATTTTAATATTTTAAAATTGAAAAGTACTTTTGGGGGGGAGAGTAACTCCAACCAAATCTAGTAAAATCTTCATATATTCTTCAAGAAAAAAAGGAAAAGTATTTTTATATATGCATGCCTAGGCTATCTACCTCCTTTGGTCAAAGCTCGATTAAGTTTCAACTATTTCCTTAACACTAGAATGGTAACCTAATAGGACATAAAAGTGTCCTTTCAGGGTTTTGGGAAAAATTTTCCAAAACCATAGTAGATCCACTCATTTTGAAAAATCCTTTCATGAGCTTATAGTTCAATAACTACTACATATGGAAAAAATGAGAAACTTGTAATTTTTCTCATCCCTTGGTCACTACAAGCCTCCAAAGTTTATGGACCAGTGCATTTTGCCCAAAACAGCAATTTCTTACAGTTGATTGCATACAAATAAGAGTGGAGATTTTTGTAGGACATGAGATAAAATTCCCCGTTAACCTCAATGGGTTGGTGACCAAAACATATGGTTGATTTTACCTCACTAATTTTTTTTTGGGCAGAAAAAAAAGGTACAAAAAAGTTGCATTTTTGCCATTCTGCGGACCTATCATCAAAGTTTTCATAGTCACGCTCAATACAGATACTATATACATGTTTTCTTAGTTCCCTTCGGGCCTCTGGATTCAAAAGGAGCCATGGAGCATGTCAAAAGTATAATGGATCTCTTACAATTGGAACCTTGGGGGCAATGATAAAGTGCTAAATACAGCAAACATGAAAAAACTGGGTTTAGCATTATGACCTCTAGAAACCCATACAAACTACTCAATATCTAGCCAAGTTTGTAGTCTATGATAAGATATGGTTACTACCTACAAAATACACACAATTGGCCTAAGAAACTAACAATATTGAGAAAGTTATACTTGCTACTCTAAAATGTATCGTATTCTTCAGCAATCAAAAAACTCAACCATCATCATATACTATGCTATATAGCATATTAGGTCCCCCAAAACTCAAGGAAGATTAGTTTTATGTTATACATTACACTTACACAATCAAAATTGAATTTGGATATCAAGAAAGCCACCAAAAAAATCATAAAAGTGCTAATTTTGGCCAAAAAAACAAGATTATGCAATTCTTGTAAATTGGTCATAACTTTCAATTTTAACACTTACTCTCCCTACAAGCATCAAAACATGTTGAGAACTATGAAGGCCTAACCTCTAGCCATCTAAACCTCACAAACATGAAGTTTAGAGTGGTATAGTTGTCAAAAATTGAAAAAAAACCAAAAACAGGACCCGTTTTTTCACACAGTTTAGGTTCAAAAATGTTGTGCAAGAGTAAGGTTAATGCTGAGATCGATACTCAAAAAAAAACGCTAAGTTTTTTCCAGCTCATAAGGCAACTTTGTGGATATATAGCACCTAAAAATTCATTTTCATACTCTTCAAATAATTCAAGAAAAATGGTCACTTAACAGGACACAAAAGTGTCCTGTTACCATTCTACTGTTAAACTGCCAAATAAAGAGGCCCTCCTATAGCCCATTCTCTTCCTAATGTAGGGGAAGAGGCCAAGCAGGGGAAAAATCCAAGGAGGATGAGAGGGAGGCCGAGAAGGGGTTGGAAGCCAAGGGAATGGGGAGGGAAAAGGCATGCAATACAAAGAATAGGGACGGGGCCAAGGATGCCAAGGAGGAAGTGGTAGCAAAGGATACAAAAGTCGATAGCACCAACGATGGTGTGGAAAATAGCTATGCAGTACCAAACTTGTTACTACTTGTCATCACTTTTGTACTGGTTAGTTCCCTGTGTGTGTGTGTGTGTGTGTGTGTGTGTGTGTGTGTGTGTGTGTGTGTGTGTGTGTGTGTGTGTGTGTGCGCGTGCGTGTGTGTGTGTATATGTATATATATATACACATACATATATGTGTATGTGTGTGTGTATATAAATATGTGTGTGTGTGTGTGTGTGTCTATATATATGTGTGTGTGCATATGTGCGCGCGCGCGTGTGTGTGTGTGTGTGTATATATATATATATATATATACATAGAGAGATTTCAACTTATTTGTGTGATCTCTACATTATTCATATTTTATCTTATTCTTCAAGTCTTTGAAATAATTTGAGGTTTTTTCTATGATATTAGAATATTCTATAGCTTCTTTATTGACACGAGAAGTTTCCCAAAATTTTGGCCTCTCCATAGGTAACCCTCCCCTTTTACCCTACATTGCGTCAATGAGAGAAGATGCTCGCAACCCACTGTATCAACAAATAGTGGCGGATCCATGTGTGTCTCCCTTGATTAGGCGATGTGCCCTCTCTCTCTCTCTCTCTCTCTCTCTCTCTCTCTCTCTCTCTCTCTCTCTCTCTCACACACACACACACACACACACACACACACACACACACACACACCTCCATCTTCTAGCACCTACCCTTTATAGTCAAAATGACCTTCACTTTTTTTATGTATCTGCAATGAACATCCTCTATTTGTTAATATACCTGCAATGCACATCTCCTTTCCATTAAGGTGCATACCAAAAGTACTAATAATCTCTAAAATCTATAATTTAGAGTATTTTTTACTATTTTTACCAGCTTTACTTCCTATTAACCCGATTCAAGACCGGCTAATCTAGACTCTCAATTGCTAAGCTTAGGGAAACCTTCTCCAAGCACTTCTTGCAAAAGGAGTCGTTTTGTTGCATACCTTAAATAAGACACACACACACACACACACACACACACACACACACACACACACAAGCCAACGAGTTTTGATTCTTGAACACAAGTGCTTACATGCGCACATACTTTCTCAATGAGGGAGAGGAAGTGAGATTTTTAGTATTGTAGAAACAATCACAATGATGAGAGAGAGAGAGAGAGAGAGAGAGAGAGAGAGATCATCCTTAAAGGTTAGATTGGCATGTGGGAACAAAAATAACATGTAGCACGCTTGAAGACATGGGTATAATGGTGGCCACTAAAAAAATTGAATCTATGTAGTTTCTAGGAGAGAAATAAATATAGGCAATGGTCCATGCAAAAATGTAAGAAGAGATCTTTGATGTGATTAAAAGCTGATCAGTGAAGTAGATTATGATACTTATACTTTTAAATTATCAAGGAACATAATGTGTATACAAAAGGAGGCTCTCCTACAGTGCCTCAAGGTCTGGTCTCACATTTAATGGAGTAGGAGCTAAGCCAAATGGTTGGTATGGTATAGATTGTGCACAAGGGAATAGTCTCAAACATTTAAATGGTTGAATACAATTTGCTCTGCCAAAAAGGATCATGCTTTTGTAATTTGGGGAGAGGGAGACAAACATCAATGGAGTGCATTATTTCAGATAACTACCTCAATTTTGCACCATGTCATAATGGCCAAAACTCCTGCAAAAATAAACAACCGAGAAACCTTATTTTGCCTTCATTTCTATCACAATTTTAAGATGCAAATGGCATGAAAGTGTACATGAACAAATAGTGTGCACCCTATAGTACTAAGTTGCTTATGCATGTAGTGATTAGGTGATAATGTAAACCATTACAATGCTTGTGCACAAAACATAGATAGAGATGCAAGCAAAGTATCTAGAGAGCAACATAGATGTAAGGGTCAATCACATTCTTAATATTAAAAGCAAGTCAACTCATCTTTTTGAAACTTGAAGCTTTCTTGGTACATTGGAAACTATGAGCCCTAATCTTTATCTTTTCACAAAACTACTTAGTCATGAAAAGTTTTATAATTACACAATGTAGCAATTATAGGCCTTCATCTTAAAAAACTTGCTAGCTTACCCAATTTATACTTCTTGCTATATTGGAGGTTATGATGTGCACTACTACCATGTCTTGCTCATAAGAAAGACACAAGGATAGAAGCAAGTTTGAGAGTGGAGCAACTATGTTCCAGTTGTTGAAACCAATTCTAGAACCCACTCCATTTTTAAAAAAAGCTTAATATTACATCGACTTATCTTAGCGTTCATCTCTTCACACCGTGCTAACTCATATAATCTGTATAATCAAGCTTGGTAGCATTGCTTGAACAAGATAGATCAAAATGACGACTCTCTCTCTCTCTCTCTCTCTCTCTCTCTCTCTCTCTCTCTCTCTCTCTCTCTCTCTTCCCCTCAAATAGAAGTAGAGCACTCCTAAGTTTGTTGAACAAGGGCTAGCACCTCATAGAAAATAATGTCCTATGAGAAGCTCCCAAGCTTGGTATCAAAGAATGCTTTGCAGCATCTTATATATATTAATGTTTTTTAGAATCTATCAAGAGGTTGTGTCGTGCATCACTTTTAGAAATGCAATAGACTATACATGTAGGAAGAGAATATTGATAGTGTTCCAATTGGAAGAGAAGATAGCCTTATGAGAATAGAGGCGATGTTTCTTCGGCCGCAATAATCTGCGAATCACATACCAGTTTGAATTAACTTATCCATTTGGTCACAAAAGTACTTGGTGAGAGAATACATAGTAGTGGGCGGACATTAATTACCTACAATCAAAACACACACGTGCGTGCGCCCGTGCACACAGACACACACCTTTCTTTTCTCCCCCTCTTTTTCCTCTTTTAGCTTTTCCACCTCATGAAACATGTCCATAAGCAAGAGTCAAGATAATTTTGAGTGTACTTCTCAGCAGAGAGAAAATTCCACACTTTGAAAATTTCGAACACGTTTTCTGAATATTAGTGGCCTTTTCATAGAGGACAACTTTAACATATATGTGCATTGCAATATCAATAGTTTTACTTCCACACATCTCAAACTCTTTTATAGTCGATCCATGTACAATTCCATTTTTCTTATTTTACTTTAAGACAATTATCAATTTCATTACCAGCTAGGGAACTTGATCAATTTGAAAGTTTTTGTAACAATGATATTAAATTGGAGGAGGAATTGCAACCACATAGTCATTTTCAACCCACGTATTGAGATATTTTAGTCTCTTTATATGGGAGGTGGAGAACTATCACACACCTTTGACCATGGACATGTCCTTCTTGAATCCTCTCTCTCTCTCTCTCTCTCTCTCTCTCTCTCTCTCTCTCTCTCTCTCTCTCAAATGTTTCTGTCAAGAGACAAATGATACAAGAAAGGGAGTACAACAATGTTTTCAAGTATGAGCCTTGTGCCTATGTCCATATCATTGTTAAAAAAAAACCGGGGTACAACCTATTTTAACCGGCTAAAATCATAGAATCGTGGTTACATTTTGAGCTTGCCTTGAAGAAAACCAAAAAATTTACACAAGTTTTAGTGTAAATACCGGCAAAAGCTTCAAATTTTGACCTAAAAACCGGTAGGATTTCAAGTTTGCCCTTATTTTCTTTGGTTAGAAAAAATGTATTTTTCTAGCTCTGGTCCGACTCCATATTGTTTTTGCCTTATGCTGGTAGGCTTGTTTAGTAATGGTGAGGCCATTCTGCTGATATAACACATGTTAGGCTGACTTGCCATTGTGGGAAATGATTTTTGTGTAAGCATTATCTATCTGCAGTAATGGCAATGAGATGTTTGTTTCATGTACTGATGCAAGATGGGTGAGGTGGCAGATCAAATACATTGTAAGTCATTTATAAACCATTTTGGTGTGGTAGTTGATGCAAGCAATTTACAGAAGAAGGTCTCATGTTGCCTTGCCATGGGTACTTAGAAACTAACAGACCTCGATTTTACAAGGAGCCAGCAACCCATACAAGCATAAACTGAATATACCGAGGGAGAAATCACTTCTTCTTTTGGACCAAACTAGTATTTTTAGACAAACTAGAGATACCCACAAGATGGATAAGGAGACCGAGCTTCTACCCTCGAGTATCCTCAAAGATGATGTCTTGCATTTGAGTTTCCTTGACTGTGAAGACCTCATGTGAGGGCCCTTCTAGCGGACTTTGCTCTTCCACAACAGATTGACTAGCTTCTTGATGCATTGTATCCACTTCCCAATCTCGTACTTCCTCCTCTTGTACGCTCTATTCCTCTAGGTGGCTAGTGAGGTCAATCTTTCACCCAAGAGGATCATCACATTGAGTAGTTTGTTCTTGGCTTCCATTGGCCGACATGGCCTCAAATGAGGACACATAGGCATTGCTCTTTTCCTCCTACTTTTTTGTCATAAATGGACCAACACCTTCAATTATTGTATCCTCATCAATCACATCCTTGTCACACGCTTTCTCTAATGGTATGCACATATTCTCAAATAGTGGTAGCTTGAGATCCAGATCGACCAGATTCCATGTGGTTTTGATCGTTGGGATAGTGATAAATTCCATCCATAGGGAAAGGCCTTGGGTTGTCATCTGTCTGCACATAAAGTACATCACTACTAATTTTTCATAGCATTCCATCAGGCTCAATAAAGCAACATTGGGATTGAAGTCCCCTTGCACCACATAACCATAGACACCCTTATATTGGCTAAACATATCCACATTATGCACCAATTCTTTAGACATTGTGTGTTTTTCAAAAGAGGGCAGCTTCAGAGATTTCTCCTGACATCTTACATATATGCGATCGTCAATAATGCAATTTTTACCCTCAAACGAGAAGATAAAACCTAGTTGTTGCATCTAACTCCATCCGAAGGTGTTCACCGTTAAGATGTTCAAAGTCCTAATCCATGCCTTGTCCCATTGTATCTACCTCTAAGCTTGGCATTGTAAGAACCTTAAGAGGCACCTTAGCAAGGAGGCATTGTTAAATGATTGGGTAGAGGAGCAAGTAAAATAATCACACATATTTAGCTCAAGCTAGGGACAATCAGCACGTAAAGGACTAAAGCGCAAAATAGGTGCGCTAATCATCAAAAAGAATATTTGCGGATAAAAAATTAAAACCCAAAATAGGCACGCTAATGATCAAGAGAAAAGACTAAGGTTGAAGAGCTATGACTCTACATCAGTACACACACACAAGAAGATTTAGAATTTTTCTCATGTAGGAAAACAGAGTCTTTCTCAGTGTTTTTCATACAATGCATAACATCATGAGCTTCTGCTCGAGAGGCACCACATACCTAGCTAGGACGATTAGGGGCAGAGGACCACCGGCCCCCCCACTGGGCCGGCGGTCCCCTGCCCCCAATCGTACCTAGCTAGGTATGCAGCGCCTCCCTCACAGAAGCTCATGATGTTGTGGTAAGTCAGAATGTGGGAAATATTGTGAGTCCAAAACTTCTTGTGATATAGGAAGGAAGGAGTGCTATGTTGTGATGCTAGAACACATTAACATGGAAGATTGCGTATTGCCCACCACCACCCTAAACTGCTCCCACACTCTCCCACACCCACCCACCACACTCTCACAGATGCACACTAGCTCTCCTTTGGACCGTCTTATAGCTCTATACCCACTTCACTGCCAATTTTACCATCTACTTTGACTTGAACTTCTTTTGATGGCAGCTCGTACAATTTTTAACTAAGTCCAAAATCAAGTTGAGCCTTTGATATGAGTAGGGAAAAAATGACCTTGTTGATGTTATCTAAATGTTCTTCTTTTTCCAATGCATGTTACAAATGTCGCAAAATTGACCACTATGCCCTTGGAGCAGCTCCTCGCATAGTCACTGCCTTGGGGTAGTGATTATCAGCTACTCAAAACCACTTGAAGGTGTGTCTCTAGAGATGTCAAGCCACATATGGCTATGAATACAAGCATGCCAGAGGAGGATTTAAATGACCAAGATGAGGATACACAATGATTGACAAGGCTTGTCATCCCTTAATAGAAAACTAGGAGGATAAGAGCAAGCTGAAAGAGACCTCCCATCATCCCATGAGATCTTGATGGCCTACAAAACCCATAATCACGGTAGCATAGCATAGCTGAAGATGATCACGCACCTAAGATAAACCTCCTTAGCCACCTTTTTTATGCCCCTAGATCTTCCTATAGTATTAGTCTCATCAAAAGGGAAAAAAAGGAAGAAGTAGCTCCTTGTTGATATTTGAAGTCTATGCATGTATAGATTCGTGGCTTCTTGTAAAAGTGAGACTCATGTAGTTCTGCAGTTTTTAAGTTCCCATGGCAAGGTCAGTTTGCAGGGGTAGCATTTTATAGTTCTGGGTTATATCAATATAAATATTGCTAAAAAAGGAAATAATGTACATATGATGGGATTTTTTTAAAGATGCTATCAAAATTCAATCACTCCTGACAGAAAATCTCTTTCTTGCATACTTCTTGGTTTTATTCTATATCATGCAACATTTCACTACATGATTTGTTTGTTTGTTTGTTTGTTTGACAAGCAGAAAATTGAAGATCGGAATGATTCAACGCTAGCTAGGACAAGAGCTCATACACAAGGATGATTAATTTGCCCCTTCCAACAAACAATGGAAAAAACATTGGTCGGAAGCCCATTGGGATATGGTCATGATGAACATTTGGGGGCCACAGTGGCCCCAGTACATGAAGGTGTTTTTGTGGAAGATGCTATGGGGGGCCTTGTCGACGGGCGTCAAGCACTGGGCATAGGATCCGATAGGTGCTCAGGGTGCCGAGGGGCTAGCGAAGACCTCACACACCTTTTCATGGACTGCCCGACTATTAGAGGAATGGTGGGGAAGGTGTGCAAGTGGATACAAAGAACGTAGAAGATAGGTTTCTTCAAGAAGGATATGTTTGTAGGGGGGAAACAATTTCAAAGTCCTGCCCTTCTTGTTTGTACCCAAATTGTTAGATTTTGCTTCTTTTATAATATCTGGAAGGTTAGTAATTTCCACGTCTTTGATAACGACCTTTCTGTGGCTAGCTTCTATGTGATTGTACAAGAAATTGAGGAGCTTATATATGTGACAGGTAAAAGTCACAACTCAGATGACTGACTCAGGGCAACCCCTGCCATTCAAACGAGCCGTTGACAGCACTCTTGATAATAGTGTGTTGGCTTGAATTTGATGTAATTTTTGTACCTCAAGGCTCGGCATGAGCTCGAGGGGGATCTGCAATCACTCACAATTGTGAGTTTTGCACCCAAAAAAAAACCATTGCTCTACCTACTCATTTTACCTTGGATAAAAAGAGCATTTCCTTAGCATTGCTCCACCCACTCAATGACTCATTTTTCCTTGGCTGAAAAGAGCCTTGCATTTTTGGCCTCCTAAAGGCATAAGTACCCCAAGGGTGAAGGTCGTTCAATTTTCTTTGTGAGACAAATTAATGTCCCTAAGGGCTTTAAAAGTCTTAGCCTTTCAAATGATATTCTCCAAATCCTACATTCACGTTGGTATAGCCAAAGTGTGTCGACCATAGAAGATGGCATGGTTAGATATGTGAAATCTTGAAGCAATTGAACAGTAGATGAAAGCCTTTGATATGCGAACGTTATATCTTGGACTTTTATCATGACCCTTTCCTTTGCCATGTAGCTGCCCTTTGATTGTTGCATTCTGTTTGTTTTTTAGCCTATTCCGATGAATGATTGTATCCACCCATGACAAACAATTGGTCTCCTAGACCCTTGAAAGCCATACCCCATTCATTGTCAATATTCGCTCTCATTGGTAACATTTTTTCTTTTTTCTTTTTTCTTTTTTCTTCTTCTTTTTTTTTTTTTTTTGAAATAAACTATGTACATGGTTGTTATCTTAGTCGGATCTCAAATATGATGAGCTCTCCTCTGAACCAACCCTATCATTGATCCCACCAACATATGGCTGTGAAAGATGACAGTGGTAGGCCTTCAATCGCCAACCATTTACTGGGGTCTGATGTACTTTACCATCTAAGTCACCTAGCTCGTAACTACCATTTGAGAACCTCTGTATCACTACAAAAGGGCCCTCCCACTTAAGCAAGAACTTACCATCCTTTCTGCGATCAAAGCGATTTTCGTATCTGAGCACTAAAGATCCTTCCTTGATGTCTTTGGTGCCTCTTTCTTGATCTTCACATAACACCTTTGTGTGAGGAAGTCTGCCAAACAAGAACGGGTGGAATCCTCTACCTGTGTAGTCAAACTCTTGAAGCTGCACCACCCACTTTGCTATTATTTGAGACATTTCCATGTGTTGTAGGGCATATGGAAAGACTTCCTCAATTGTGATCACCGCAAATTGTGTCGGAAGTAAGTTGGCCCCAAACTTTTCCACTGCAAACTTAAGAACTAGCACCACTTGCTCAGTTGCACTGAAACCCTTTTCAGCAGCTATCATCACTCTACTAGAGAAGTAAACTCGTCTCATGAGAGACGTCTCTGGGTCTTTTTGCATCAAGACAGCTCCTAGAGCTTCTGGGCCTATACTAGGATTCACATAGAATAATTCACCCCATGTGGGCTGCAAGACGACAGGCAATGAGCTCAAAATGGTTTTAACTTCTTAAAAGCACCTTTCACCCTCCTCACTCCATGCCAATGTAGTGTGTTTAGTGAGCTGCTGCAAAGGATAGATTGCGTGAGAAAGGAGATGTATGAATCATCCCATGTAGCGAACCTTTTGAATGAAGGAGACTAGCTGCTTCCCGTTTGAAGGAGTAGGTAAGGCTAACAATGTCTTTACCTTTTCAGGGTCACCCTCAATACCATCTTGAGACACAACATGGCCTAGTAGTTATCTTACTCTCACCTATATGGCACTTGTCTTTATTTAATTGCCCACCCAATTGGGCCAGACAGGTGAAGACTTCATCAACCTTGGAAAGATGCACTTCCCTAGAGCTATAAATGAAAAAATCATCAATGAAGACTCGTACGGATTTACCAAAGTAGGGTTGAAACACCAAGTTCATAAACCTTTGGAAAGTATCTGGGGCATTAGTTAAGCCAAAAGGCATAACTTTGTAAGTAAAACACCCCCAGGGCATTATGAAGGTAGTCTTCCTTTGATCTTCATCTGCAATTCTGATCTGGAAGTAGCCTGAGTACCTGTCACACACTGTGTACTTTTCATGACCAGCCACTTCATTTAGTATCTCATCTTGGAAAGGAAAAGGAAAATGGTCCCTTTTTGTGGCTGCATTTAGAGGCTTGTAATCAACACACACCCTCCACTTCCCATTTTTCTTAAGTGCCAACCGGGGACACCCACTCGGAATCTTTCACTGGGTAGATAAATCCTGCATTGAGTAATCTTTTCACTTCCTTTAAGAGCGCATCTTGTTGCACTAGCCCTAATCTCCTAAGTCTTTGCACCATTGGCTTGGCACCTTCTTTCAATTAGATATGGTGTTGAGTCATTGTTACTCCCTTAATGTGTTCATAATCAGTTATGAAGAGACTAGCATGCTTCTTTAGTACCTGCAAATAGGGTCCTTTTTCTTCTTCTGGTAGGTCTTTAGCTAACATCCCTTCTAGGCCTGTGACTTCCTCCTTGTTTAGAGAGTCTTGACTACCCTCTCCTTTAGGGTCTCGTAGTACTATACCCATTACCTCGGCTCCACCATCCACATACACATTGGAGACTCGCTGACTCTTAATCTCTGCATCAATGACTGGCACAATATCCTTCATGCCTCTTGCACTAATGGACTCAAATGACTTTTCCTTAGCCCTCCTAGTGCTAACCATCTTAGACCAGGTTCTACGCATCTTTGGGGAAAGGTGGAAGAGTTGCTGCCATGAGATCTTTGTTCCTTTCTTACTCACATCTGCTATGAGGTCATAGGGTATGGATCCCACCCCAAGTGGAAAGTCTTCTACTCCTATGTGCCTCCTTGACCTATTCTTCCTTTTCTTGTTTCCTATCACTTGGGAGGAACCCTCATTCCCTTTATCCGGCTCTGAAGCTTCCATTTCATTAGTTCTTTGTCTCCTAACTCTCTTTATTGGCATGGCAACAGCTTCCTCCATTTTTGCTTTCCCTTTATCCTTACCATTGTCAAGACTTATGACAGAGACAGCACTATCCTCCCCACCTGATGGTAGTGGAGGGATCTCTGCTAGTGCTTGTGGTGGTGGAGGAGGGGTCTCAATATTTGAATTGGTGGAGCCACATGTGCATTTTGTCCATTTGGCGGCCTTGCTCGAGGAGGGGTTACTTGTTGGCGGGGAGATCGTCTTTGATTACCATTTCCTTGATAGCATCGTGGGTGAGGGCAATAATACATGCCGTGACCTACCTATCCACAATTGTAGCAAACGTACTCATGGGTTTGCCTTTGTCCTTCTTCTCTATTTTGTTCATTTCCTGGCTGGGGATCCCTTACACCTTGAACCAAATTTATGGACAGGCTCTCTAGCTGATTGGTGATTTGTTGAAGCAGCTCTTATTGAAAGGACTCTTGGTCTGTTGCTCTTGTCCCTGCTACTACCCTTGTTGTAGGTTGAGCTAGCGGTGGAGGCTCCATTCCTCCTTGTAGCTGAGCTTGGAACTTTAATTTACTATCCTTCTCCATTGCATAATTCATAGCTTTCTCAAAGGTGTCTAGGAATTTACCTTTTACCTTTTCTCTAAGGATGGGGTAAAGCCATGCTAAGAAACAGTCCTTCTTTAGGCACTCTAGCGCCCTTTCCCTTTGCCTAGTGATGCACACCACTTCTCCCACAGGTTGGAAAAATTCCCTGCATAGCTTCTAGATTCATTGGGTGATGTTTGGCGTAGCTCTAAGAGTTGTCTCCATATCTCCTCTGGAGGCTCATGATGGTGAAATTCTTCGATGAAGGCCGTTTTTAAGGCTTCCCAGTCTTTTCTTTCTTCGGGTGCCAAAGTTTGATACCATACTTCAGCACCTTCTCTTAAGACTAGTGGAAAGGCCCTTAGCTTTGTGGCCTCATCATCCCTTTTGACACTAAAAATGCCATTTCCAAATTATCCAAAAAGTCTGAAGCAACCTCCCCAGGCTTACCATAAAAATTAGGGAAGGCCATAATGTAACTGAGAGAGTACACAATTACACAAACAACTCTAATTTATTGAAAGTAGAGTATGATAAGTACAATTTGGAGCTTAAGCATAGCTAGCTCAAAATAGGATGAATATTGACACATCAAAGGAGTGGTAATAATCTACTAAGGGTAGAATGACAAGGTGAGGAGAGCGCAAGATTTCCCCAAGTCTTTCAGCTCCAAACAACAAGGCTATTCTTTGCTGATAGAATAATTTCCTATTAATACATATATTAACACGCATATGATACACAAAATGGAAAAGAAACATCCGTGGATCACTATTGTCATTATTGGCATCCATACCTACCCACACAAATAGACTAGCTTAGTTGCACCATCTTTGGACCGATGAGCCTGATCAGCCACAAAAGGTCCGCACCTCAGATCACTTCTACTCTTCCTGACACGTCTGTGAAGATGTAGGGGGTGATGGCAACACTTCTTACTATGCCGAGTCTTTTTGCAAGTAGTAGTTGGATGCTATTGCCATAATCATCATGACGAACAAAAGTTACACCATTAATGTGCAAAACATCATCAACAAGGACAGTCTCTTTAGATTGAGATAACTTCTTGAAAATTAGCAACAAAGGTAAAGTGGGAAGGCTCTTCACCAAAGCACTTTGGAAAATATCCAAAGAAATCTTCGCACAGACAAGAGGTTGGCTTAGGACTGGTGGCGTCTGGATTCACAAAGTGCACTGGGAGCACACGCATACGAGCGGAAATCTTATAGGCAAGCCTCCGCCTATTTGCTTCATGAGGGTTTAGGGGTGAAATTCGCGGTTGTAGGTTTGATGTTGAAGCTGGTTGCTCACTGGCCTTTTTCTTGCCAAAAGTGGTCATGTAACCCCCACTAAATGAGATGGGACCAAATGTCACCTTCACGCTTGACCACGTGCTGCAGCTTTAGGCCACTTAGGTGTGGATGTGATCTTCCTTTTCTTAATTACCTTTTTACGAAAGATTACCTTTTTAGGAAAGAGAGGTCTAGTAGTGCTCTCTCTTCCTTTAATGTGCGTTACGGTACTTTCGTGTGTATTGATGTAGAGAATTTCAATTGTGTGTGCATCGGGGGTTATTGGAGCATTCATAGGTTAAGACGAGAGGTAAATTAAGATCACGAACAAGGTAAGGAGAGGGACTTACTTCTTGAATGTCGATGACGTTATAGCCAGGCAACAAGATCTCAATGAAAGCTTTCAGGTCCTCTAGAGCCTCCTTCTCTTCTGTCCTCCAATTTTCAAACTCCTCACGCCACTGGTCCATGTTGAAAATTGCACACCTTCATTGTTTGTGAACTGAAGGTCTATGTAGCCCTCCTCCGTGGGGGCACCAAAATGAAGCAAACAAAGCGCACCTACACCAAGTTACTACTTGGATGCCTCACAGTGAGGGGATATTGAAGGGGAACCACCTAGCGTTTTATGCGGCTAGGACACGACCAAGAGCTAGTAGATTTGACGCTCTATTGTTGAGAATGACATCTTTATGGGAGAGAATCACCTTGAGCATATGGAAGGAGTTGTGCTCACACACACCTTCAACCAACCTTAATGGAGAGAGAGAGAGAGAGAGAGAGAGAGAGGAAGAGAACCACCAACAAGGATCCAAGGAATGAATTATTGGAGTGAGAGGTTTGAAGGGGTGCCTATTTCCAAAACCTCTCTTGGCTAACCGTACGAATGGTTACAATTATGCATGCAGAGCAAATATACGTATGAGGGTGACGGAGAGAGGAAGGACAAGGGAGAAAGGAAAGAGAAGAGAAAGTGGGGAATAAATGTTCTTGACAATGGATGTGGGAGAAGGATGAAACACATATAACTAGAATTGCCTTGTGCTACACGCACCCACGCCAATGTAAATGCATTCATCACAACAAAATAAAAACTTGAGCATTAATCATTCATCAAGAGAAAATCAAATGGAAAACCTTCACACCTCCACCAAGGGAGTAATTACACACACAAAGCATCTACATAAATCAAGCATGCTAGCTACAATCATGGGAATGTAAACACTATCACCCTGCCAAATCGATGGTAGCCTAGAGGTGCACAAAGAGCCTAATTAGGGCATGCTACAATGGAGAGGGGCTCAAGTGTCTTTGGGCTAAGATGGGGGCTCTTTATATAGCCTCTCCCACCCCATTACGATTAGTGATAATTACAATTAAGGGCTTGAATTGGGGGACAAATTGGGATGCCCTTGGAGCCGCCACCTTGACCTTCTTGATGCCTTCATCTTGAAGCTTCACCTTGCCACTTGAGAGGTTGATTCTTGGTCATTATTTGCAGCAATTCACCTTCTTCTTTGGAGGTTGTGGAATGACTAAAAACTATCTCACAAATTGTGGCGAAAAGGAGAGAGTAATGGGCCATACTTAGAGGGATAGATACATGTGTGTGAGAATGAATGAGAATTGGGTGGAGAGGGGTGAAGCTATGGAGTTGTTCTAAGTTTTTTTATGGCTGATTTTGATGCAATTAGGTAGAGGTTATAATAGAGAATAGAATTCCATTATGGATCCTCAATATGTATAGGATTTTAGTGATAGTGTGTGTAATTAACTAGTGCATACACACACTAGTAAGAGGAGGAAGATGAAGTGCAGCCATGGAAGCTTGAGAGGGATGATTAGGAGTGGAAAATGATAGAATTTTGAATAATGTTAAATGTGTGTGTGTGAGCAAGAAGGTGGCTAGGGTGAAAGGGGGAAAGACTAGGTGATGAATATGACCAAAAAAAAGACTTTTTCCACCACAAATTGCTCCAATATGGGGCCCCACTTGCTTTGCCCAAATTTTGTTGATAGAGGACAAGGGGAGGGCATGGAGGGGAGTCTAGGGTGACCTTTGGAGGGTGGGGGAATCATTTCCCTCAAGAAAATGGAGAAAAATAAAAAAAATTGGCTTAGCATTTCCCTCTTTTCCATATGAGCCAAAAGTGAGGTGACCCACCATGCATGATGCTCCTTTTGGACTTCTTCATTATGCATCACATGTGTGATGACACCTGAAGAGGCCCCATGGGCCCATGATGTCACTAAGGCATCTTATTTGTAAGACTAGTAGATATTATGTACACATGGCAATTACATAATAGGAAATACCTAGGTAGTGGATCCCACCACTTGGCCCTTCAAGTTTCACTTATACCATAGGTGAAACCAACTCCAAGTTCCCTTTTTCCATGGGTTTCAACTTTGTTTAGGGCTCCTTCCCATATGAAGCTCATCCATGTGCCAAAACCATGTCAAAATCCCTTGCCAAAAATGGACATTTTCCTAGTAATAGATCCACTACCAAAAGTTATTTTATTTTATTTCTTGAGTTTGTACAAGTTTTAGCCAAACCTTAAGTCCCAAAAAAACCTTCTAGTGAGCAAGGTTCACTCTTGTTGCTCCATTGCTTCACACTTCTTGCTGTGATCATTCTACTCGTTGTTGTACTCCTTAGCAGTGCAAGCTTAGGTGGTCTCATCTGGGAAACACTTTTACCTTATTAATTATGATCATTACCAAGATGACTTTGTGGCAACACCCAACATTGTTATACATGCACTGGAGGTTTCTTGGTCGAGAGGAGCTTCTTCCTTTTGGTTGCTGGCAATGCCAAAATTGTGGTTTTAAGAGGGGTCATAAAAAACACGCATCATCAGACACACCCCTATAAAAGAATGTAAACGTGAAGGTTTCAAGGCTTTTTGCCATTATGCTTTTTAACCATTGGGGGTCTTTGGGCCATAGGAGGTTTTTTGTCTGTGTAGGCTTTTGAGCCATTATCTTTTGGCCAAGTTTGTCTTTGGGCCATAGGACGTTTTTTTGTCTTTGTAGGCTTTTGAGCCTTTTTTTTTTTGCCGAGGTTCATGTTGGCAGTGTGTTGGTTGTATATGGTGTTGCATATGGGAGAATGCTATTCACGACTGTCTTTGGGCATCATTCCCCCTTCCCCCTTCTCTTTTCTGCTTGTGTATGTGTGTTTCTGGGCGTGTGTCAACATGTGTGCCCCCCCAAAGTTTGTTTCGCAAAGAGAGATAGAGAAAGGCTATGTGCGTGTGGAAGGCTGTGAATTCGGTGGAGCAGAGTGATTGGGTCTGTCTAGTGCATTGCAGGGTGTGTGTGTGTATGGTTGTGTGCAAGCGACAGTTTGCTTGCGGGTAGTTTCGAGTTTTGAAGGTGAACTCTAGTGGATTGGGGCGTTTTGTATACCCTGGGCTATAGTGAGGCATTGTGTTGTGTGATGAGTGTGTTCCCCTTTCCCCCTCTCCATCTTCTGGTGCCCCCACTAAGGAGTTGTCTGATGCAGCAATTTAAGGTTGAAAGTGGTGTTTGTTAGCAGACAAAGCGGTTGGCTGATGGTTGAGGTGTTTGATGGTTGAGTTTGAAGCTGACAGAGATGGTGGGAGCTTTTGCCCCATATTTACGGGCGTTGAAGATCCCGAGCATTGGTTAGCATATTTCCAGTTATGGCTGTTGTCGATGCGTATGTTGATGGATGCAGAAAAGCTGCAGTTGGTGCCACTGTTAATGCGAGGACGAGCTAAGGTGTGGTTCGATGGTCTAAAGAGAAATGATCGAGAATCATGGCAGAGATTTCAATGTCAATTTTTGGAGCGGTTTTGAGAGGTGATTATTGCGGAAGAAGCTGGTGCAAGGTTGAAGGCGGTACGCCAAGATGTAAGGATTTTCCCATTTTCATTGAGCAGTTCGAAGCTTGTTGGAAGTAGTTAGAAGTTGCTATTGGGGTCAAAAGCAACCAGTATTTGAAGATGTTAAAGCTGCTAGAGTGCTTGCATCCGGGGATTAGAGAAAAGGTCAAAGATGGTGCGAATACCTATGAAGACATGGTCTATCTGGCAAAGAGGAAGAGCAGGAAGGTAAAGTGGAAGCTGGAGTTGGGCGTGTTGAAGCCAGCAGATTATGTGCCTATTGCGAAGGTAGCAAAGTGCTCTTTGGTCCAACCAAAGGCAATTCCAGTTTTTCAAAGTGCAGAGCCTGTTGAGGTAAGGCCTACTATTGGTTATGTTCCTTGGAGGTTTCCAATTTGTGCTGTGCATGTGTCGAGGGTGGACGAGCTTGTCAACGAGAAGAAGCTTCATGCAGAGGTGAACCAAGGTGCAAAAGTGGTAGCAAATGTTGAGGTTCCAGTGCGGATTGAAGAGGTAAATCCTATTCTTGTGGAAAGTTTGCATGAAAAGGTAGCATAATGCAATTGGGTTGCAGATACCAAGGGTTCAGAAGCTGATGAAGAAAGTGAGAAAAGTCATGGTGAAGATGGTCAAGCTTTTGTGGAGCAGCAAGCGGATGAGGATGCTTATATGGAGTCGATATTTGATGCCAATGATGATGAAGATACGGGCTCGAGTAGCTGGGAGACAAATGAGGAGGCTAGAGTGGATGAGTCCACATCCTATGGCGAGGAGACGGAGTCTAATGAGCCTGAGGTGGTAAAGGTAAAGCTGCCTTATTATATGTTTGATGATATGATAGTAGCCCATATTCAGGAAGAGCTGGGAGTAGAGCAATCCGACGTACATGATGAAGACCCAGTGGAGCGTTCTAGGCCTACAAGTGATGATATGCAAGTAAAGGTGGTGTGTGGTGCCATGCTAGTGGCCATGCTAATGAAAGTGGCGGTGGAATGTTCCATGGTGGTGCAACAGGTGCAAATTTTGCCAAGAGGGATGGAGCAGTCGTGCCTATGGTGGAAGTCGAGGTGGATGGAGTAGAAAAAAAGTTTTTCTCTTCCTTGGTGGAGCATGATGCGGTGGTAGAAGAGGTGATTGAAGAGCAAGTGATTGAAGCTGAAGAGTAGATGGTGTTGAGCAACCTTGAAGAGCCAGTAGACGACAAAGGGCTTCGTGATGTTGGAATTGAGTGTGCGGCCAAATAGGAGGTTGTGTTGCCAAAGGCGGTGGAGATTCTGATGCGGCAGACATGTCAATAGGCGGATAAAGGAGAATCCCAAGCAGTGGCTTTGCTTCCACTGAAGTTATGTAATGTATGGTTGATGCATATGATGGTAGATACAGCTATGAGAAGGATGGTTCAGTAGGTACAAGGGTCTAGGGTTGAGGCCTCCACTTTATTTGGTTAGGAGGGAGGGTCAGACATGTGTTTGAGCTTGGTGTCACATACATGTTTTTTTTTAATGGTGATATGCTTGATTCTGCTTGGTATGGAGTGGATGCTTGTTTGTTGAGGAATGCATGGAGTATTGAAGGTAGGCTATGGGCAGCCTACACACGTGATGGGCTATGTGCTGGGATATGGCACTATGGTGAGTAGTTACAGATGGGTGGAAGATATCCAAGGTAGGTGTTTGATCCAGATGGAAGCTATGTGATGTAGGGGGTGGGGCAACCCACTTGAAGGTTTGGCAGTAGGATGCAATAAAACTGTGTACATATGGTTTTGGTTTTCTCATAGTGTTTGCCAGGTTTTGCAGTTAGAAGGTGAATAAATCTCTTTTGTGGTTGAGCATAAATGCTCAACTAGGGGTTGGGCAATGATGGTACAGCCAAAGTGTGTCGACCATAGAAGATGGCATGGTCAGGTACGTGCAGGCTAGCACAAGCATGATGAAAGGCAGGAGCAGCTAGGAAGATCATGGACTAATAGGTAGCAACGGAGATGTATGACTGAAGCGGTTTATAGGCCAACAAAGGCTCCAAGAGGGGCTAATTTGAGGAGCAGGTGAAGGAGATTCAAGGTGAAGCTTTTGGGTCCAAGAATGTAGAGCTTGAGGTGCCAAAGGAGCAGGTCCAGACGGCTCAATAAACAGAGCTACGGAGCCCAAGATATCGAAGGTTGAAGCTTCAGTGTGTTGCAAATTCTTGCTAGATAGGGAAGCTAAGGACAGGTGGCCCAAGTGCGTGACAAGGTATAGGCGTGTAGTGCTCAATTTATGGAGCCTACCCGTCTTTTCAAATTGCAGATCAGAGCTACGGATTGCAGTTTATGGAAAGTTTTGTCGGGGGCTAGGTTGGTGCCCACCAGACCACATGGGGAGTTGTGCCATCTGGCATTCTTTGGATCGTGATAGAGTTCGAGGAGGTGCTATGCAATGTATGGAGCTGGTAGGATTTGACTGCACATTAAATGGAGCTCGGAGCAAGAAGTTAAAGCAGTCAAAAAATTGGATGCATTTGTTCGGAGTTGGCCACAGATGGTTTTCTCGGTTTTTGCAGCCTCAGTTCGAGGTCTTGGAAAATCTTGAAGGCTGGCATGGATTGGTGAGTTAAAAATTTTGGATTATCAGCTCTCAAAGATATTTGAATGCTTGGTGATCGGATAGCCAGTGTGAACAATGGGCAGGCAGGGCAAGCAGTGGAAAAAAAATGAGCTTTGGGAATTTTTTTAAGGAAAAAAGATTGCATTTTCAAGCTTTTGGAGGTCACCCTAAGACGGGGCGCTCTGCAACTGCCAAGTGGCACCAGCCAATCCCATATGCATTGACATGAAGGAATGCCACGGGGTATAAGGGCTGCAGTGTGGTGCCCCTTTGAGATGTGTGAGGTGAGTGTGAGCTCCCTGGCTATGGTGGCCCGTATAGCGGGCAGTGTTTGAGGTGGCGCGCGGCCCTGCGGGGGCGCGACGTGGCTAGTTCTGGAGGGGGAAGGCACTGGAGCGGCGTGATCGACGGTGCTGCTGTAAATCACAGTGATGACATGGTGGCCCGTTAGGCGCCCGTGTCCGCGACCATAAGGCCCTTCTTTTGAAGTTTAAAATTGACACCCCACTCCCCCAATAGCAATGTCGCTATTGCTCAACTAGGGGAGGGTCCCGCGAGACAGATGACAGAAGAGAGGGAGAGAGAATCCCAAAGCCGACCAAGGGGGTAATCCTGCCACATGCAGCAGGAGTGAGAGAGAGAGTTCTAAGGCGTTAAAGGGGCAAGTCAAGGGGCCTATCCGCCCGCCACAAATGCCACTGGAGCAAGAGGTGAAGAAAGAGAGAGAAAGAGAGAGAAAAGAGCATTCCCAAAGGGCTATGCAAAGGGAGTCGGGCGGACAAAAGAACAAAGAGGTATGCACCATGCAGAGGACTATGCCAAGTGCTAGCAATGCAAAGCAAATTCCAAAAGGATCTCAAAGAGAACTACATGAGATGAGAGCTCACCCATTTTTTTCTTTTTTAGGTCTCCTAGACACACCCCTATAAAAGAATGTAAATGTGAAGGTTTCAGGGCTTTTTGCCATTATGCTTTTTTGCCATTGGGGGTCTTTGGACCATAGGAGGTTTTTAGGTCTATGTCCCGGGGAGGTCACCTAATAAAAATGTAACCTATCAGGTGAGTTCAACAGAAGGGTATTTAAAGTTCTTGAAACTTACAGAAACATATATACAGAAGGACATTATTTTTTCAAATTTGAAAAAAAACTTACAGATTTTAAAAGAAAAGGGTACATTCTATTCTTAACAAAACTCACAGATAAGGGGTTTTACAAACATATCTTGAACGCACGTGATATGGTAGTTTTACACATAGTGAACCCCCCGAGGTCTGTGTAGGCTTTTGAGCCATTGTCTTTTGGCCAAGTTTGTCTTTGGGGCATAGAAGGTTTTTTTGTCTGTGTAGGCTTTTGAGCCATTGTTTTTTTGCGGAGGTTCATGCCGGCAGTGTGTTGGTTGTATATGGTGTTGCATATGCGAGAAGGCTATTCACTACTGTCTCTGGGTATCATTCCCCCTTCCCCCTTCTCTTCTCTGCTTGTGTGCGTGTGTTTTTGGGCGTGTGTCGACATGTGTGCCCCCCCCCCCCCCCCCCCCCCGAAGTTTGTCATGCAAAGAGAGATAGAGAGAAGCTATGTGTGTGTGGAAGGCTGTGAATTGAGCGGAGCGCAGTGATTGGGTCTCTCTCGTGCACTGCAAGGCGTGTGTGTGTATGGTTGTGTGGAAGCGGTGGTTTGCTTGCGCGTAGTGTCGCGTTTTGAAGGTGAACTCTAGTGGATTGGGGCGATGTTTATACCCTAGGCTATAGTGAGGCATTGTGTTGTGTGCTGGGTGTGTTCCACTTTCCCCCTCTCCAACGTTTCGGCATGCTTGAAAAAGACTTTTAAGAATAAAGGATAGGTTTTAAGAATAAAGGATAGGAATAGGGTCTCAAATAGTTCTTCTTCATGAGTATCTTTTAAGATATCCCACTTTTGGGATGAAAAATAAAAGGCAAAGACTCCTCGATGGTGGCCGGGATCTAGACAAGTGTCAAGGCAGCATCATTTGAGGGGGGTGGTTGTCATCAATGGCTATGCTGCATCGAAATGCTACTACCATGTGTTTCACAAATTTGAAGCATGAAGGCAAGCCATGAGGGAGGGATTAATAAAGCATTTTCTTTATGTCGAGGCTCTCGCATTGGCGGCAACAACTGTGTCCAAGTAGCTTGGCCCAACTCAACGATTCGTTTGTGTCGTTGGGGTTGTGGGCTTGATGGCAAGGAATTGCATGTTGATTTTCATTCGCATGCTTAAAAATTTGAAGCATTGAATACTGCCATGTGTTGCATAGATTTGAAGCATGATGGCGAGCCACGAGGGAGGGATCAAAAAAGCATTTGTGATGTTGGGGTCGTGGGCTCAATGGCAAGGAACTACATGTTGATTTTCATTCACATGCTTAACAATATGAAGCATTGAATGGAATCTTGCAAGAATCCATGTAATGAATTGAGGTGGAGCATGTGGATACAATTTTGGGTTGATTCTTTTAGTAAGAATCTAAGTGAGATGTTGCTTTGTCAAAGGGAGGAATAACAAGCAAATTCAAAGGGAGGTTGAAAATGGTGGACAACCAGCCAGTTGGAGGTGGAAGAGTGACCTAAAGGTTGGCAGGAGAGACTACGTCATAGAGCTAGGAGAAGCAGATTGCCTTCTTTTTATATATTTGTGCTCGCATTGCACACAGCATATAGCTCGCAGGTAAAGTGGCTCAAGCCAAAGATTTCTCTCTCACTTGGTGAGGTCGTGAGGTCGAGGTCACTCACTGTGTGGTGCTTATTTGAGATGTGTCAAGATTGAATTGCTAAGTTGACGTGGGGTCTATGAAGATTGGATCTAGTGAGAGTAGAAAGAAAGAGTTTGAACCCATGATGTGAGGAATTGATAAAGGGTCCTTTCATTTAAGGCATTCAAAAAATTTCATCTCACTAAATTATTTTATTATTTTCAATGCTTATTGAGTCTATCTTTGCTTATTTAAAAAAATATTAAAATATTCTTTTGTTTAAATTTTTAATGTACCTTTTTATTTTATTGTTTTTATTATATCTAAATTTTCAAAAAATGTGAGCGATTTTTTAAATTTTATTATATCCTATGTCTATTAGACCTATCTTTTTCTATGAAAATTAAAGATTTTCTTTTGTTTTAATTTGGTAATGGGTCCCTTTAATGTTTTTTATTACATATAATCTTTTACAAAATGTAAGAATTACCATTTTTTTAATTTTATTATATCTTATGCCTTTGTTTTATTTTGGCAATGGATCTCTTTATTTATTTTATTTTGTTCTAGAATGCCAATGTGAGCCTTTCAATTTGTTGTTTAAGTGAGGCCCTATGTAACATATAAGCCATTTGTATCATGGACAATAAAATTTTATATTAAAATATAAAACAAGTGAAAGGGTCACGGTGGCTTTCTAAAACAATAACAAAGTGATGAAATCCTTATGTTGAGCTCAGTTGGAATCATTGTTCGGGAAGGATTGCCTCAGCTTAGCCTTGAGCTAGTTGAAAATTGAGACTAGCTGGTTGCAAACCATGGTAAGGGAATAAGAAATGCTAAAATATGTGAAAAATAGTTCAAACATCTTACAAATTTCAAAAAATTTGTTACTATTTTTTATTTTCTTCTTCGTGAGGAGGAAACTCGACTCCCAGTGTTCTAGAAAGGTGTGCCTCAACTTAGCCTTGAGGCAGCTAAAAATCGAGATTAGTCAGTACAAGCAATGGTAAAGGGGAAAAAAACGATAAAACATACAAGAAAATAGTTCAAAATCCTAGAAATTTCTACTAGTAGTTCCGGTTGGATCTTTACATGGTCGTGACTTTCTCAAACATTGTTGGCCGCTTCATAAAAAAGACATTCCCAAATATTGATTGGAATCAATCTATAGAATGCAAGAAAAGTCAAGCCATGTGAGGCTGTCAAATAAAAGGTGAAATAAAAAAGCTCATACATACATATATTTATTTATTTATTTATTTATTTTTATTTTTTTTATTTTTTTTATTTTCAATATTGTGTGTGTGTGATATTGTGTGTGTGTGTGTGTGTATTTATTTATATGTATGTATAGAATTTACTAGAATTATGCAAGGTCTTCACTTTAACATTCGAAAACAATAGAATGCAAGAAAAATCAACACGTGTCACCATGTGAAATGAAAGGCGATATGAAAAGAACTATTTAATATTTCAAAACCAAAATAACATTTAAGGTAGGTTTCAATCATCACTGAAAACATTGAAAGTATGCCTAACACGAGCTCTCCTCTAATGCCTCTTTTAGAAAGCCAAAAATGACTTGTGATTGTAGGTACTCATTCATACCCGATCCCTATAACTCTCATCCTCCTTGATGAAGGGTCTTATCTTTAGTAGACCTCTGTGACTCTTCACCTTATTTGAACAAGTGAAAGAATAACGGTGGCTTTCTAAAACAATTAGAACATGATAAAATCATTAGGTTGAGTTTAAGTAGAATCAATGTTCAAAAAAGAATTGCCTTGGCTTAGCCTTGAGCCGCTTGAAATGGAGACTAACTGGTTGCAAACAATGGTAAAGGGAAGAAAAACTGGTGAAATATGTGAGAAAATAGTTCAAAAATTTTGTAAATTTAAAACTTATTCTAGTATATTTCTCGTTCGCTTCTTTGTGGGGAGGAAACTCATCCGACAGCCGCTTAATAAAAGAGACTTTCCTGAATATTGATTAGAATTAACTTATAGAATGTAAGAAAAGTCGAGCCATGTGAGACTGTGAAATTAAATGTGAAATTAAAAAAACTCATTTATATATGTATATAGATGTATGTATGTATGTATGTATGTGTGTGTGTATCCATAAGATTTACTAGAATTATGCAAGTGAAGTTTCACTTTAATATTCTAAAACAATAGAATGCAAGAAAAGTCAACATATGAAATAAAAAGATCCATTTACTATTTTAAAATTGAAATAACATTTAATGTAAGTCTCAATCATCAATGGATGCCTAACCCAACTCAACTCTAAAGCTTCTTTTAGAAAGCCAAAAAAAAGAAAATTTTCTTGTTTGCACCAAAAGTGAGCATTAAGAATGAAAGTGAAAGGAATTGTTATCTTCTTTGCACAATTGTCATATCACTTTGGCCTTCTAAATCAATAGATCAAAAAAATTTGGTATTTCAAAACGATAAATTGGAAAGGAACTAGAATCACTTTGCTCGAAAAAGAAAATTTTCTGATTGGGTGCAAAAAAGTGAGCATTAAGAATGAAAGTGAGCATTGAGCTCATTCACATGGTAGGAGCAAGAACAGAGGTAACAAACAAAAATGAAGGATGGATGCATACTTTGAGCTATTTAGAACACCGAAGAGGTTAGGAGATACACATCTGCTGCTAGGTATTTTGTGTACAAGTTTTTGATGGAACCCTAGTCCCCTCAAGGCACATGTTGTGTTTGAGGGTTGTTGAATTCTTATCGGGTTAATAAAAATTATCTCTACTCACAATTGTGTGGCCAAAAAAAAAAAGTGAAAGGAATTGTTATCTTCTTTCCACAATTATCATATCACTTTGGACTTCTAAATCAGTAGATCAAAAAAAATTGGTATTTCAAAACAATAATTGATAAGGAATTGACAAGTCTCTTAAATAAAATAATCTGCTTATAATTCGAAAGGCAAAGAGCACTCAATGCTTAACAAGTTCACGTGTTGTTTTAGAATTAGAATGCCAATGTAACCCTTCTCCTTATTTAAACAAGTGAAAGGGTCAAGGTGGCTTTCTAAACAATAAGAAAGTGATAAAATCATTAGGTTGAGTTTAGTTGGAATCAATGTTCCGAGCAGATTGCCTCTGCTTAGCCTTGAGCCAGTTGAAAATCGAGAATAGTCGGTTGCAAACCATGGTAAAGGAAAGAACAACCGGTAAAATATGTGAAAAAATAGTTCAAGAAAATCGTGCAAATTTCTAAAAATTTGCTAGTATTTCCAATTTGCTTCTTTGCAAGGACGAAACTCGACGGACTGTTGCTGAATAAAAAAGACTTTTCCAAACACTGATTAGAATTAAGCTATAGAATACAAGAAAACTCAAGCCATGTGAGGCTGTGAAATGAAAGGTGAACTAAAAAGAACTCATTAATATGTGTGTGTGTGTGTGTGTCTGTAAATAGAGAGATATATATATACACACTTACATATGTATCTATAGAATTCTGAAGCTTCACTTTAGCATTCTAAAATAATAGAATGCAAGAAAAGCCCATACATATCATGATGCGAAATGAAAGGTGAAATAAAAAGATCCATTTAATATTTTAAAACCAAAATAACATTTAAGGTAAGTCTCAATCATCACTAAAAACATTGAAAGTATGCGTAATTGAACTCTCCTCTAAGGCTTCTTTAAGAAATCCAATTATACAATCCTATAAAGGTTATTGTAGTTGTCCTTTATACAAATTTGAAACTTGTGATGAGGTTTACTCCTTTAATGAATGAAGATAAGAAAATGTGGCACATGTTGGAGGTGATGACTTTTTGCATTTTGTACTCCATATGACATGCCTCATGAAATTTTCACTTGTTAATATAAGGAGGCAATTCTTTGCATTGGTAAATGCACCAATGTGAGCTTTCAAGGGTTCCATCACCTTTGGTTGTATTGTTTGGTTTTGTTTCTTTGGAACCCACATCAATCTTGACACTTGCTGCTTTTGATTGAGCTTTGGTATCCACCTTTTTGTGTTTTGTTGTATTCATGGCATTGGTTGTTGATTAGTTCATTGAAAAATTGGATCTTTTGGGGATGCTAACGGAGAGTGGTCATGCTATTTGGTAGACTTTAGTTGAACTTTTGGAATCCAAGCAAAATCTTCATGAATGCATGGGATTCCCTTTGGTATCCAGAGTTTGTGTATAGGGTCTATCGTGCTAGGCATTGATTGTACTTGTTTAGTTGGTACTTTAGGTACTTACATCAGCATCGTTTTTTGGTGTGGCCATGAGTGGGGAGCATTTGGGATGTTGATCGAAATAGGTGATTGCGTTTGTCTGACTTGCATGGGAGCGAGTGGCTGATTGGCAGCGGTCCCTTCAATCTTGTCTTTGGTCATCACCTCTGGGTTGTTCTACGTCTATTGTTGATTCTCGTTTTTGGGTATCTCCTTAGTTGCATTTTGGTCTTGGTTATTATCTGCCTTGGTTGCAAAATCAACATAGAAGACTTGAGTCCCTATTTTGACATGCACCTAATTGGTGAGCCATTGGATATGAGAATTATATCTCCGTTGCCATGGTATTCCTATTATCAATTGATTACAGGATGCATTTGGTGGGAGTAAAAAAAAGTTGTGAGGACATTTGTATCCGTTGATGTATACTGTGAGCTCGACAAATTTGGTAGCAATACTAATAGTTCCATTGAATGCTATAATTGATCTTTGCAAGGTTTGTAATTCTAGTTATGGCATCTTCTTGTGAAGACTCCAGCTGATTGTATTCATATGAGCTTCAGAGTCGATCAATGCATGAGTAGATGACATTCTAGATCCTAGCTTTATAGTAATGTATGGGTCCACACCATTGTTATATTCCTCCCTTCTAGTGACCTAATAAGCCTTTTGTTGCCTCCTAGCCTGTTACCATATACATGTGGTAGTGATGCGTGTGAACACACTAGGATCGCCCGGGCATTTTTTCCCTCTTTAGGAGGTTTTTCCCTCGGCATTGTATATACGCCCATCACTCTAGGGCTATCTATTTTTCCATTGCACACGAAGTAATACACTCTCTCTTGTGTGTGTTGAGCTTCCTTCGTCTTCTTCAAGCTGTGTGCGTTTCCCTGCAACCCTAATTTCAACAATTAGTATCAGAGTAGGTTACGTCCTGCCGGGCTTAGTCGTTAGTAGCTCTAGCAGACGCCTGCTCACTTTCTTTGATTTCTGTAAGCTTTGGCAAGCGTTCGCAGGTCGAAAAAATTTTTTGGGAGAGATCGAAGAGCTGAGTCTGCTCAAATTTTTGATTCGGGCTCATTTCAACCTTCGTTTCCACTACAGCCAGGTCTGCACAGGGAATTTTGTCATTTTATGCAAAAAAATTTGTCAGTGCCAATTACTGCATAACAGGTCCCATACACTCTACTGCGATTTGTGCTTTATAGCAAGTGCTAGTCTCACTCAGTTTCTCCTCATTTCGGGCAGTTTTCACATGAGGTGCAATCATTTTCCATGGCTGACAACAAGATGTTTACCGAGGACAGATTGGATGGGGACAATTAACCTAAGTGGACTTACATGATGCAACATGTACTTGTATCAAAGGGAGTTTGAAACATTGTGTAGGGCATTGATGTACGTCTTGGTACTATGGATGCAGGAAATGTTGAGGATGCTCCAGGTTTTACTGCCAAGGTTGCTGCTATAAGAGTTGTTTTGGCTACAGCGGAGCAAGCTCGTTGGGATGTAAGAGATGCACAGGCTCATGCATTGATTGCATTTTCAGTGAAGCGCACTATCACTCCTCACATTAGTTCAGCAAAATCTACAAAATAGGCTTGGGATATTCTAACAGGTCTTTATGCAAGCTGCAATGAGGCTGAAATTGCTTTGTTGTGTAAAGAGCTGGAATTGAAGATTATGCATGAGGAAGATGAAATGGACACTTTCCTTGCTGGTGTCAAGTATGTTAATGAGGACCTAATTTTTTTAGGAGAAGTCATTTCTGACAGTTCACTTGTGGAGACTCTCCATGAGGCTTTGCCAAATTCTTACCAGACTTTTGCTAGTACTTGGAGACTTATGACCCAAGGAAATCCTAAAGCTGTCAAGTTTAATGCATTATGCACATTGTTGTTGCAAGAGTCAATTTCCAAAAAAAACAGGACTAGGCAACATGCAATAGAACAAGATTTTATTGCAGCTCAAAGAAAAGGTGGGAACAGCAATGTAACCACTTCTTATGGTTCTGTTGCAAGTGGCAAAACTTATGTTCCTAATGCTTTTGCTGGCAGCACTTCGTCTGGCAATTTTGGTGATAAGGGCAAAGAGAAGATGCGTTGCCATTATTGTAAAGCTAATGATCACTTGATCAAGCAGTGTCTGAAATTGAAGGCAAAAGAGTCTAAGAACAAAGAGGCTCGATCCACTACAGGGTCCAATACAAGCGCAGCGATTGTAGAGTCTTCTGTCAAAGGAGATTTAGATGCTCATGTTGATGCAGAATGGGCATTTAGTGCAGAGTGCACTTATGATCCAATTGTCCATGATGCATGTATGTCAGCTGCTGCAGATTCACATGTGTGGTATTTTGATAGAGGTGCTACAAAGCACATTACCTCACATCGTGATTTGTTTACCTCTATTGAGTCTATCCCTCATGGGAATACGGTGACTTGTGCCAACAATGCCTCTTATTGTGTTCAAGGAGCTGGAAAGATTGTGCTTATTGCTGCAAATGGCAGTTCTTTCACACTTGTTGATGCATTGTATGTACCTGGGATCAAAAATAACCTTTTGTTTGTATCTACGCTTGCTAGACTTGGTCTCGTAGTCAAACTTGTGGATGACAGATGTACAATTCAAGATCTCAATTTTGGTGATGAAATTGTTGCATCTAGTCTGTCGTGGGCTGTATAAGCTCACTTTGTATGACAAGTGTGGACAAAATTTTGCAAATGCAGTTGCAAATTCAAGGGTTGTTTTAGATGCAAAACTGTGGCATGCACGTTTTGAGCATCTGAATTTTGTCAGTTTGCTGCGTTTGCAGAAATCTAATATGGTTGCTTCTTTGCCTCCTCTTGAAGCACTTGTCAAACATGTTTGTGAAGGCTGTATTTTGGGTAAAATGCAACGTGCTACGTTTCCAAAGGATGGGTCAATTTGTGCTACATGCAGATTGCAACTTGTGCATAGTGATGTTTGTGGGCCTATGCAACATCGTCCTTGGGAAATTACTTGTACTTCATGACTTTCATTGATGACTACCCCAGGCATGCATGGGTATATCCGTTGAAAGCTAAGTCTGAACTGTTTATGTGCTTCAAGCGATTTCTAGCTATAGCTGAAAATGTCTCAAAATGTACTATGGACACCCTCCGTTCCGATCGAGGGGGGGAGTATATGTCTCATGAATTAAATGCATTTTTGACTAGTCGTGGGATAAAACACCCATGTAATGTTTCGTATATGCCTTAGCAAAATGGTGTTGCTGAGAGAAAAAATAGGTCTCTTACAAAAATGGAACGATGTATGGTTAAGAGTCAAGCTTTACTACATTCGTTTTGGCTTGCGGCGGCTATCATATGTGCCACTTATGTACTCAACAAGTGTCCTACAAAAGCGTTGCAGTCTATGACTCCATATGAAGCATGGCATGATAGAAAGCCATCTATTGAGCACATGCATGTTTTCGATTGTTTGGCTTATGGTAAATTGGATGCACCTTTGTGTCTAGTCGTACTCATTCAAGTTCTCACCATGCCTCTTATGCATCAGATTGTTGTGTGTTGGCTGTGTCTAGCTTATGTGATATAGAGGAACATCTATCTTTTGATGAAGCACAGAATTCAAAAAATTGGATGGCTGCCATGCAATCAGAATATGATGCACTTAAAGAAAATGACATATGGACTTTATGTGATTTGCCTCCTAGCAAAAAGGCCATTGGTACAAAGTGGGCTTACAAGTTGAAACATAAGCCAGATGGTGAGACATATTGCCATAAGGCTCGGCTTGTTGCAAAAGGCTATGCGTGCAAAAATGCATAGATTATGAAGAAACTTTTTCTCCCACTTGTCATATGTCTATTGTTTGTCTTCTATGTGATTAGCAGCTCGTTTTGGTTGGGATGTACATCAATCCAATATTGTTACTGCTTTGTGACATTTTTTAGGAAGTCTATGTAATCCAGCCTTGCGGTTTTGCCAAGAAAGGACAAGAGGACAAAGTGTGCAGATGTAAGAAGGCTTTGTATGGGTTGAAGCACTCTCCTCGTGCTTGGTATGAGAAAGATGACAATCATTTGGTCAAATGAGGCTTTCGTAATAGTCCAATAGAAATCACATTGTATGTCAAGCTCATTGTTGTTCTTTATGTGGATGATTTGTTGATCACTCGTCCCAATGAGGCACATATTGCTGAATTTAAGGCTGATTTGAATGCTACTTTCAAGATGAAAGATTTGGGGATGTTGCATCATTACTTGGGTATACATTTTAAGTAGTGTGATGGTGGCATTGCCTTGTGTCAAAAAAATTACATAGAGACATTGCTATGTAAGTTTGGACTTGAGGATTGCAAACCTATTGCCACTCTCATGGCAACGGGTTTGAAGTTGAGTCTACATGACACCAGTGATCCTATTGATGTCACTCTTTACCAACCTGTTGTTGGCTACCTCATTTATATATGCAACACGAGGCCGGATATTCAGTTTGCAGTCTCACACGTCAACAGATTTATACATAGCCCAAGGTCTAAGCATTGGCAGGCAGTCAAGAGAATTTTTTGCTACTTGAGTGGCACTTTGCATCTTGGCTTGTTTTATCCCAAGGGGGGGTCATTGCCGCCTGATTTACATGCTTTTTCGGACTCAGATTGGGCTGGTTTTTATGACACACGAGTGTCCACAAGTGGTTTTTGTTTCATGCTTGGCAGTTCATGTATTTCATGCTTGAGCAAGAAGCAACCTATTGTGGCCACTTCCAGTTGTGAGGCTGAGTACAAGGCAGTCTTCACAACTACGTTGAGTGTGTATGGCTCAGACACCTTATGGTTGACTTGGGTGTTGGACAAGACATTGCCATTATCATCTACACTGACAGTCAGAGCGCATTGGCAGTTGCGAGGAACCCAGTTTTTCATGCTCACATAAAGCACATTGAGGTGCATTACCACTATGTCAGGGAGAGGCTCTCAACAAGAGAGATTACCTTGGCTTATGTGCCAACACAGGACAACCTTGCAGATCTTTTCACAACGGCATTGTCTCCTGAGAAGCTTTCCGCAAAGCTTTGGGCTTGCTCCCCTTTGTGGATTGATCCTGTCCTCAGGGCATGGTACTTCTCTTTACTCTTCAAGCCAGCCCTCGTTCACCGCATCACTCCCAAGCGGAATTGTTACCATATACATGTGATACTGATACGTCTGAACACACTAGGACCACCGAGGCATTTTTTCCCTCTTTAGGAGGTTTTTCCCCCCGTGCATTGTATATACGCCCATCACTCTACGGCTATCTATCTTTCCATTTCACACTAAGTAATGCACTCTTTGTTGTGTGCCTTGAGCTTCCTTCCTTTTCTCCAAGCTGTGTGTGTTTCCTTGCAACCCTAATTCCAACATAGCTTTCCTTCTTTTGCTTCTTGTTGTGTATGTTTAATCTCAAGTATGTGCATCTCCTTCCATTATTTAGTTTCATGTGCTCTCTCAATCATCTCTTGTGTAAGCGGTAAGTGATATTTCTTCAATCTGCATCCACTTATCCAATTTGGCATTTCCTATCTATCTAATGTAGCGAGCTTAATGGCCCCACTTGGTAATATTGAATGAATGACAAAGGGTCTCATTCTGTGCTTTTCTAAATTTTTCTTTTATTGCTTGAGAGTATAGACAAGCACATGATCCCCTGATACAAAGTCCTTGATTTGACATGTTTGTCATAAAACTCCTTCATGCATCTTTTCTGGGCCTAAATTGCAACTACATCCTTTAGTCGAATTTTGTCTAGCTTTCTAGTTGATTCAAACATCAGAACATTCATGTTCGGTCCATTCAAGTTCTTTGGCTATTTGTAATGTAGGGATTAGAAACTCTACAGGAAATATGGCAGTCCAAACACCATGTTTTGTGGTGTGGTTTCTAATACCGTCTTATATGCAACTCTATAAGTCCAAATAACAGAGCGCAATCTTTGATTCTAGTAAGACCTATTGTCATTCACAATCTTAGTAAGTATTGTGCACAAGACTTTGATGGTGCTTTCAGCCTCACCATTAGCTTGTGGGTGTGAGTGTGTGTGCATGGATGCGTGCGTGCGCAGTGCGATGTGCATGTGGAAAGGAGAGAGTACACAATGTGTGGGTGGAGCAAGACTCTAGTATGAGCTGCCCCTTATTGTTTGTATATGTACACAAGGATAAGGTGTCAGTGGGCGAGCACCCATAGCCTAGGAGAGTATGAGCTGCCCCTTATTGTTTGTATATGTACACAAGGATAAGGTGTCAGTGGACGAGCACCCATAGCCTAGGAGACCGAGCAAGGCACATGTGCATGTACCCCAACAATCTCCCACTTAAAGGCGAATGTGTCGATAAGTGGGTCCTACTAGCTAAACTACTAGTATGTACAAGAAAATAGGTGAGAGACTCTCTCAACCTACTCCCACTGGCTCACTCAATCGATCTACATGCAGTCGTATCGGCTCTCATGGTAGGCGAGCATGTGTATCCACGCTAGATCTTGCATGTAAATCTTGCAGACTACTTTGTATCGTCTGCAAAACTCCACTATACATCATGTTAGTGTGAGTCATCGCACGACTGACAATCTGCTACAAATGCTCCCATTGCTAAGTCGGGCCTCGACACTAATAGGTTGTACATGAGACGCCCGAATGTTGACAAAATCTACGCAAACATGGCTGTACTTTCATCCCCTTAACTATGTGCATACTCTGCATCATCAAGGCTAGCTTTCACCAATGGATGTGTCGACTCTCACTCTTCGAGGACCACCTCCCCCTCATCCATAGGGACTCGATGTGTGTGGCCTTATATCACCTCATCAGCCTCTAGCATGAGCATACCAAAAAACTCCATATCTGTCATCTTTGTCTGTGTCTTTAGGGATAAAACCTACTCCACCTCTACATGCACAGACTTTGACAAAACTTGTTGTGTCTCACTAGAGCACTACTGCTCTATCTCTGTCTCTTCAGAGTCCACTAGCATGTCTTGCATAGCTAAATGCTTTGTCTTGTGAGCATGGTGGAGCTCAGTCGCGAAAGAGACACGTCTCGTCTCTTGCTCAAAGCATGCCAGCAACAAAACCAAGACTATGCCATCTCAAACCTCATCTACATGCATAGGATATACCATGCTACTATGGGCTCCTCTAACAATCATTAATGAACCCAATGCATCTAGAAAGACTTCTCTCTAAGTAGTATCTGATAGCCAAAATCTGCTAACTATCTCAATGAGATCAAGCTTTGACTCAGCTGAGGAACATAGCACATGATGTAGTGTATATGATGCACCACTAGGCAAAGACAAATAGACATCTCTTGTACTCTGTATATCAAACGCAAACCATTGGCCAAGTGCACACAGTGAAAAATCCCACTAGAAAATGTGTTAACCACTCATGACATGGAGTGACATGGAAAGCATCATTGCTATCTAGTAACCACTTGGAAAAAGTGTGTTATCCATAGACATATATGCAAGAGGTACACTCGAGGCAAGCATGGTATCACCGTCACTGGTATAGACTGCCACTGTAAGTGCCTCTCTAACATCTGTCAAAGTCGTATCTACATCACACATACATCTCTATTGATGTCTCATACGTATGAAACATCGGCGCCTAATGTACTTTGTGTGACCACAATGCCAACAAGGCAAGTATCGGCAAGAACGAGACCATCGTCTCTCAAGAGTCATCGTCGTAGACTCTAAATTGTCACACATATCTGCAACCTTAAGTCAATGTCAAGAAACAATGGCAAGAAAATGTGGGAGGAATCTGACAGAGTCTCCCCTATAAACTGAGTAAAACCTCAAGTAAAATCTTTATCATATACCATGCCAAAATGGCAACAAAGTGGGAGATAACTTGGCCACTACACAATCATAGAAAACATGATCAAACGCATCAAAATTGATGCTCATATATGCATAAAAGAATTCCACAATCTGTAAACATCATGCATATAATCTAGGACAAACTGCTCAACCGAGCATAAAGCGCATAACCATATACACAAATAGAGAGCAAACTAGCTCAAAATGCATCCCACAAGAGAAACTCCCTACAAAAGTCTGCAAACAACATGTGAAGCGTGTGACTTGCAAAGTCTGTAGCCACACTAGCATACTCAATCCTCACTCCTGCAAGAGTGGGTACAAGAACACCAAATTCTGTCCAAACTGTGAGGTCCCCACCCTGCCGTTTCCATAGGTGGATCTGATGGTGAACCCGGTGGCCACTAGATCTATTGCGGAAGCAAACAAAATGGTTCAAGGTTCGACTAGCGGACGATCTCTCATCACAAGTGAGTCGAGTTCGAGCCTACTAGCAGGGAGATCTAGCTCCACCTCGCAGGGGAAGCGTACTTGAACTATCTATCGATCCTAAGACCCACCTTCCAAGAGGAGAGAAACCCCGAGCGCCTTTTTCCCCATGTTTCAGAGGCACGTACACTCGAGATTTCACCGCTCTAGGGGCAATGAGCATTACTAATATCGAGTAAGCACTATGGGGACAAAGAGTTTCCGACCAATCGGGACCACCCATCTCGTAGGCATTGGCAACCTGAGCCAAGCCCCCACTTTCCACCCCCACACTCACACTTCCTTGTGTGACCTAATTACTACCACAAAGGTTGTTCAACATAAAGATTCCTTGTTTAATTCCGAAGCACATTGTTCGTTAAGACAGCCCTTCAACCAGTACTGCAAACAGCACCAAGATAGAATTCTAGTAAAAATTCTACTCGAACTTATTCATAAAAGTTCCAATGTTCTGGAGGTACAACATCCCCCTCCAGCGAGAGTTCACTCCTCCCGTTGTCGCCTAGCTGCCCATACAACTAGGTATGTCCACCGCATAGAAAGCACGTCATGGACACTCCCACCGCATAGAAAGCAAGACGTGGGTTCCCACCGCATAGAAAGCAAGTCGTGGATTCAAGAGCCCTTAACGAGGAACTCTACCCCCTGTGATCAGTAGGGGGGGTCAGGACTGATTCAACATTGGAAATAAAATGAACATGTCGAGCTAAATTTTCCCTAGCAGACATTCTTTCCTAATTGCAACCAGCATACCCATCAATCATTTCCTTCCTACTTTAGAACTTAATGTACAATGAATTCAATGCCGAGGTTTCCGTCGGATTTCTCCAACATGTTTGAGGATATTTTCATTCCTAACTAAACGTGTGCAATGTTAAATTAAACAACTTGAATGAAATTATGATCTACCTCTTCCATTTCTTCGTCGATGGCCCGTGAGATGGCCGGTATTTTTTCCTCCATGGGAGCTTTTCCCTTCCCGTTCACCTTTCTCGTTCCTGCCTCGTGGTCGTGGGCTCCACCAAAGCGATTCCTCTTAACCGGGGCCATTTTAAACTCACTACTTTATGTAATTAACTTGGGGAAAAGAGCTAATGTCCGTAAGCGTCATAACAAGCCAAATGATAGATTAGCAACATCAAACAATGCTTGCTACATGAGAGGTTTAGATTTTTCCATCTAGAAATCATTATGAATGATGCATATTCCTATGGGAACCTGCTCTAAAGATAATTACTCGACTTACGTGATTAAGAATATTAGGATTTCACTGATGGAATTATAAGAGAGATGAATTAAGTATGATTAATCTCTTTCCTAGCAATTAGAGGGTGCAGAATCACCGCAAGCATAGGTGTGAGAAAAACCATCTCTTAGAGACTTAATGACAGATTAATCTTACCTTAATTATATCTTAAGGCATAACAGAGATGGATCTAAATCAGCTACAATATTAATGCGTGATAGAAAGAGTGATTCTCATCAATCTACACAATTACCAGCTTACCGATTAATTTCTATGCTACCTAGAGAGAGAAAATTCTAATAATCGTGCACTAATCATTAATTAAGAGTGATGAATGGCTGATAATTCAGCTATGGGATGATGATTACATAATAGAATATGGTTAAGAAGAATTTAGAGAGTAATTATAGAGAATTACGACTAGGAATAAGCATAATAGACGAGAAATTTAGATGGTAATGAAAAGGATTTGCAGAAAGCATTAATTAAACCGTAGTTACCGTGATTAAGGGTTGATAATCTTCTCGATTTTCTGATCTAATCGAGCTTCTTGAGGCGAGAATTCGACAGCACCTCCCTCCTTGCTTCTCCTTCAAAAGGTGTGTGTTCCGGCAGCACCTTCCCAGAGTGTGTGTAGGTGTGTGTGTGTGTGTGTGCACTGTGTGTGTGTGAGCATGTGTGTGTGTGTGTGTGTGTGTGTGTGTGTGTGTGTGTGTGTGTGTGTGTGTGTGTGTGTGTGTGTGTGTGTGTGTGTGTGTGTGTGCAGGTCTTTAAATAGGCTCCTACAAGCTGAAAATCGATTTGTACTGCTATAAGCATTTAAGTGAGCACTAAGTCTCTACATTGGCAAGTTTAGTTCCCCTACCCACCAAGTGTCAGGTTGGTTTGGTTAACTGACTCTGAGACTTAGTTAATGGCTTGGAAACTCTCCCAGGACTCCCACAAAGCAAGAGGGCGCCCCCTAGCTGCTAAAGCTGATCTGGAATGGGTTGGAACCTGTTCCCACACAGCCTCGGGCCCCCAGTACCTCCTCGGACAATTTTTAGGAAATTTGGTTCTAGGCTAAAACGGGTCATACGAGTCGGATTTTTATGCCGTAAATTGCTATATGAAGCTCTAACTAAGACGTACTGGACCGAGTGCCTACCATATTTAGCAGCCCCTAGGGTCCGAAATTGCATTTTTTCAAATTCGGGGTACGGGTGCAGTTTTTCGAGACGATCAAAATTGGACGGGTCGGGTGACCAAAAACTTACTATTTTTGGAATTCTTTTTTACAAAAATTATTTTAATTCACATTTCGGAGCTTTAAAACATTCTTAACATCATGGCATTGACAGAATCTAGAAAACTGCTAAAAATAGTAACTTATTCCATTATTTTCATTTCAAGGTACAATGGTGTTCTTTTTTATCGGGGTCGGAGACCTTACAACCTCCCCAACGTGAAAAATTTGAGATGTCCTCATCTCAAAAATGTGTTTGGTTAATCCTTTAAGAGCGTTGGTTCGTCCTCCCAAGTTGCATCTTCTTCAGGGTAATCCTTCCACTTTATCAGATGCTCTGTGATAGTTCTGTTGCGTAACTTCCTTTCCCTTGTTTCCAGTACGTAGTCAGGTTGGAGCTCGAGAACTCCTTGTGCTGGCATGACTATCTGATCTGAGTCCAAGAATTGATCATGGTTAGGAATGTAGGGTTTGAGTAAGCTGACGTGGAACACATCATGAACCTTCAAGTTTGCAGGTAACTTTAGCTTGTAGGCTTGGTCACTTACAACCTTAACGATCTCGAATGGTCCACAATACCTTGGGCTTAGCTTCTTATATCTGCCTAGAGATAAGTTGCTTTTCTTTGGTCGGACTCGCAGAAAAACCTTATCTCCTTCTTTGAAAGTTCTTTCCGAACGGTTCTTATCTGCATAGTGCTTCTGTCTATCCTGAGCGGCTTGAATGTCCTGGCGAATAGCTCTAGTCTATGCTTCCATATCCTCTATTATCTTTCTAGAGGCTTCTACCCTGATGGTTGGATCTGAGAAGTTCAGTGGTGCTAAGCGGTCCTGTCCATAAAGAGCTTTGAAAGGTGACATTCCAATGCTTCTGTGTTCGGAAGAATTGTAGGCATACTCCACCAAAGGTAAATATTGTAACCACTTCTTTGGCTCTTGTGAACAATAGGCTCTGAGAATGTCCTCGATGACTTGATTAACTCTCTCAGTTTGCCCATCTGTCTGTGGATGATACGATGTACTGAAGGCTAATTGTGACCCAATAGATTGGAAAAGAGAAGTCCAAAATTTTGATGTAAACTTGGCATCTCTATCACTGACGATACGCTTGGGTAGACCATGTAACCTAAAAATCTCCTTGATGAATACCCGACTAACATCTGAAGCAGTAAAGGTTGTCTTTACGGGTATTAGATGAGCCACTTTTGTGAGCATATCAACAACCACGAAAACAGAATCATAACCTCCTGTAGAAGGTAATCTTGTAACAAAATCCATACTGATGCATTCCCATTTCATCTGGGTATGTCAAGAGGTTGAAGTCGCCCTGGTAACTTGATTCTTTCGGCCTTTATCCGCTAACAAGAAAGACATTGCCTCACATAGCGAAGTATGTCCCCTTTCATTCCAAACCAAAAGTAACTCCTCCTGACAACATGAAGAGTCTTAGCATAGCCTGGATATCCGGATGTAGGGCTATCGTGCGCTTCATATAAAATGGCCTTTTTTAAGGCTGGATCTCTGGGTACACAGAGTCTATGTCTGTAGTAAAGACATCCTCCCATAAGAGAGTAATCTTTAGCTTCATCTTATTCTGTTGGACTAGAGATACTATACATTGGTACTCTAGATCTACCGAAGATGCTTCTTTGATTCTATCCCAGATTGGGTTATTTGGAATAGAGATAGCTCCGAGAAAGGATTTTCGGCTAAGACCATCTGCAACTGCATTTTCCTTCCCTGGTCTATACTTTATGTCAAGGTCATATTCCTGTAATAGCTCTATCCATCGTCGTTATCGCATATTGAGAATAGGTTGAGTAAAAATCCATTTTAAGCTCTTGTGGTCTGTAACCAGCTGAAACTTGCATCCGAGAAGATAATGTCTCCATAGCTTCAGCGCATGAATAACTGCTAGAAGTTCCAAATCATGAGTAGGATAATTCTTCTCATGATCTCTCAGCTTTCACGAAGTATACGCCACTGGTCTTCCTTCTTGAGTAAGAACTCCGCCTAGAGCGAATTTGCTAGCGTCGATCGCTACTTCAAATTCCTTACTGAAATCTGGAAGCTTTAAAATAGGAGCTGAGACCAAGAATTCTTTTAGCTTAGCAAAGCTAGACTCATGCTCGATCTTCCTTTCTATCCTCATTCCTTTCTTCAGGAGTTTCATCAAAGGTGCAGCAATACGTGCATAGTCCTTGACAAAAATCCTGTACCGTCCCATTATCCCAAGAAATCCTCTTACTTCGGTGACAGTGGATGGTCGAGGCCAATCGATGATATCCTTGACTTTGTCTGGGTCCACTGAAATCCCTTCAGCCGATATGACAAATCCAAGATAGTTGACCTTTGGTGAGCAAAAAGTGCACTTGCTCTCTTTAGCGTAAAGTTGGTGCTCCCGAAGAAGATCAAGTACTTTGCGAACATGTCCTTCGTCATCTGCCTCGTTCTTAGAATAGATCAGAATTTCATCAAAGAAAACCAAGACAAAATCATCCAGGTAAGGTCTGAAAATATCCTGCATAAGTCGATTGAAGCTTGCAGGAGCATTTGTTAGACCAAAAGACATTACTGTGAACTCGTAGTGCCCATACCTAGTATTGAAAGCTGTCTTTGGAATATCCGATTCCTTGATCCTGATTTGGTAATATCCTGACCTTAGATCTATCTTTGTAAATATTTTGGCGCCGTGGAGTCTGTCCAAAAGTTCGTCAATCCTTGGAATTGGATACTTGTTCTTGACAGTTACCTAGTTCAGTCCACGGTAGTCTATGCATAGCCTTAAGGTCCCATCCTTCTTTTCTAAAAAAGAACTGGAGCACCCCAAGGAGAAGTACTGGGTCGAAAGAATCCTTGCTCAATGAGTTTCCTAAGTTGTTCCTTGAGTTTGATAGCCTCTGGAAGTGACATTTTATAAGGTCTTTTTGAGATAGGTTCACATCCAGGGATAGTCTTGATCTCATGATCTACCTCTATATGTGGCGGAAGATTCGTAAGGTCTTCAAGGAATACATCATCATACTCTCTCAACCAGTTTGGTTGAAGCGAGGTATCTGATTGGTCCACCTTGTTGAGTTTAACCGCATAAATTTGTTGACCCTTCCTTAGTCCCTTCAAAAGTCTATTGGCCTTAACTAGAGTACCCTCAGGTCTCCCATTTTCCCCCTGGATTAAGGCTTCATTACCCAAGTTATCTGTAAAAGTAAAGTTCCCTTGTGCACAATGTATGTGGGCCCTATTTTTCTTTAGCCAGTCCATCCCTAGTATCCCATCAAAGAATCCTAAGGGTAGGGTTCGAAATTGGGTAGAAGTTGGGTGTCCCCCTAAATCAAAATCGATTTTTCCTGCAGAATGTTGAGATACGACTTCCTTGCCGTTTGCTAACTCTACAACTAGCTTGCTTGTTGGATACTTATCTAGCTTTAGCTTCCTCATGCATCTAGGTGAAAGAAATGAAAGAGTACTGCCACAATCTATAAGGAAGTTAACTTGTTCACCTCTGAGAGATCCTGGCATATGAATGACTGCATATTGCTCGCAACCATTGGGATTGTCAATTGCAGCATGTAGGGTTGCTCTCTCCACTGCTTCATCACCCACAGTTGGTTGTACCACTGCGGCATTCACTCTGGCGGTAGCTCCACGCCCTCTCCCTCTGTTCATCCTTCCTCGTCCTCCTCTTCCATTAGCTTGGCCACGCCCACGGGTATTCAAGGGTATGGCATTGGCGTTGGTTGCCTGAATGTTCATGGGGCAATTGGATCTGTAATGTCCATGCTCGCCGCAGCCATAGCATCGGACATCAGGGAACTCCATGGTTGTGGTGGTAGCCACAATAGGGCGCTGGTTATACGCTTGGTTGGCTGGTATGTTATCCCAAGCAGTGGTCCTTGCCCTCTTTGCCCAATGATTCCTTCTGTTCTGATTAGCCTTTTGTACTTCGAGAGCTAGAGGTTTGGCCCTTAACAAGGCATCCTGTAGCGTCGTCGGCCTGAGAGCTTCCAACCGAGTATTCAAGGGATCAATTAGTCCTTGGCAGAACCTTGCCACTTGTTGTTCCAAGGTCATCTTAGGAGCATATCTCTGAAGAGTGACAAACTTTGCATAATATTCTTCGACAGATGAATTCAGCTACTGAAGTAAAAAGAATGCATTCATCCTCAAGGTTCTATAGACAGGCGGTAAATATCGCCCCATTATTGCAGCTTTGATGTCTTCCCAGGACTGGGAAGATCCCTTAATATCCATGTCCCTGCAATTTTGCTTCCACCATATCTTGGCATCGCCAATCAGGCGGAACATTGCAAGCATGGTCTGATTTACGGGTTGGGTCCCTGCAGCTTCAAAGTAATCGTCCATGGCTTCCATCCATACTTCTGCATCTCTCTCCACATTTGCCCCCTCGCCCTTAAAGATCGGAGGTTGGGCTTGCTTAAGGAGGAGCTTTTTCTCTTGCGCTGTCGAGTATAGAGCAACAGGCGGTACCTACATGGATTATACGAATTCTTGATACATTACTTGGATTTCAAAATAGACACGAGACTCTAAATAAAATTCAAGATTCTACTTTATCAAGAGACAGAGATTCAGAGACAAAAAGCACTTTATTGATGAAATTTTATTACAATTGAAACCCCTCAAGGTTTAGGATAACTGATGATCAGCTTATTACATGGCTTTATGGATTTGCTTATAACATACGCCTAGGAGATGGTATTGACATGATGCACTACTTCATTTGTCTAATAGTTCCTATACTCATCCTTGAGTGGATAATAAGCTAAGATATCGAGCCGGAGTTCCGCTTTCAGTAATCCAAAGGTTTTGACTCTGTTTGCTGGGATCACATTGGTGACCTTCTCCAAGAGCCAGTCGTTGATGGTTTGATTGGAATTGTCTAAAACAGTCTGGTCCAATCGAGTAGGCACCAAGTAGAATATCTCTATTACTCTCAACTCTTCTCCCCAACGTATCTTCTTCAAGTCAGTAGCCAGGCATCCTAGCTTCTGAGCGTTGATGTAGTAAACCCCTCCTGGAAATGTCCAATCAAGTTCCCATCCTCTATCAATGCGAGAGGAGTGTGGCGTATAAGCCTTCAATAGTATCTCCATGACATCTCGCCTGAACTGGTAAACTCGGGATCTTCGAGCTTGCTCATAAATAAGCTAAAACACTTGGAACTTCCGATATTCGAGCACGGGGTCTTCCTGCAACACCAATGCAAGGAATTCGAATCAACTACCTATATACTTTCAGTTCCTTTTAAATGTTCAAACAATACGACTTTATTTCCCAGCCTAACCTAGGCTCTGATACTAGGTATGAGGTCCCCACCCTGCCGTTTCCAATGGCGGATCTGATGGTGAACCCGGTGGCCACTAGATCTATTGCGGAAGCAAACAAAATGGTTCAAGGTTCGACCAGCGGACGATCTCTCATCCCAAGTGAGTCGAGTTCGAGCCTACTAGCAGGGAGATCTAGCTCCACCTCGCAGGGGAGGCGTACTTGAACTATCTATCGATCCTAAGACCCACCTTCCAAGAGGAGAGAAACCCCGAGCGCCTTTTTCCCCATGTTTCAGAGGCACGTACACTCGAGATTTCACCGCTCTAGGGGCAATGAGCATTACTAATATCTAGTAAGCACTATGGGGACAAAGAGTTCCCGACCAATCGGGACCACCCATCTCGTAGGCATTGGCAACCTGAGCCAAGCCCCCACTTGCCACCCCCACACTCACACTTCCTTGTGTGACCTAATTACTACCACAAAGGTTGTTCAACATAAAGATTCCTTGTTTAATTCCGAAGCACATTGTTCGTTAAGTCAGCCCTTCAACCAGTATTGCAAACAGCACCAAGACAGAATTCTAGTAAAAATTCTACTCGAACTTATTCATAAAAGTTCCAATGTTCTGGAGGTACAACATCCCCCTCCAGCGAGAGATCACTCCTCCCGTTGTCGCCTAGCTGCCCATACAACTAGGTATGTCCACCGCATAGAAAGCACGTCATGGACACTCCCACCGCATAGAAAGCAAGACGTGGGTTCCCACCGCATAGAAAGCAAGTCGTGGGTATCCACCGCACAGAAAGCAAGTCGTGGATTCAAGAGCCCTTAACGAGGAACTCTGCCCCCTTTGATCAGTAGGGGGGGTCAGGACTGATTCAACATTGGAAATAAAATGAACATGTCGAGCTAAATTTTCCCTAGCAGACATTCTTTCCTAATTGCAACCAGCATACCCATCAATCATTTCCTTCCTACTTTAGAACTTAATGTACAATGAATTCAATGCCGAGGTTTCCATCGGATTTCTCCAACATGTTTGGGGATATTTTCATTCCTAACTAAACGTGTGCAATGGTAAATTAAACAACTTGAATGAAATTATGATCTACCTCTTCCATTTCTTCGTCGATGGCCCATGAGATGGCCGGTATTTGTTCCTCCATGGGAGCTTTTCCCTTCCCGTTCACCTTGCTCGTTCCTGCCTCGTGGTCGTGGGCTCCACCAAAGCGATTCCTCTTAACCGGGGCCATTTTAAACTCACTACTTTAAGTAATTAACTTGGGAAAACTAGCTAATGTCCGTAAGTGTCATAACAAGCCAAATGATAGATTAGCAACATCAAACAATGCCTACTACATGAGAGGTTTAGATTTTTCCATCTAGCAATCATTATGGATGATGCATATTCCTATGGGAACCTGCTCTAAAGATAATTACTCGACTTACGTGATTAAGAATATTAGGATTTCACTGATGGAATTATCAGAGAGATGAATTAAGTATGATTAATCTCTTTCCTAGCAATTAGAGGGTGCAAAATCACCGCATGCATAGGTGTGAAAAAAACCATCTCTTAGAGACTTAATGACAGATTAATCTTACCTTAATTATATCTTAATGCATAACAGAGATGGATCTAAATCAGCTACAATATTAATGCGTGATAGAAAGAGTGATTCTCATCAATCTACACAATTACCAGCTTACCGATTAATTTCTATGCTACCTAGAGAGAGAAAATTCTAATAATCGTGAACTAATCATTAATTAAGAGTGATGAATGGCTGATAATTCAGCTATGGGATGATGATTACATAATAGAATATGGTTAAGAAGAATTTAGAGAGTAAATATAGAGAATTACGACTAGGAATAAGCATAATAGACGAGAAATTTAGATAGTAATGAAAACGATTTGCAGAAAGCATTTATTAAACTGTGGCTACCGTGATTAAGGGCTGATAATCTTCTCGATTTTCTAATCTAATCGAGATTCTTGAGGCGAGAATTCGACAGCATCTCCCTCCTTGCTTCTCCTTCAAAAGGTGTGTGTTCCGGCAGCACCTTCCCAGAGTGTGTGTAGGTGTGTGTGTGTGCGCACTGTGTGTGTGTGTGTGTGTGAGCATGTGTGTGTGTGTGTGTGTGTGTGTGTGTGTGTGTGTGTGTGTGTGTGTGTGTGTGTGTGTGTGTGTGTGTGTGTGTGTGTGTGTCTATGTGTGTGTGCAGGTCTTTAAATAGGCTCCTACAAGCTGAAAATCGATTTGTACTGCTATAAGCATCTGAGTGAGCACTCAGTCTCTGCATTGGCAAGTTCAGTTCCCCTACCCACCAAGTGTCCGGTTGGCTTGGTTAACTGACTCTGAGACTTAGTTATTGGCTTGGAAACTCTCCCAGGACTCCCACAAAGCAAGAGGGCGCCCCCTAGCTGCTAAAGCTGATGTGGAGTGGGCTGGAACCTGTTCCCACACAGCCTCGGGCCCCCGGTACCTCCCCGGACAATTTTTAGGAAATTTGGTTCTAGGCTAAAACGGGTCATACGAGTCGGATTTTTATGCTGTAAATTGCTATACGAAGCTCTAACTAAGACATACTGGACCGAGTACCTGCCATATTTAGCAGCCCTCGGGGTCCGAAATTGCATTTTTTCAAATTCGGGGTACGGGTGCAGTTTTTCGAGACGATCAAAATTGGACGGGTCGGGTGACCAAAAACTTACTAGTTTTGGAATTTTTTTTACAAAAATTATTTTAATTCACATTTCGGAGCTTTAAAACATTCTAAACATCATGGCACTGACAGAATCTGGAAAACTACTAAAAATAGTAACTTATTCCATTATTTTCATTTCAAGGTACAATGGTGTTCTTTTTTATCGGGGTCGGAGACCTTACACAAACTGACAAAACCTATCAAAGTGGGAGTCCAACTTGACCGCTAAAGTCTCTGAAAAAGGACTCTAAGCCATAAACCATAACACTAATCAATGCCAATGAGTAGAAATGCCAAAATGGCTCCACTATCTTACATACAATGGCAATCCACACTCAACATACATCCACGGAGTGACTGTGCATAAACAAACACCAAAAGAATTGCAATTCAAAAATCTGATCAATGCGAAAACAATGCTCTCAAGAGGGCTCACCGGCACTCAAAAGTGCTCGCCAAAATACATGTATAATGGGCATCAACCATGCACCATAACCATATGCAAACCCATTTGCAAAGACCATGATTTCAAACACAAAATCAATGCCAAAGTATCGTGTGAAAACCTGTGAAAGAAGCTCCACCTGTGTGCTCCAAAAACTGTGTCTCTCAAGAGACCGCTTCGATGGTGTGTAAATGCCTTTGTACTTTGTTGCCCAAATCTATCAAAAAATCCTGAAACCACAAGTAGTGCACAAGCTAAAATTGCAACTTCATCTCAAAATTTATGCACCTAACTTTGAGCACCTACCATGCTTCGAAAAGTGCATAAACTCACACACTATGCAAAAACAGAAAACCTGTAATTTTTTGTATATAGTCAATCTGAGCTGAATATCATCAAAACGGTGAGGAATTTGAAAAAAGTTTTTCTGCAAAGTTGTAGACCACATCAAAACGGATGGGCATGGTAGGTAGAATATTCAAATCTATCTTCTACAAGGAGAAAAACAAATCTAAAAACAATGCTACTGTGCACACAGTTTTTGTAATGTACCCAACATTTTCAATAAAAGTATTTCATTTACTTTGTAAATATTTAAGATTCACGTTTTATTAAGTCAAAGAGTATTCTAATGGAATGATCGGATTGAAAATTGGATTCTAGAACTACTAATTATGACCCTTATTCACTTGAAAACAATAGATTGATGGGAAACTTAAGCTTCAAGACAGCATCTAAAGATAAGAGTTGACCTTTCAGGAAAGAGAGAGCAATTTTAGGAAAGGAGGAGTATTTTTAGGAAAGAAAGAGGAGGGAGTTAAGTTTAGAGTTCTTGTCTTGGAAGGCAAGCTTATTTTAAAATTGGAGAACTGAAATCGCGCATCAAAATCTGTCCCAAAAAAAAATTTAAAATTAAAAAAAATTATAGAGCCGCGAACGTACGCGGACTTAGCTCTCTTTGCTTTCCTCTATTCTTAGCTGGCCTTGAGAGCCTATATAAAGACCCCTCTTCCCTCTCTTTCAAGACACAGACACACACTCTCAGAAGTGAAAGCTCTCTTACGTTGACGTCGGAGTTACCTTCTCTCTCGGACTTAGCTCTCTTTGCTTTCCTCTATTCGTAGCTGGCCTTGAGAGCCTATATAAAGACCCCTCTCCCCTCTCTTTCAAGACACAGACACACACTCTCAGAAGTGAAAGCTCTCTTGCGTTGACGTCGGAGTTACCTTCTCTCCCTCAAGCTCTCCCCCTCAAGCTCTTACCTTCAAGCCATCTCCATCTCCAAGACTTTCTCTACCATCGTCGTGTTGCCCTTCGGATTCTTGAGTTCTCTCTCTCTCTCTCTCTCTTTCCCTTTTCTCTTTTGTGCTACGATGGCCCTGAAGCGAGTGACTCAAAGCTCGAAGGATGCTCATGTTGCTCCACCTCCAAGGAAGGTGCAGAGGAAGGCATCAACTACTCCAAATGTTGCTAGCAAATAAATCCTTTGCAAAGTGCTCTGTTGGTTAGACAAAGGAAGTCTACGGGTAGCGGCAAACTCATGAAAATTTAGAAAAGTTCTTTTTGTTGAAATATAGGAATATCTTCATTAGGCCTTGTTTGAATTTTTTTGGTATTGTTTGAAGGTCTGTATAAAAGAATCTGTGTCTAGAGTTAATTAAGGAACATTGTTTGTATATGTAAAACAGTGTGGTAGTAATTAGAAAACAAGATAAAAAGTGTGAGTGTGGGGTGGAAAGTGGGGGCTAGCTCAGATTGCCAGTCAAGGATGGGTGGTCTCGATTAGTCGAGAAACTCTCCACTTCCTCTTATTAAGAGAAGTGAAATTAGAGACTCATTGTGCCAAGAGTCAAGATGTCCCAAATCTACGTGCCCCTTAAAGCTATGAACTCGATTATTCGGGTACTTTTCACAAGATTACTAGTTAGTTTACACTAAATCTCATATCATATTTATGGTTTATGGATGATGGTCGTGCCTCTTAAACGTGGGGAAAAAGGCATTGTTTATGGATTCTAAATATGTTAATGGGATCTCATCTTTATGTTAGGATGATGGCCGTGCCTCTTAAACGTGGGGAAAAAGGCATTGTTTATGGATTCTAAATATGTTAATGGGATCTCATCTTTATGTTAGGAAACAAATTTCATTAGAATTCTAGATTTATCGACGTGGCTTGTGGAATATGACCTTTATAACCACGTAAATGATAGATAGAGGATGTCCTCTCTTCTGTTGCTCGTATCTCTACTTTGTGGAAACAGAGTAGGGTGTCGTCAACGAAAAAGGAGAATAAAGGAAGGCCATCTATCAAGTCGCCCCAATATTCTTGGGGTTGGAGACCTCACAGTTTTAGGACAACACCTTCAATTACACACAATCTTTCACACAATCTTCTAAGCATACACAAGAGTATACATCACTCTCAGCTGAGCTCATAAGCTCCCATTGCATTCTCACAAATCTTTTGAGCCTTCTTGATCTCTCCACCTTCGAGAGCGAGCGAGCTATTGTCTCGAAGCTCTCAAAGCCATCGTGCTCTCCACGATCACATGTGCTCTTATACCAATTGAAAAGTGTGTGTACATGGATGCGTGCGCCTGTGGTGATATGTGCATGTGGGAAGGAGAGAAGGAGAGAGTACACAGTGTGTGGGTGGACCAAGACTGAAGTATGATCTGCCCCTTTCCTTTGTATATATACACAAGAATAAGGTGTTAGTGGACGAGCTCCCATAGCCTGGGCGACCGAGCAAGGCACATGCGCCTATATCCCAACAGCGGGTGATAAGGGGCTGATTTTTATGTATAATCATGAACTCATCAAGCAAATATTCAATGACTTCATTAACAAAATGAGTTCCTCGATCACTAACAATTTCTATCAGCAAGACATACCTTGTAAGTACATTTTTATATAAGAATTATGCAGTAATTTGCGTATTATTTTTTTGTGTAGCTTTAGCTTTGACCCACTTAGTCAAGTAGTTTGTGGCTAGAATGATATATTCCGCATGAGTTCTATAAGCCGGAGGTGCTATGGGGCGAGAAAGTCTACACCCCATTTGACAAACGTGCATGCTCCTATCATGGGTCTTATTGGCATTTTGTCCTTCTTGATTAGGACTTTGTTCTTTGCCATTCATCACATTGTTTCACAAATGCGTCAGCATCCATGAATAGTGTAGGGAACCAAATTTTGGAAAATATTATAGCCTTAGCCGTTTTGTTTGCTGAAAAATGACCTCCCGCTTGCCCAGTATGTGCTTCTTGCAAGATCGATATATACTCATTTTCTGATGCAAAGTCAAAGCTCATTATCTTTGCCATGCTTATACAGCTGGTGGCCAATCAATTTGTATGACTATGCTTTGGTTTTGATTGCCTCCATTCTTGTCTTAGACATGTTCTCAAGAAAAAGAACTTGGTTCAAATAGTCCACAATATACTAACTCCAACATGGTGCTAGGCTCACGTGGTACAGTGTAGCATACTCTTGTGCATGAACTGAAATTCTTAATACACATGTGTGCATCAAGTTTCATGCTAGGCCAAAAAAACCTCATTCTTAGTAACTTTTGACACGTTTTAATTTCCCATGATGGATGAAGTTCATAGTGATGTGTGCTTCTTTTAGACACAAGGGGATATCAGATGCCTCGATGCACACCCCTATGATATAATCGATCGCTAAGCAGTTGAAAAGGGTTGATTTGTTTAGCTACGCGTCTATCAACACTTTTCTTCTAGTCTATAGAACAACTATCCTATAGACAAGAGTGAAATTAAGCTCTCACTCCATCTTGGTATCATTTCTAGATTAAAGAGATATGCATCTGGCAAATCATCTTCAACCCCATCTGGGTTTTCTCTGTTTAGCAATCTTTATAGGTGATCAGATTGTTGATGATTTGTCCCTTTTTAACCACAATTGTGAAATCAAATTCTAGCAAGATGATAAAACATCTCACTATTCGGCCCGTGTTGCATGGTCTGTTGACTTAGCACAACAATGTCTAATGAACAACAGATAAAATGAATTGGTTGGCTAATAGGTATTATCAAAATTTCTTCACATCATAAACCATGCCCAATCCTTCTCTTTCTGTTGTTGTCTAGTTTCAATTGGCATTGTTAAGTTGACGATTGGCATAGCAAATCGAAAAATCCATAGTTCCTTCACCAGGTTGTGCTAGGATACATCCAATAGAGAATGTAAATGCATCTACATGAACATAAAATATTTTATCCCAATCTGGAGCTTTAAGGATCGGTGTTGATACTAAAGCCTGTTTCAACTTTTGAAATGATCTCTCACAGTAGTCTTCCGTCCAGTCAAAAGTTACAATCAATCCATAGAGAGGCTTAGCTATAATAGCATACATGTAGATAAACTTCCTATAGTATGCACAAGGTTCCATGAACGATTGAACCTCTTTCACTATTTTAGGTCGTGGCATATTCACAATCACCTTGATTTTGTCCATGTCAATGGATATTCCATTTGCTGACACAATGTGCCCTAGGATCTTGTCCTGTCTAAACACGAAAACACTTTTTTTTGGATTCAAGAAAAATCTGGTAGGTACGACACTTCTTAAAGACTTTTCTTAGATGCTCTATATGGTTTTCACATAATATTGAGTGCACTAAGTTGTCCATATAGATTTCTAAAAAGATATGCAAGTATTTTCTGAAGGCATGAGCCATAAGTCTTTGAAAGGTGGCAGGTGCATTTCTCAACCTAGAAGGCAAATTTACTCGATAAGCAAAAATGCCCCATTCAAACACAAAAGCTATTTTCTGCTGATCTTTTGGTTTAATCACCAATTGATTATAACCCGAAAATCCATCCAAAAATCTATAAGCTTGTTTTCTTGCTACTCTTTCAAGACATGATCAGTGATGGGTACAGGATAATTGTTACAAATAGTAGTTGTGTTGACTTTTTTAAGGTTGATACACACTCTTAACTTGCCATTCTTCTTTTGTACCAGCACAATGGAGGATACCCAATCCATGTGCTCAATTGCATAAATGAACTCTGCCTCTTTCAGTTTTTCAATTTCCTCTTTAATTTTCTTGGAAAATGTTTCATTATAAGAATAAGGGCGTTGTCTACTCAATTTGGCATGAGGTTTTTAAGACATGATCAGTGATGGGTAGAGGATAATTGCCATAAATAGTAGTTGCGTTCACTTTTTAAAGGTTGACACACACTCTTAACTTGCCATTCTTCTTCGGTACCACCACAATTGGGGATACCCAATCCGTGTGCTCAATTTCATAATGAACTCCACTTCTTGAGTTTGTCAATTTTCTCTTTAGTTTTCTTGGCAAATGTTTTGTTATAAGTGTAAGGGTATTGTCTATTCGGCTGAGCATGAGGTTTTAAAGGAATTGTATGCTAATAGATGGCAAGATCAACCCCTTTCAAGTCCTTATACTCTTTGAGCGTGTGAATCAACAACTTCTTTTCATTTGGTGCTAGATTCGCGGCAATGTAGGTAGGTTTAGGCTCCTCTCATGGTTCCACTAGGTTTATCTTTTTTGCATCCTCCGATAAATCGTACGACTTCCCTAGTTCAGCTTTTTTCCTCATTGGCTGTTCTGCAATGATTTTGCAAGTTTGAATAGTGTACTTTTTGTAATGTGACGGTACACTTATTCCATCTTTTCTTGATTCTTCGTCGCTCTCCATTTCTATTGTCCACACCTGTTTCATGGTTCACTTCAGCTCATTGTATTTCTTTTTCCGTTCAACCTTGGTCCATTTAGGTTCATACACAACATCCCCTGCTTTCGATTTACCTTTTGATTATTTTGTTGATTGTCTTTTTTTCTATTTTGGTTTGTTTGGCTGAGAAGACATTATCGTTCTACTCATTACCTTATCCTTCATGCAATCATGAGCTCCCACTAATCTTAAGCATGATTGTTTCCCGTCAATCTGTGGCATTGGATTACTTCTCATTCCTTCGGTTGTGCATCTATTTCTGTAGGTTGTTGTCTCCGGTGTTTTTGGTTTGGAAAATCAAAGAACTTTTCCCTTTTTGTTTCATGATCACTTTCATAACCTTCTGATTTCTCGTCATCTATGCTAAGCTCCTCGTGTTCTTGGGTTTCACAGATGTCATGATAACACTCATCACTCGATTCCTCATTTTGCTCAAAAGCATGGTTTGCATCACTTTTTGGGTAAGATCCCCAATCGAAATTTCATCCTAGATACACAAACACTATACTTCATTTTTTATTATTTGTACCCTCATCTCTGTGGTCTCCCGATGTCTCTCTCTCAGATTTACTATAATCATGCACATGGGAACTAAGTCTAAGCCATTCTCATCACAAAATTTGGTGGGCATAAGTTCATTAACACACACATCTAAGGTGGCTAAGATTTGAGTCCATTCTAAGGATTCCTTGCTCTCTTCAAAAAAAGGTTGAGGTATGTAATCCGGATCATCAGATGATCTCGCTTTCTTGTTTACATCCTTGACAAAAGTCTCACAATCCGAAGCTCCACACATCCACAGATGAGCTTTTGAGTTCAACCACGCAAGTACTTCAGATTTTGTAGCATTTGCAGAATCAAAATTCTCCATGGGTGTTCTTCTTATGTCTTTGTAACTGTCGTCTCTAGTTGATTCTTGTTGTGGTCTCCAAGTGGGGTAAGTAGATATAATCATAGCCCCAGTCTTGGACCATTTGTAATTGGCGCATGAATGGCCTTCCCAGAATAACATCGTAGTTATTCTTAGTATGAAAATCCCCTGTATTCAATACCACAAAACGTCATCACTACTTGTTCCAAAATTGCGATAGGTTTTGCAATATATTTGTCTGTTAATTGTAATTTCATCCTAGCTTTCCTAAGGACTGATTTTTCCCATTTTTCCCAAATCAATTTTGTTGCTATGGCTACTTCTACTCCACTATCCAAGATGGCAATGGTTTCTACTCCTTGATGCTCAATGGGCAGCGTGGTATATCCTTCTTCTCCCTCACAGTAGTCCCCTACCTTATTTATGGGAACTGGTTTTGTGTTCGTTTTGGGTTGATTCCACTTTTCTATTTCTAGGTCTGAAGTCTCCACTGGTTTTTTGTTACCCATTTTCTCAAGACAATTCTCAACAACCGTCCACATGTGTGGTCTGACTTCCAAAAGTTTTGCCAGTGTTAGAGTGCATTTCACTGGTGTGGACAAAAGCTCTTGCAGTCCTTGTGAATCCACAATTGGTTGTAAGGTCCCTTAGTGTGATGGTAGGACTCTAACATCCAATTTGTCTTCGTAAGGACCCAAGTAAGAAGGTAATTCCTTAAACACTTCCTCTTTATTGTCTTCTGATTTCTCTGTGCCTTGATCCTTGTACATAGACTGAAAATCAACATCTATCATACCTTTTTCAAGGTCAAATTCTACAATGGGCGTTGTCCTTTCATTATGATTTTTGTTTCGTACTTCCCTGACCATCTTCTAGAGTTCTTCTGGCTAACTATCTCTAACCTCTGGAATGTTATGTGGTGTCTGATAGACAGAGTGACAACCTCTCAAAGATATAGTCAATACTCCTCAATTGTAACAACCTTTAGCTTCTTATGATATTGGGCACTCACTCTATCTCACGTGGTTTTTCTAGCTGACTTTGTACTAATGGCTTTGTGAGAATCCTTACCCTCCTTCTCATCTGTTGTTTCTCCTTTCGCCTATGCTCTTGTCATTACCTTCATTGGTATTTTTTTTTATGGATCCAATTTTCTCAAGGATGGAAAAACTTCTACAATGTTCATCATCATCTTTCCTTTTTTCTCTAGGTTTTGAGGGAAGTCTGGATATAAGTGTTCAATTATGCATTCTCCATAGTACCCCCCTTCACTCTTCTTACCATGAGGAGTATTGACTATATCTTTGAGGATATGTCTTTGATCGGACTTCACCTTGGTTATTTATGAACATCAAAGTCCCTTGACTGAGGTAAATCCCTCGCCTTGATTTAGATTGCTCTTCAGTGGCTCTAAGGCTATATGATACTTTTTGCAGATAGGAGTGAGGTTAGACACCCGTCCCGCATTTGGCACCACTACCGGGGATCGAAGAGACCTAAACTAGGGAAAAACACGAGCATCTTGTGAAGTTATCCTTTAACTTCCTCTAGGATCTCCCAGAGTCAAAACTTTCTTTTTAGAACCACATAGCTTAAGATTGTCGTCTTTTGTTGTGTAGAGGTAGCTTGGAAGTAAGTCAGACTTGCTAAGTACCTTCAGGATTGTGGCCATTGATAGGTAGGGGTCACTATGATGATAATGTCCCTGGTGTTCTTCCTCGTGAAACATATGTACTAGCAGTAAAGAGTTTTCGTCCGGATACTGTTCTGGATATCCATACCTCACTGTAGTTGGATTATCTCTCGGTAGTGGTGGTTGATGGCCTGGTTGCGGATTCAATGGTCCTTAGGCATATCTTGGTGGTAATGGTGTTGGCCTATTGGGTTGATACTGAGGGTTTTCTGGCATATTTTGATAATACAAGGGGTTAGGTTGATAAGGCCTTTCCCTAATTTTGAAAATATAAGGGGCTAGGTTGTTGAGGCCTTTCCCTAATTTTTCCCCAATTATAATCGCATTCCTCAGTGGTATGATTCATCCACTTATTTTCAATTGCACACCACTTTGGCTTAGGATATTGCTGAGGCAACATAGGGCATTATGGTGTTGGATGATCTCCTCCACAAGTTCAACATCACCTCAAGGGCGGGATTCTCTAATTTGGAATTCCCAACTTTGGCCCCATTCTTCTCACAAGTTCTTCCACAAGCTATTTGGTGTTAATTTGTGTTTATGGTTGCGATGCTATTTTCATAGAGCTTGACCTAGAATCCGTTGATCCTGCATGTGCATCCCTCAAGGCTTCCTTATATATTTGGTAGTTGTCCTCTAAGTAGATGGTTTCCTTTGTAACCTCGTCTAGAGTCATACATTTTTTCAAAATGTAAATCCTTCTTGAGGTGTTCGTTCTTGAGGCCTTCTATGAAATATACCACCTGATGATCCTCTTGAGGTTTCTCATGTCATGGACCCCTCTCAATGTATTGCTTGAATAGCAAGGTGACTTCTCAAACTTTATCTCCCTCTTTTTGTCTGAAGGAATGAATCTGTGACACAATTGTGTGCTTGATTCCTCTCATGGAAAATTCTTCCACAAAATCCTGAAGCAACGCGCCTATATTTCCATAGTCTTTCTTTTTCAATGGTTGGAACCAAGCGAGGGTGGTGTTTTCCAAGGTCAATCCGAATCCTTCAAATTGAATGTTGAAATTTGTGACGTATTCCGCTCTCAACACGTGTTTCAAAGATGATAAGTGAGCATGGGGATCCCTTCATCCATTGTACTTCATTACGGTGCGGCATAGTCAAGCTACAGTTTCCTAAAGTCATGCATTTTGCAACTTGGGATGGGCACATGGGCCTTGGCTCTGTAACGTACATCATCATTCCTAGGGCTCTCGCAAAAGCTTTCTCATAAGCGGAGGTTGTCATTCTAGGCATGTCTCTATGTTCCTCCGTAGTATGAACATATGGTCTTGGCCTTTGTGGTGTGGTTTGGATGACCTTGTCACGTTCATATGAACACCTCTGATGTGCTCTAAATTTTATAAGCAACCTCCTCTCATCCATGGATCTGGAATCATTGTTCCTATCCTATGAACACTCTCCATATGGTGGGGAATTCGATCCATGAAACTCGCCTCTTTCTCAATTGGCTTCTTACGGGCAGTTTGATCCAAATACATGACAAAAAACGATTCTCCCCAACAAGAAATCTTTTCCATGTCTTCCATATATGCATACCTATACTCATGTCCCTTACTGTCTACCAAAATGAGTTGTTTCCCTGTGTGAAGCTGGTAGACATACATGTACATCTGCTTGATGTCACTGAGTTCCTTTGGCTCACATCCTTCCTCAGGTAATAGTTATCCCCTTCTTTGGTCACTAACTTGCATAACCCCACTCAAGTATCATCTATCGGCATTCACTCTAGCTCTTTCATAGACACAAATCTTGCTCTTGGGTCATTCTCCAACGGAGGTCTCTCAACTCCCTCGTAAACTTTATCTTTTGTCCCAGTCATCCCCATAACATCAACATGGTCCGGATTGTCTGTCCTAAGGTAGGCAACCCCTCTCTCCTCGATACATCGATCTTCATAGTCAACAGTCTCAACTTGTTCCCAAAACTTAATGCTTCTCATATCCTCTCAAACAAAACACTTATGAAGGTGGTCTACATAGATCCCGGCTCTCTTTCCATTAGTGCAGTAGTAAGTCAGTTGTTTAGTGAGGGGAAGTTCAGGCCTCTGTGATGTTCCCTCTCCATATCCCCCACTAGGGTACCTCATTTCATGTGCTTTCTCTGCCATAAGTGTAGTGAAGGCTGACTCGGATGAAGTGTCTAAGATGACTTCTTCTTGCACAGTTGTTAAGGGCTCTATGTTTACTTAATTAACACTCTCTTTCATGGATCCCCTACTCACTTGGTCTCTAGGTACTCTTAACACCTAACTGGTACCAAGCTTCTGATCTCAAAAACATGAACAATTCAATAATTCTCAACCCTTAACTCTTACCAGAATGTGTTTAGGATCTCAGAGCTTCCTTCGATATTCCAAATGCTCTGTTGAAAAAATCTCCCTTCTTGTACAAGGATCAGTAAAAACTTGAACATGGAAGTAGTTAAGTCAAATCAGCAACTAATGTACGTACAAATTTTAACCACTTATAGGTTATCATGCACAAATTCAATGATCTTTAGACCTAATAATGCTCTACAAGTCTTACTGCATAGGATGGAACCAAAATTTACTTAAAATCTTTGATCCTATCACTCTGTAGACAAAAATCACGCTTTTTTCTTGCCTATTGTCTTTAGAGGTGCTTTTCTCTTCCAATTTTCTCAACGACCTTGTACCCAAAGAAAACAATTGGCTTTGACAAGAAATGCAAGGTTTTGACTCTTTTGATGGGTTCAGGAATCCCTTGATCTTTTTTTGGCTTGCTTTTAGAGTGGACTTTAGCTTGTTCTCATGCTCAAGAGAATAATTCTAGATTTAGCTATGAAAGGGTGCAATTTACCTTGGGGACTTCCTATGATGCAAGTTTGGTCTCTTCAATCCAAGTGTGTCTAGGATTAGGTGCAAAAATTGTGATTTTTACATATCAAAATGGATTATTGCACTTTTCCCAATTCTGACTTGATGGATGCCTTGTACAACTTGAGATAAGCCCTTGGTATCAAAATCATTCAAAAATATCTTTTTTAGCAGAATTTGGTGCAAAAATCGTGATTTTTTCATTGACTCCTGCTTTTGGTCATTTTTTCAACTTTTTGTCAACTCCCAAGTGTTCTGCTCTTCTTCAAGAGTGCCTTTGCCAATTTTCACCACAAATGGGCAATTGAATTGGTCTCAAATCTTATTTTCACACTTTTCTGGCAAGAAAGATCAAGTCTTACTCCAGATTCACTTTTTGATGTTCAGTTTGTAAAAAACTTCACACAGTAGCTTAAACACATTAGTCAAAGATAGGGATGAAGTATCATGCACATTCTTGTCCTCTGGCCTCATTGGCAAGAGGAAATCGTAATTTTCTCTCACAGATGCTGGTTTAAAGTTCTTTTAGAATTTTGGTGATGGCTATGCATTCATACACTATTTTCCACGCATATCAAGCCCAAAAATCATCACTTCCTTGGATGCACCATCATTCTTCAAGCTTTCCTTACCTTTGGTAAACGGATCCCTTCAGTAATAATATGCAATTCCAATGAGATGTAGAGATTGCTTGTCAATCTTTCTCACTTAGCCTACTCCTAAAACAAAAGAAACAAACCAAAACTGGATTCCAAGCACTTAACCCACATTTCCTAATCAAACTCTGTATTTTTTATCTTGCCTAGTGGAAGCTTCACCTCACTACCTATTGATAAAGCCTTGCACTAAGCTCCAACCTTATCTTAAAATATTGATTCTAACTTGTTTAATAGTTTTGTAGCGAGGACTCTAGCCTTACTATCTAACCTAAGAGTTTTGCCTAATGCCGCTCTATCAGACTCAGTTGTGTTCACTCTAGTCTAGGTACTCGTTCCCCGACAACAAAGCCAATGTCTGGGGGTCCACATAGGTCACACCTATCACATCTTTGAAAGAGATGGAATCAAGATGAAATGTCAATATTGGGAAGTGAATAACTCAATTAGGGCATGGATGCAAGCCAAGAGGTTGTCAAGCTCTTGTCTGAACACAACACATTTCACTACGACACTAGATGTGTACTCAATACAGTGAAATCTCTCATCCTCTTCACATGATCTCTCACCAAACTACATACAAATCCTTAAACAAATCATCTCCAAATGACTCCAAACTTCCTAGGCAATATACAAGGACTATGTTGAACAAAACTGGGTCCTCAAACCTGCAAAAAGACTCATGCAAAAATTGCAATTTTCTTTTGTCAACCTGATGCAGACCAGCTGTTCAAAATTTGGATATGCCTACTGGGTTCTCCTAAGTGTCACGAATCATATGCAATAGAAGGATCTCAATACGACACTTGGATAGAGAGAAATGTCACTTGAAAGGTCGTAGAGAAGTTGTTCGATTCTTGTGCGATGCTTGCAATGTAGCTATCCACACATAGAGCTTGCCATGGCAAAGACAGTGGTGCCCTTGAAAATCCGATGCACAATCATGCGGTGCAGTGTGAGCAATTCAAAAACACAGTGAAAGAGAGAACGCACGACGTACATAGAGAAACCTTATCTCTTCTTCTTAGTAATAATCATCATCCCAAAAAACAGTACAAGATTGCCTTTTATACCCTAGCTTGGGGTTTTATGGTACAAAAGCAAGAATTACCATTCTTCATCAATAATTACATCCTTGACTTCTCATTACTCAATTGAGAGATAGAATAAACTAGAGAATCTTCTTTGGAATCTTCCAACAAGTCAGTTGAGCACTTCAATTCTATGTTGAACGCAAAGAGGGATGACTACAAGACCCTTCATCAAAATCATAACTTACTGAAAAAGGCCATCCTTGAAAAGTAGTCCATCTAATCAGATTTTACAAGATAAGACCAAGGAATATACCATTGCATTGGTGAATGAAACTATCTCTGAGTTCCTCAATAATAAGCAAAATCAAGATGAGGATTATGATAAAGACGATGATGAGCCCGGGGATAAAGGGGTGGGCCATCCCACTAGGGGGATGATGATGATGACAATGATGATGATACTTCATCTCCAGGCTCACCTGCAGGAGAGGATCAACGCCCATTAAAGGGCCAAAGTCCTGATCAAGCAAAAGATGGCAATGTTGGAGATCAACAACCACCTGGAGGGGCTGACTCCAAATAGCAAAATCCACCAACCAACTAGTAGTAGGCTAGACAACAGACTACTCAGAGCTCTCAAAGGGTAAGTATATTGTCCTTGAATCTAACTCTCATTCTGATCATACACACTTTATTGAGCTACTAATCCTAAGAAAGAAAAAATCACTCTAGATACAAGAATTCTGACACAGTGACACTATATACTCTGATCTGGAGAGATTCCAAATGCTATCTGTGGGAACCAGGAGGATGGTGCTAGATAGGAAGGCAATGAGCTACCATAATCAACAAGTTTGAAAATTGCATCCACATCCAAGCTGTGTACAGGTTCTAGAAAAAGTCCCAGGGTGGTGCATAACCATTGGTGACTTAGCAGTTAACCTTGTTATAAAAGATCTTGCCATCAATAATCTAAAGTCTCTAGGATTACAATTAGAGATGCTACTAGGTACAAAACCCACTTATTAGTGTATAAAGGACATAAGGGTTCAGATTATAGAGGTGTTAATTCAAATGCAGAGTTCTAAGGAAATCTTGGACCAAAGAATTCAGACCTTGCTTCAGGACAGTGCTACTAGGAGTAAAGGGTCGAAGACTCGGATGACTCTAAGGGAACAAGAGATGAACCTCAAAAGTTTGTTCATCTAGTCTGGATCAGCAGAAAGATGATGTAGCAAGAAAACCAAACTATCCTAAACTTTCTAAAATTTATACCAGATTCTTTTTTTGGTATATGCCATTCTAGCTAAGAGGTTGAGTGTCCAAGATTTTTCCCACTGCTTTATCCAGCACATCCTGAACTATTAGACCAACAAAGCTATATCAAGATAGTTGACGAGCTCCAAGACTCATATGAGGTAGCCAGTACTGAGTGGACGGCTTGGAATCGGGTCATAGTTGAGGCTTTGAAGAAGGACCAAAAAACTTTGATTAAAGGACTCCAACATTTCCAACTAAAAATGGGCCAATGGGAGTACAGATTTGCAGGCTAATAAAGATTACCAATCAACTACTGTAGCTTATAGTGGAGTTGTCCACGTTACTGAAAAAAGAGTTGGCCAATAAGGCATCCTCTAAACCTCAGTTCAGAGAGATGGTTGAAATACTATTTGAAGCTAGAATCAAGTGTAATCAGCCACTACCTCAAGGATGGATATACACCACCTCCTATTATCACAAATATGGCCAGAGACCGACTCACAAGGGGCAAGAGAACACTTTATGACCCTGATACAAAAACCTAGAATACACTTACTCCATATGAATTTGAAATGAAGACAGTAAAAAAGGATCAGATGGAACAAGAGGCCCTATACCAACTTATTCAAAAAGAGAATGTTGGTTTGAGTACTCGAGAGCCATTCAAAGTCCTGCACTAACCTCCAAAGAAGAAGGAACCAAATAAGAAGCAGTTCATATGGATTGATAATGGGTGAATGCTTAAGGTTTTTTGAAAATTTTGGTATACACCAAAATTCAAGAAAAGGGGGAAGGAATGTAGATGGCAAGAATGACCACTTAGCAGGTGGCTAGACTGGAAACTTCCAAAGACAGTTACTATGGTAACTAGCACAATGCATAATTGGCCAGAGTCTAGTCAAGAGCCTATAAATAGGGGCTATTACTTCATTTTGAGTACACATCATTCTTGGATCCTAATTCCTTATATCTTGGAGCTATTACGCTCTTGTAATCCTAATCACACACTGAGCTTATCTCATCAATGTACTTGTTTATTGATCTGACCTGAATATACAATTACAGTTTCAGTTCTCAATTCCGGTATTCATTGTCTTTTCCAGTTCTAGTGTAGTATCATTTCCAGTTTCAGTCTTGTGTCTTAGTTTGTCTTGTCTGATTTGAAGTCTTGTACTGATCTAAACTATAACTACCAGCTTGGAATAGTTGCTTGAAAGTGTCTAGCTCATTCCAATTAACGAGATGTTTTCCCTAATCTTGACTTTTTATTTTGAAGGCTTGTTATTATGTGATATAATTAAATCAATATTACCCTAATTAGGGGCATGGTTGTTGGAATTAGGATTGCAAGGTTGCACACAACTTGGAGAAAATGAAGTCTCGTCAAGGTAGTTGGAAAGATTGTGCTAACTATTGCAAATGGAAGCTCTTTCACACTTGCTGATGCACTTTATGTATAGGGATAAAGAAGAACCTTTTTCCTATATCTTTGCTTACAAAACTTGGTCTCAAATTTGTGGATGACAGATGTAAAGTTCATGATCTCAATTTTGGTATTGAAATTGTTGCATCTCGCATTTGGTGTCGTTGGCTATATAAGTTCAATTTGCATGACAAATGTGGGCAAAATTTTGCAAATGGACTACTAGATTCAAAGACTATTTCAAATGCCATGCACTTTTGGGCATAATAATTTTTCCAGTTTGTTGGGCTTGCAAAAGTATGATATAGTCGCTCCTTTTCCACCTGTTGTTTGAAGCTCTTCCAAACATGTTGTGAAGGATGTATTTTGGGTAAGATGCAGTGTTCAAAGTTTCCAAAGGATGGTTTAGTACATGCTACATGCAAGTTATAACTTGTGCATAGTGATGTTTGTGGGCCTATGCAAACTGCATCCTTGAGTAATTACATGTACTTCATCATGACTTTCATTGATGACTACTCCATGCATGAATGGGTGTACCTACTTAAGTCCAAAGTGTTGATGTGTTTCAAGCAATTGTGGTGATGGTTAGAAGAATCACTACATGTATTATGGCCACCCCCCGTTCAGATAGTGGGGGGATATATGTCTCATGGATTTAATGTAATTTTGGCTAGTCACGCATACAATATGAATGTACAATGTCATATACACCTCAACCAAATGGTGTTGCTGAGAGAAAAAATAAAGTCAATTACAATGTATAGTCAAGAGTCAAGCTTTACCACATTTGTTTTGGCTTGAGGCTATCATGTGTGCTACTTATGTACTCAATAGTTGTCCCACCAAAGCCTTGCAGTCTACAACTCCTTATGAAGCATGGCATGATAAGAATACATCAATTGATCATAAGAGCGCTTTTGGTTGTTTAACTTATGCTTTGGTGCCACAAACACAACACAAAAAATTGGATGATAGGGCTATCAAATACATTTTTGTTGGTTACAGTCCTGAAAGGAAAGGTTATAGGTTATACCATCCGTTTTTTTTTTTTAATCTTGGCTTCACAAGATGTTGTATTTGTGGAAGATTTTGTTTAGCCTTTGTTTTCATGTACAAGAGACAATAATGTAAGCTCGTAGGATATTTATGACACTTTTTGCCTCTTTTTAATGGTGGAAACTTGAATGTGAGTTCCACCATTAAAATGTACAACCTATGGAGGTTCTCAAAATGTTACAGATGAGCCTATTGCTGATGCAAATGTATTTAATGCACTTGATGTGGAAAGAAGTGAGAAGGAAAAGGCAAGGTGTACGCCAAAATGGTTGTGCATACTTTGTGTGACAATAAATTGGATGTACCTATGTCTATTCGTACTCATTCGGGTTCTTTCTATGCATCATATGAGGTCGTTCTCTTTGGTTCAAGACTCGTGCGATAGATCCTCGAGGTCTCTTAGGACTATTCCCACTATACCAAAATCTTCTTTTATTCTTCCTTCTTAAAAGAAACTACATGGACTTCCCCTCTTTATTCTTCTACTATTCTAATATATGCAATATGATAGCCTGATTCTTTCTCTCCATGCATGAGATCAATCACATGCATCTCATTTTATTGATTGTTACATTTGAATTCACACCAACCAAGCTCCTAATTAAGCAAGTCTTTGAAGAATTAACCATTATTACCATATTTGTGGCAGTGATGTGCATCAACATACCTTGGATTGCCAAGGCACTTTTTCCCTTGCTATGAGGTCCCCCCCCTCCCCTGTGCATTGTATCTACATCCATAGCTCTATTTGTGCACTACACAATACACTTTTTGTTCTATGCCTTATGCTTCTTCATCTTCACTAAATTGTGTATGCATCCTTGCAACCCTAATTCCAACAATTGGTATTAGAATAGGTTACATCCTCTCGGGCATAGTCACCAACATTGCCGACACCTTCCTGCTCACTTTATCCGATTCGGGGATGAGCTTTGAAGAGCATCAAAATTTTGATTGGGGCTCATTTTGTCCTCCGTTTCCAACACTAGCAATACTACATAGGCAATCTAGTCCTTTTTATAGAATTTTTTATCATTGCAATTTTTTGTAGAAGAGGTCCTTACGGTCCTCTTTGGGTTGTGCTATATAGCATGTATTTATCCTCGGGGGGTTCACCATTCAATACTCCCCTATATAACGTGCGTTCATGGGTTATTAAAAAAATCCCTCTTTTAACATGTCTGAATGAATAAAATGACCCCTTATTTTAGGATTTTTTTTCAAAATTGAATATAAAAATGTCTTATTTTGATGTATCTCTGTTAAATTGCCTAAAATTTTTGCATTTTAAAACCCTTCCTTTTGAACTCACGTTATACATTAACATGATAACATACTGCACCCCCCGAGCATTTATCCTACTTTGTTTTTTCCTTTCTTGTGACAGTTTTCAATCAGGTGCAATCACTTGCCATGACAAACAACAACACATATACTTTCAAGATGTTTGCTTGTTGAGGACAAATTGGATAAGGATAAATATCCAATGTGGGCTTCCATGATGATGCATGTTCTTGTTTCAAAGGACGTCTAGAATGTTGTATAAGGCTTATATGGATACAAGCTCGATTGAGGATGTTGCAAGGATGCATACAAAGTTTGGAGAAGATGAAGAAGCTCAAGGCACACAATAGAGAGTGTAAGCTTAGTGTGCAATCCGTGACCTCCTAGTGAGGGAAAAAGTGCCTCGACAGTCCTAAGTGTTTTTACACATATCACTACCACATATATGGTAACAAAACCCCCCTGGGAGTGATGCGATGGACAATAGCTAGCACATAGTGTATAAGAAAGTACCATGCCCTAAGGACATGATGAATCCACAAAGGGAAGCATGACCAAAGATTTGCAAAAAGCGTTGAACTTTTCACAAGGCAATGCCTTTGTGAACAGACCTGCAAGGTTGTCATCATTATTTTTGCCAGGTGCTACTTCCACAAAATTCTAAACGACCTTGTAAAATTAAAGAAAATTAGAATTAAAAGAGCACTCATCTGATTGCTTTTCTCTAGATATTTATGTTATTGAGAGCATGCATCTTGAAAAGGTTAGTGGTCCACATAATCTATCACACTCTTTTTGAATCATTAAAAGCACAACTTAACAACAAAACACATAAAATTTTATTCTATTATATTCAAATACGAGCCAATGTTAGAAGAGATTGTTTGCAATAGCTCTCATAGGACAACATACTATACAAAATAAAGGTAGAACTAGGAATTAATTTTATGGGGAGGCATAAGTGAATCAACGTATCTAGATGATCTCCCACATCTAAGATTCCATTGGTACTCTACACATAGTATATTAGAAAGATATAGTCACAAACTTTACGAGAATTCTTACAAACCTTGACTAGAGGGACTATTTGTTGGAAAAATTACTTGTTCAAGTTCTGTTACTTCAAAATTTAAGTAAAAATGAAAATTTTGTGTGTGTGTGTGTGTGTGTGTGTGCGCACTATTTTTTTTCAAATCTCTTTATTATAAATATATCATGAGGAGGGTTGTATTAGCATCCTAAGGGGTCCACCATATAATCATGTTAATATACCACGTGAGTTCATCAAGAGGGGGTTTTTATTGTTGAAAAATTAAGTAGTTTAATAGAGATACATTAACTAGAGGAGTCTTTAAATCCATTTTGGGAAAAAACTTATTAATTTATCAAAAAAGAGGGGCGATCTATTCATGTCAACATTTAAGCAGAGGGGTTTTCTAAGTGCCATGCGAACACACGTTATATAGGGCATTCTTAATAGTGAACCGCTCAAGATCGGCATTTGGTAAATATAATAAAGGATACCACTAATTTTAGCATAATGACTATAAATCTTCGAGATAAGTATTCTCATCTTGAAGGCTTCATGCTTTAATGAAGTTGGTAATGAGAACCGAATGCTATGGACATGGGATCTTTTTTTAAAATAACTAATATCAAAAATTTTAAAAATAGAACCAAACACTATGGACAGTGGATCTTTTTGAACATAGAAAATGTCAAAAAAATTTAAAATAGAAATAAAAATAAATAAAATTTGTCTTCTTATGAATACTACAGATATTGAATTGTAGTTATTTCTCTAGCCGTGCTTGTGTGTATGTACGCATATCAAAGACAAGGACCCAGAGAAGGTGTGAGTTGGAGGACACCAAACCAGGTGCTAGAGTTTGAGAAAGGTTTGGATATAGAAAGAGAGAGAAAGAGCCTAGGCGGAGTCATGGTGGCTGAATAGAGGCTTCGTGATAACTACCTCTTTCATGGAAAACCTTGATCCCTACATCATGTTGATGAGAGCCAAGTAGAGGGTATTGTCGAATTTTTTTTCTTTTTCTATGTGAGTGTAGTGTCCACACATCCTAGTTTGCGGTGTAAATTTTTCGATTGAAAATGAAAAACCCCAGCTATAAATAAATCCGACCTTGATTTTTCAAGGTGGGAAATTGGGGAGTCATAAATCCTAGCGAATACCCTAGATTTTTCATTAATCCTGGTTGTTCAACTAGTTTTAACAACATGCCCAAGAAAATGCTTGTTTTGTTTCAAACACTAGCGGGTGGTGACCTTTGTTAAGAATAGGAAATTTTTGAACGACTTTGTGGATTCCATTGCTACTATGCTAGGTAGGGTGCTTTTCATTCCAAAACTGTAGTGGGTAAGATCGGGCTTGGACTTAAGAGTTTGTATTCTATGGAATATGAGCAAGCCAATTCCCAAGTACTTAATCTGAGTATGAGCAGTTTTAGAAACTTCCGTCAAGAGCTTGTGTTCTCCTTGTTTCTGAATGCCTGCTACAAATGCAACAGAATTGGTCATTATGCTAGGGATTTCCACGAGATAGAAGATGCCCGCAACTCAAAGTTTAGGACAATTTGGAGACGAGTCACTAGGGAGGGCAGGACATCTCAGGTGAATCAAGACCGGAAGATATGGCCAAAGAACAAGACATGTCTTGCATAGAGAAGATTGAAGAGAAGGGTGCTCGCTATTGGAGATGCAAGAGGAAACAGTTGCTCCTATAGAAGCCTCTGAAAGTGAGATAAGTAAAGAGAGAGAAATATTGGTAGCAGAGAAGCAAGATAAGCTAGAAAATATCGTCTATCTCTTTGAAGAGGTGACGATCGACTCTAGTCAACTTGGCTCATATACAGGTGATGATCAGAACCTGAAGCTTGATCTTATTAGCCATGTTGTTTAGGTGTTGGGGCACTGTGACCAACACTATTAGTTTACTTAAACGAAAGAGAAAGAAAAAAATTGAAAATTTTGATTTTGGAGTTCTTTCTCTCGGTGTTAAGTCTCATATGCACTACCTTGGCGGTGAAGGGGGGTGCTATGGGAGAGCCTCCTTGGTGGCAACCCCAAGCCGATTTAAGTATCTTTTTTATGTTGATGGTCTCAGGGTGGCGACCTTTATCAGCTGATGTGATGGATGTATAGGGTGGTTGTGGTGTGGATGTTGGCAGATACCATGGCTCGAGTGGAACATGGCTTCCTATGTATCTTATTTGGTTTTTAATTCAATTTTCACTCACAATTGTGAGTTTGGGAAAAAAACGAATACGAAACTTCTAGTTGTTATCAATGCTAGTGGGTCAAGAATCAAGAACAAGTGTTGTTATGATGCAAGAGGATCATTCACTTGCTTTTGAGAGTCATAAATTGAAATCAAATGAACAGAAGTATAGTGCATGAGGCAAAGAGTAGCTTGCTATTGTTCACGATCTCAATATGCGGAAACATTATCTTATGGGTTCTAAGTTTTTTATTAAAATTGATCAGTAGAGCATACAAAAACTCTTGACTCAGCTCCTCATCTCTTATATAACACATCAAATGGGTTGCTTTTGTTTAGTCTTAGCAACCTTTGATCTAGTACTGATCTGGTTATGAAATTGTTATGGTAGATGTGCTTACTAGACGTCTTTCAGATAATAATATTCTCGATAATATTTCAATCATTAACATTACTTCTTTTGAGCTTATGCATGACTCTTATCATGATGATGCTGAATTTGCTTCTATCTAGATTAAAATGCTTCATAAAACTAGATGCCAACTGATGGTTATTCATACTTTGATGGTTTTCTCTTTTACCATGGTAAGTTGCATGTGACTACAGCATCTTGACAATTGATTTTACAAGAAATGTATATGCCACCTTTTATGGGTCACAATGATATTTCAGCTACACTTTTTCCTTGTGAAGGACAATTTTTTTAGCCTAACAAGACACTTGATGTGCATCATATTGATGTTGGTGTGTTAAGCGTGCACATGGTAAGCCCCAAGAATTTCATGCCTTTGCCCATTTTTTCTGGGCCTTGGCAAGAGTTATCCATAAATTTCATTATAGGTTTTCCTATCGCAATCATAGCATGACATGATGTGGACAATTATTGATAGACTTAGTAAAATGGCATAATTCATTGCATGCAAGAAAACATTGATTCCACCACAAGGTACAAAGCTTTTCATTAAAAAAGTGTGTTTGTTCATTATGATTTTCCTAAAGTGATCATTGTTTGTAGATCTTCATGTTTTTGTAATCGTTTTTGGATAGCTTTTGTTTTCATCTTAAAAATAATGGACAAACTGAAGCCACCAATAGCACAATGTTAGAACTCCTTTGAGGTTACACAATTGACCGCCAACAAAATTGGGATGAGCACTTACATTCATTGTAATTTGCTTAAAATAACATTGTGCATTCCACCACTTAAAAAAGCATGTTTTGACATGATTTATGGCTAAAATTTACCATCACTTATTGTTAATCTTTGTGGTAAAGTTCTAGTAGCAACTGATAGACTAGCAGAAGATCATACCCAAATCCTTTTTGAAGTGACTCAGTCTATATGTAGCCTATAGGTATAGAGCAAAATACACATAATGGATTGATTGAGTCACTATCAGCCTTGACCTCCTTTCTTATTCTTGAGTTTTTGTGTCATTCTAATACTACTCCAGGGATTAAAAAATCAGGGTGGGAAAATTACTATTAACCTTATTCTCTCATCCTTGGCCTCATTTCTTATTCTTGCATTTTTGTGTCATTCCATTACTACTCCAAGGATGCAAGAATCATGGTAGGGAGTCATTTTGAACCCATTGTGGATCATCTTATGCCTAGGGGTAGAAAAACATGGACAATGATAATTTCAAGAGACGCTAGTCAAGATATATCATAGACCTCCCTTTAAACAAAAGCTAGAACATAAGAAGCTCCCTTAGAAACAACAGTGAATAGCTGACAACACCTACATGAATACACATCTAATTGCCTTTTTAATTGGGAGAGCCTTCCTCTAACTCATAGCTCCAGTTGACAAACTCAGAGACTGGTCTTCAAAATAAGAACGAAGGTACAAATGGAGTGTTCCAACAGAAGAGTGTTGCTCTAACTCAGAGCACCTCCTGACAAACTCAGAGACTAGTCTTCAAAACAAGAATAAAGGTACAAATGGAGTGTTCCAACAAAAGAGTGTTCAAATAATGTCATCATTTGGATCTCCCATAGTAAGACAAGATACTCCTTCAATATGCTTGAGACCAACTTTACCTTTGTCTTTAACATGTGGTCCTTTTTTAGCTTTGTCTTTTGAGAAAAACTTGCATGGTGGATGATTGGTCTTTCCACAATGAGGGCAAGGTGTCACTAAAAAATAATCAATGCAAAGATGGTTGGTCCTACCACAATGACAATACTTTTTTCTTAATTAATTATGCTCTTTTGGTCACTCAATAGAATAACAAGTTTGTCTTCATGATCTAGTTTCTCTTGGATGAACACAATTTGGGGTCTCAAACTTTTAACTGCATTGACATAAGAGTTATTCCATTACCTTCATATTGATTTTGGACAAATTCATCAAGGAGACCTTGGATTAAAACCTTTGCATGCTTCCCCTTTGATCCAAAGTTTCTCTTTGGGATCTCCCATGCATTGTTGGTCGTGTTAGTTTTGTAAAGAAAGTGGACATATTTGTCATTCAAAGAGTTGACAAGAATACATAGTTCTTGCTTATCAGTGATTGGCTTGGAATTGAGCCAAGGCTACACTATTTGTGGCAATATCCCCTTCTTGAGGTGTAGGCCTGATAAAGCCCAATAATAATTTCTTCATGAGGTAATCCTTGATCTTGACTTGTGATGTGTCGGAGCCATATCCATTGGGATTTGAAATGTGAGGAAGCCATAGCCACTAAATTTTTCATTGACTCCTTTCTCATTGTGTGCCAATGATGTTGAGTGGGGAGAGGTCTAACCATAATCAAACTAATTGGATAGTGTCCTCTTTACATGTCTACTATAATGAAGACATCATTGTAAAGCAAAATGAAGGAATACATAGCAATAGATGTGATAGGTGAAAAGATTTCAATGTAGAAATTAGGAGAATGGGCATTAGGTAATGAGCAAGGTAATTACCCAAATTTCCAATTTAGCTCTTTGTTACAATTGTCTTTTTGAACTCAAAATAGTACTCTCTTAAAGTCTTACAATTGTCCTTTTGAACTTAAAATGGTACTCCCTTAAAGTCTTCCATAAAATTGACATTGCTTATGAGAATATCTTTAATATTGCTTTAAATGCTCCAAAGTGAACTTGTGAAGATACATATTCAGTGTTCAATAATAGTTATGGATTTAATGGACACACCTATTTTTTTTGCAGTCAAGGAACATTGCCTTAAAGATGAGTCTCAAGGTGTTCACATAAGCTCCAAGGAATTGTTTCAATGCAAAGTGAGGAGAATGCTCTCCTAATTTGGTGAGCTGGAAGCGACTAAATATTGGTGAAAATTGAGCACACAGTGGTTTAATCAAGGAGATTGTTGCAACACAGAGGTTTTCTAGGAGCAAGGGAGCATTTTCCATGTTACAATTGAGGACTAACTCGGCTTGTGGAATTTGCACAACCCACCATAGGTGAGGATTGTGGAAGTTGATGAATAATAAAAGATAGTTCCTAATAATAGAAGATGGGGCTTAATTATATGGCACTTTGTTTAGAAGTTTATTCTATCTAAAGCTGAGGCTTGTAAGCCTTATTAGTCAAATGAGGTAACTATTAATGTAATCTAGAGTGGGATTTTGAAATCCTAATCAAATTGATAAATCACCCAAGGATATGTAGCCATGGGTTGTCGTATGAGTTGTTGGAAGGAAGAGAGAGAGAGAGAGAGAGAGAGAGAGAGAGAGAGAGAGAGAGAGAGAGAGAGAGAGAGAGAGAGAGAGAGAGAGAGAGAGAGAGAGAGAGAGCGAGCCATTCATATTGGAAATGAAACCAATAAACACTTTGCATTAACATGAAATGAAGAGAGTTGCATCTTTTCTAGGCTTCTTCCATGCATTGTTGGTCATGTTAGTTACATAAAGAAAGTGGACATAGTTGTCATTCAAAGAGTTGACAAGAATACACAATGCTTGCTCATCCTCGATTGGCTTGGAATTGAGCCAAGGCTACACTATTTGTGGCAATTGATAAAGCCCCATAATACTTTCTCCATAGGGTAACTTTTGCCCTTGAGTAGCGATGGGTGGGAGCCATATCCATTAGACTTGCAATGTGTGGAAGCCATAGCCACTAAAATTGACGGCAAATGATGGTGAGTGAGGAGAGGTCTCACCATAATCAAATCGATTGGGTAGTGTCCTCTTTACACGTCTACTATAGTGAAGACATCATTGTAAAGAAAAATGAAGGAATACATAGCAATAGATGCGCAGGGTGAAAAGATTGCAATGTAGAAAATAGGAGAATGAGCGTAAAGTAACAAGTAAGGTAATTACCCAAATTCGCAATCTAGTTCTTTGTTATAATTGTCTTTTCGAACTTAAAATGGTATTGGGGTTAAGGCCTATGTGCCTTGACCGGTCGCCCAGGTCATGGGCGCCCGCCCACTGTTACCCTATACTTATAGTGAGTATATTGTATAGGGGGAGCTGCCACTTCACAGTCTCCCCACCCACATCATGTGTGTCTCCTTCTCTCTCTCTCTCTCTCTCTCTCTCACTCTCCGTCTGTGGTGCTCCCCGATCCCCTTCAATTGGTATCAGAGCCATTAGTGCTCGAATCCGGCTACCTCAAGCCATTAGTGCTCGAATCAGAGGTGATGACAGAGATGACTCACATGGATGCTGAGATGTCGGCTATTGTGGAGTCATTTCTTGATATGCTTATGCCAGAGCTTGATGCAGATTCAGGACAGATGGATACTCTTGGTACACATGTGATATGTGGTAGGCACGAGGAGTCACTCCAGAGCTCGGAGTCAGAGTGCCATGGTCTCTATGATAGGGGACAAGATTGCCATGAGTTGAGTTCTGAGTTGGAGGTGGCATAGGTTGCCAGGGTTGCATCAACGTTCGGTGTCCTCATATACGACATGATGATCTCGAGGCCCGACATAGCAGCTGCAGTGGGAGCATTTGCAGCAGGGTTGATTAGTTGTTCGATGACTGATCTCGGCATAGAGCATAGGGGAGGTTTGCAGGTATTGGACCGATACTTGCAGGAGTGCATGAGCTCTTGTAGACTCTTTGCAGAGCTTGGAGCTAGCTCTGTGTGGCTTCCGCAGCAGGATGTTTGTCTATCAGTAGAGCCGGATGCACTAGCTCATCGAGAGTCAGTGGGCATAGGTTGAGAGAATATCTCACCTTCTATTAGTTGTACACTAGTAGATCTTGCTTAAAGGCACATTGGCCTTTAAGTGGGAGGTTGTTGGGGTTAAGGCCTATGTGCCTTGACCGGTCGCCCAGGGCCCGCCCACTGTTACCCTAAACTTATAGTGAGTATACTGTATAGGGGGAGCTGCCACTTCAGAGTCTCCCCACCCACATCGTGTGTGTCTCCTTCTCTCTCTCTCTCACTCTCCATCTGTGGTGCTCCCCGATCCCCTTCAAACGATACTCCCTTAAAGTCTTCCATAAAATTGACAAAGCTTATGAGAATAGCTTTAATGTTGCTCTAAATGCTCTCAAGAGAGCTTGTGAAGAAACATCTTCACTAAGTTAGTCATGAATTTAATGGACACACTTGTTTTTTCTGTAGTCAAGGAACCATGCCTCTGAGATGAGTCTCAAGGTGTTCACATAGGCTCAAAGGAATTGATTTAACTCAAAGTGAGTAGAATGCTCCCATAATTTGGTGAGTTGCAAGTCTTGGTGGACATTGAGCACACAATGGTTTGGTCAACGCGATTGTTGCAACACAAAGGTTTTCTAGGAGCAAGGGATCATTTTCCTTGTTACAATTGAGGACTAACTTGGCTTGTGAAGTTTGCACAACCCACCATAGTTGAGGATTGTGGAATTTGACTAATAACAAAAGATGGTGCCTTGATTATATGGCACTTTGTTTAGAGTTTTATTCTATCTAAAACTGAGGAATGTAAGACTTATAAGTCAAATGAGGTAACTATTAATGTAATCTAGAGTGGAATTTGAAAATCTTAATAAAAATGCTAAACACTCGAGGATATATGCGTTGTAAGACCTAGGGTAACTGAACCTGGGATCCTCCTCCCAACCACCCCTTATATAGGCTAGCTCCTAGCATTTGCCCTAAGCGGATCCCCAGTCCGCACTAGTCCAGTCGGCCCTTGGCCTAGGTCCCTGACCCCCTAGGTTGGGCCTTGCCCCGTAGGACCCTTGTCCTGACATTACTCCCCCCTTAAGGAAGATTTTTCGTCCCCAAAAACACAAGTAGTAATATCTTCTTAAGAATACTGATGTTCTCTTTATTGACGTCCCATAAGTGAGCCAGTTGTCTGTATGACCGATAATTGGTGCAGTGAGGAGGTTCAATGAAACCAAGAGCAATATCTTGATTTTCAACATTGTTGTCCGTTTGCAACCACTTGGGTCTAAATGGTAACTCCATTTATAACTCACTTAAGTACTGTAAAGAAATAACCACAACTAAGAGCTGTCCAAAAGGCATAACCAATTTTCAGATCTTCTGAAGGTACTGGAATAATGCAAGGAAACCTTGGCGTAACTTTCCATGCAGTTGTGAGCCAGATTTCCTACTCGCCTAAGTATCTTGAAAAGTCCGTAGATGGGGAATGTCCTTGTGTTGCATTTCTAAATAGTTTGGAACACAAAGAACTACATGTTCATCCCTAATGAAGGTTACTTGCCAACATACTTTGTCAGCACACCTGGTACGTCCTTGACGTATGAAAGTATGGTCAATCTCCAACCGAAATGCGTTGTGCTAACGTATGCTCTTAGCATATCATTTAGCACAAGATTACTCTTTGTAATTTGCCTATCCCCTTGGATAACTGACAGTACTGAGGTGTGTTTTCCTCACGGTTTACATACAGTCGTCCCAGATGACTGGTAAACGGGGAATCACAGTAGTGTTTAACATTGGTGAGGAATCAACAATGTCCGAAATAACCATAGTGGTTAACTTGAAAAAATCCACAAACGCCCAAACGAGCCATGACCTCTATTGGTGATTAGTAGACCCAAAAGTAATCTCATAGAGAGTGCACATAGAGTGCAAAATGCTTCGTAAGCAACAACCTGAGGATTATGCATGCCGTTCCAAATCAGTCTTTGCTAAACACTAGGGCCCATAACACCTAGTGTGCATGCATTTAGCAAAAACTAACCCGAACATGTATATCCATAATGATGCTTGCTAATACTTATGGCAAATGTGATGCGCCTAGCACGCAATAAAAGAAATGTAAATAGTTCTGAAAAGAAACTAAATACTTTTAGTTGCAACCTTTTGCAAGCCTTGCTGAAACGTCTAAATCACAATAGAAGGTGAAACATTGATCACTTCTAGATACAGACAATGAAACTTTTTCATTAGCAACTTATAGCCTTGCTATATGTATAAACAACCATCTGTAATGTTGTTTAGTAGTACTTGTACCTTAACAAGTCATTCTAAGTATCCGACAATTTCTGGCCACGAAATCGCTCCTAATACGTCGTGCTAAAAATGGTCTAGAAAACAGATGTGACCAGCACCAAGGGACTTTGTCGTGACACATAATTGAAATAATGGCGCCAGTGTCAGTCCAGAGACTCATATTCTCCACATGTGGAATATGTCTCATGTAAGGATGTGTAAAAAAGAACATCCTTCAAGTACAAGATGTACTTGTGTGTGGAGGTAACTGTAAACACTCTGCGACAAGAGTGAGAGGGACCCTCATTCATTGCTCCACACTGGCTAAACCGAACTCCTTGAGTTCCGAGACCATGTTGTATCCCATGTGACAACATGTGCCAAATTGAACCCTACAAGTAGGTTCGTAAGAGCATAAGGCAGAAAGATAGATTGGACACCTGGCCCAAAATACTTTGTGCCGACATGCCCTTGGCATGGCTGTGTAACATTCAAGCGTACTTAGACGTCTTGAAAAACCAAGTAAAGCATACTGAAAATGGAATAACACCAAATCAAGAAATGTGTACCTAGAAATTTAAACATAATGTTCACTTACCCATATGCAAATGGAGAGGAGCACGTCCCCTACCTGAAAAAAACAAACAGCATTGCACCAGGAACTCGGGATGTTGCCCTTGCAAACCAAGCCCTTGGATTAGAATCTACGTAGTCAAACCCCTTGATAAGACTATTTGTAGAAACTGCTCAACTAGCAGATAACGGTAACCAACCTAGTTAACCGTGTACAGATTGAGTGGAATCAACTTGAAAAGTGTGTTCGTCTGTTATCGCATGGTAGATTGCGGAATTCTTTCCTTGAAAGTATAACTGGGAGAGATCAAGTGTGATCCTCAATGCAGATGAAACTGTGATCATTACTGCCTATATGGTGATGTAGCAATCACCCGCCGGGTCTTATCCGAAAACAGTATGTCCATAGACACTCCGTAGTGCTATAGAGAGAGTAGGAGACCCACATAAGTACAACCATGTTGTCACAACTGATTGCTGCGTCTATACTCCGTGGTAGAGATCAGCCGATGTGAGTTTAAGGTTATCAAAAACTCACTTGAGCATTGCATTTAAAACATGTAGTGCAAAAATGACACCCTAAACATCCGTAATGACAAGACGCTTGCTTGTCAATTAACGTCAATGTGTACTCCATTGGGTAGAGTTGTTCGATCTTGAGAACAATCGTCCAAGGAATACCAATAAGTGGATCCTATCCTAGGCTTAACAAAGGCTCTTAGCCAGCGTGCGTGGTTCATAGCCATCATGGCAATTAGTGTTCAATCGTCGAATGGATGAAAACTAATGTGGATGGGACCTTGCCCAATTTCTACCCGAGAGTTTTAGAGCATCTTGGCTCAGGAGAAGTTAGTAGTGAAACATGTAACAAAACTTCGTAGAAAATTTTCATTTTGTTCTTTAGAGAAAGAGATGAAGAACGAAAAGAAGAGCATGCTGGGCTGAGGAACTTTCCTTGAATTTCTAGTGTGTGTGTGCCCAGAATGTGTGCTCTGAGACATCGTATGCCTGACTGGCAGCTTATCCTATAAGCATGCAAGAATCTGCATGTATAATGTTGTCATCAAGAGAGGAAGAGAAAAAACAAGCCACATCTTGCCCCACTTACCATGTATGGGGTCGTGACTTGGCAAAAATGACATAATATGGCACTTTTCCTGTAAAATAAGTCGTAGATTTAGGTTCCATTTAGTGGTATTGTGCAGTGACTGCAACCATAAATTTAAACAATCCAGAACTTAGGTTGTCAGTGAACAGAGTGTCTGGTGTGATAGCGGAGGCATACTCTCTGAAGCGGTGGAATTCATGCCACCTGGTTAGCATGCCTTGCATACAAATTTTTATGCCCTTGGCGAGAGTGATAGCCTCAAACGTTAGAGGCAAAACCATTAGTGCCTTGCACAATCAAAATTGGTAGGTATGCTATGAGGTGAGATGCCCTATTTTTCCAGTTTCCCAAACTTGTGTGCCAATGCCCTTGATGCCAAGTCATTGGGCAGGACCTTGGCACAAGGGAGAAGCCTTGCTTCCTATAAAATTGTCAAAGCACTTTGCGTTGCACAAAAGCAGTACTTTCCAATCAACGGTGTAAACATGAAAAAATAAACCAAACTGAACATGGTCTAACCTGGTCATCCTGCTGTAGCCAGTTGTCTTGAGATGTCAAGGAAAACTCGCTCAAATGCAGCTCATAGCCTTGTCTATTGCGCGAGAAAGAATTATCGTGTGTGTCATATACACCGTCATATATCATATACGCCTGTCTGGTATGTAATGAAATAACCTTGTCAAGCAATTTCAATTCAAATCGGTTAGTGTCGTGTGTCGAGCATGTTTGCCGGCTTCTGGAAGCAGTGACAAGAAGTCAGCCATGCTGAGCTGTGTGCACCCTTCATGAAGTCGAGTCAGAGGGTGTGCCGATCTCCTTGAGATTCCATGGGCATCATAATTGAACTGCTATTGATCCGTGCCACAGATCAGGGTGGCAGGTACTCATGTCATGCTTGAGTCATGTTGGTACGTTCAGCATTGGTTTGATGCCAACAAAAGTGTAATGCTTAAAACGCCTGTCACAAGCCGTGCTTGTGTTTGGAGTGCCTAAATTGCCCGCACACCTGGTGCATGGCAAGATTAGCGTGCAATTCTCATACATTATTTCATGCAGAGATACAACAATTAATTGTAGATCAAGTTATGCGGACAACAATGGAGTAGGAACATTGCAATGCTTCGACAAAGAGTACCTGAAATTGGTTGTCGAAGCATGGAAAAGCTATTTGCAAATCCGGAGTGACTCAAAACATCCGGCATAGACGTAGCACGATAATTTTTCAAGACATGCCGTGCATGTCTGATCATACTGATGCTATACTTATTCAAACAGGTATTGAATAGATTGATAAATACAATTGAAATTGAAGGCTTACCTCAGAATTTACCGGTATAAACTTGTCGTGTTGATGCTCGAGCTTCCATGAACCTTAAACCGAGCATCAACATTGTCTTTGCCTAGTAGCCTTGTTTGGAACCTTTACCCGAGGTTGGCAAGCACAAGTTCCCTTTCTCAAACAAACACGATGGTATGTGTACCTAAACTTCTTTGCTCGACCATCACATCCCAAACCATTTTTAGGAAGGTGAGCTTTCCAAACTTTGCAACTGTTTCAGGTTTGTTGTTTGCTGCATGGCCGATGTATTTTAGTTAGTGAAGGTAGTCCAGCATGTCACCTGCCACCGCTGCAGAAGCCCATGGTGGGCACTGATCCTTAGAGGACACAAAAATATGTCCTTTGCCCTAAGGGCAAAGGCCTTTGGGCGCTTAAGTGGGAAAAAAAAACTCCAGGCCTGGCGATGGCGCAGCAGAGTGCCGCGCGAGAGAGAGAAAGAGAATTTTCGCGCATTACAATGCTGCCCAGAGGTCGCCCCTGTGACGTGAACTGTCCCCCAGCCCGTCCCGCTCAAGATGAGCCCACCCTGGCTGTGTTTGGTCGTGGTCTCTGTTCCTTCCTCTCTCGCCGCAAGCGGCCCTGCACACGAGCCAAGCTCCACTACGGTGCCTGCTAAGCGGCCATGCCCGCACAGCCAAGCTTCGTAATTTTGCTTGCATGAACATGCAAAAAAGGAGAAGTGGAGAGGACCATGCCCTGCCTTCCAAACTTAGCTCTGATACCAATGTAAGACCTAGCGTAACTGAACCTGTGATCCTCCTCCCTACCACCCCTTATATAGGCTAGCTCCTAGCATTTTCCCTAAGCGGATCCCCAGTCCGCACTGGTCCAGCCGGCCCTTGGCCTAGGTCCTTGACCCCCTAGGTTGGGCCTTGCCCCATAGGACCCTTGTCCTGACATGCGTTGTCGTAGAGAGAGAGAGAGAGAGAGAGAGAGAGAGAGAGAGAGAGAGAGAGAGAGAGAGAGAGAGAGAGAGAGAGAGAGAGAGAGAGAGAGAGAGAGAGAGAGAGAGAGAGAGAGAGAGAGAGAGAGAGAGAGAGAGAGAGAGAGAGACATTCATATTGGGAAAGAAACTAATGGACGCTTTGCATTAACATGAAATGAAGAGAGTTGCATGCTTTATAGTCTTCAAGCCTTGATTGAAGGATTCACCAACGATTGAGGAGTTATACACGATTTGATTGTGGGCTAACGTTGGGAAGAGAATACTCACACTGGCTTCAACTATTATAATTACATAGTCTAGTTGTGCAAGATATTTTAAATCTCATAGTGAGCTTCGAGCCTCCAACTTCACATGCAAATGAAGTGATAAAAGTGACACCAAGGGAACAACGCTAAAGGAACTTTTTGCTTTCACAAATTACAATTACTTTTGAATGGAAATTTAAGCTTTGTTTCCACTGTGAATGATTATGCTGCCTCAATTTAGCACAAGATTGAGCCCACCATACGGTCCATCCCTAACTGACATTGAGCCTACAAAAGAGACATTTCTGTTTGATTGCTCAACAATAGTTTAAGGGAAAATTACCAAAATACCCCTCTAATTTGTGGAAACTCCCAAAATACCCCTCAAATTTCAAAAATTCCCAAAATACCTTTGTATCTATTTTCAGTTGGTTTGCTCACGATTTCCTAATCTTTATTCTTTTTTGACAATGAAGATCCGTTTTTAGTGCTTAGCATGGAATTTGTCACAAATTACCTCACATAACCAGCTCAAATTCTAGTTTTAGTATCTTGTATTGATAGACAATCAGTCTTCTTATGAAAAGCTTTAAAAAAAAATGTTTGAATAAATTTACTTTCACAACCAGGGGTATTTTGGGACTTTTGGAAAATTTGAAGGGTATTTTGGGAATTTATGACAAAGTATGAGGGGTATATTGGGAATTTCCACAAATTAGAGGGGTATTTTGGTAATTTTCCCATAGTTTAAAGACATTTCTGTTTCGTTGCTCAACAATAGTTTAAAGAGCCGAACGAGTTGTCTGCTCGTCTGGCCACCAGCGTTCCCTCGACCCAATTTCTTGAACAGTCGTCACAGCACCCATCGACTCGTAGTCGAGCTCGCCATGGCGCTCGATGCACAGAAGCAAATTCGTGAGAATACATTGGTAACAGCTCAATCCTGTGTTGCCCGGAGAGAGAGAGAGAGAGGGAGAGAGGGAGAGATTTGTTTCTTTCCTGCTTTTTGCTTTCTTTGATTGCTTGTTTACTTTCTTTCAACTTCCTCCTGCGTTGAAAGAATTATTTTAAATAGGCTAGATCTCCTCAACACCATCCTCGTTATTGGTTATTTTCTCTTACATGAATACCATGAGAACAATAATACTATCATTTCGCCCAAACAAGTAAAACCTCGTGCATAAAGTTACTTTGCAGAAGACATTGTAAGGTGTAACTTGTCATGGTCCCTTGAAACTGGCATTTCTAGTTTTTTTGAGCATTTGAATGGTTTCAAAGAATGGGAAATGCATTTGAATTATGACCGTTATGCATTTGAATCATTCGTTTTGGAAACAGCTTTATGCATTTATAAATATATGGTGTGTGACAAGAGGGTAAATGTCACGACTACCCCGAAATGTAGCCTTGAATTATGGCTTTGATCAGGGGAGAAATCCAGAACACTTGAGTGCGAGAGAAAAAGAACAAACTACTTATGGAATAAGATAATATATTACAATGGCACTAGGATTTCTTATATACCCCTCAAATGGATTTGCGTGACCCAATTCATCAACTAAAAATGACTAAATTAATAAATCGGATCAAATTGGGCATTCACTTGAGATCATAACTTGAGATGCATCTGAAAAAATGACGATGGTTTTAGAAGTTATAACCTCATAGCAGAATATCATGCCACGAACTGCAAGTGTAAGCAGACATGATGCAAGTGCAATAGGATCACCAACATGGAGAGAGAAGCCATCACCAAAAGCAGGAAAGTACAATGTTTGAGGGTCCTTGTCTTAGTAGTGCTCCCAAGCTAATCTGCTCGAGAATGAGGCCCTGGCAATTTATTTATAGGCCTTGAGCCTTCCCAAAAGCAGTGTAAATGAAAAGCTTCAAGTCTAAAAGCATCTGGGTCCCAAAAGTTGGCCAATCAAATCGCAAAATTTTCGTACAAGTGCCACGTCAGCAATGCGATTTGTGGAAATCCGTACGACAGCCACGCTAGCAACGCAAATCACGGAGGTCCGTCCAATTGTCACATCATTAGTCCTTTACGCTAGTCTTTATAGCCTTTGTCCCTTTGGGGCCCCATCAGAAAATACCCATAAGTTGGTACAACTTATGAAATTGGGTGTTTTTTCACGTTTGGCCTCTTGGATTAGTTTTGCAAGTTGTCACAACTTCTTCTACATCTTTCAGTGGGGCTCTGATCTCTTTCTGTTCGGAATCTGTCCTCTAGGTCATGCCACGTTGTCGGGAGTTTTTTGGAAGAAGTGATTGCGTATATGTACATACACATGCATGGTGCATCAAATAAAGAATTGCCCATTTTCCAGAGCCAGGTGGTTACGTGGGGCCCACATGTGTACAGGTAGGACAGCGTATACATAGCACATCGATTTTCATCGTCACCCGTACTAGTGTGTTTTTCTATAATAGTGAGGAGTTGGTGGAGCGTAAAATTTCTCGAGGAAGCTATCAGCGGGCCGATGCCATGAGGTAAGCAAGTGCGGCAGATGGCATCCAGTGGCGTGATGAGGTCGAATGGGGTCAATACTTGTACGTCCTAAGCGAGGACACAACGGGGTTGTTTTCTTGTGATGAATTATGCAAAAAGGTCATCATGAGAACTGTATTTGGGGGCCACTTCACGTGATTGCGGGATGCATTATTGAAAAAAGTTGAGTGCCAAGTGTGTGGATGGATGTAGAAGGGTAACAAAGACGCACTACGTAGCCATTTTTTAGCCCGTTCGGGGTCCGTTTGAGGTCAATCAAAAGGCCAAAGGTGGCCAAGGGATAAAGTGAAGTGTGGACACTGAAAAACTTGAGGAAAAAACCAGCAAAGTGTGGAGAGAAGAGGAGAAACAGTCGCAACTGAGTTTTTGTTGTTTTTGGAGCCTGTTTTGGCCATAAATTGCTCATCCGAGGTTGGATTTGAGTACTTTGATATTGGAGACTGGGGTTTTGCGCCATTCCGGACGCAATGGTGCTGTCCATTTTGCCAAATTACTCACTGTTTTTGTGTTGTTTTGGCTGTGTAAGTTTCTCCTGTGAGTGAAGCCTCTGCTCCAATTTGTAATTGTATCTGACATATTTTATCCATATTGTGTGAGCTATTTGTCACATTGGTGTTGTCCCAAGCTCAATTGTATCTGAACATCAGTAATCTTCCTCCTTTGAGCTGAGTCTTTTGAGGTGTGTGTGTGTCTCTGTGTTGAGTGGGCAAATGGATAGTCTCTCTCGTCTCTATAACAGACTTGGACGCTCCAAGTCAAGAATCAATCGCGACAGCACCAAATAACCACTTCAAAACAATTCACAGATCACAATAGATTTGCACTGGCCCGGCAGAGTTCCGTGCCTAGAGATATTGGCCCCAAAGACTGGCGTCCCTTTCGGTATTTCTTTTTGTATTAATCAATCATCAAAGTACAAGAGAGCGGTTAGGGTTTCACTCTCAGACTCTGCGTCCAGATGCCCTGAGAAGTGAGGCCCTCACCACTAATTTAAAGGTTACAAGGGATGCCCAAAAGCAGAGCCCCAAAAGCTTTTAAAATAAGAAGCATCAGTTCTCTCTCTCTCTTAGAGAGTCTTTTTTCGCGTTGCTCATCATTTTTCCAAATTTTTTTTTTTCGGCCTCCGCGATTTTCAGAAATTAGGGTTTCTAGCAGAAATTAGGGTTTGCAAGAATTTTAGGGTTTCTGCTGTCCGCCACGTCATCACTTTGTGACATACCTCCCTCTTGAAAGCATTGTAATCGACCGCGATTACGCTTGCAAAACCGACAAAAGCCATAAACCGTCTTAGCAGACATTGACTGTTAGTACCTACGTACTAGGAACACACATCTAGCACATGTACAAAATCGACAGTCACATCACACGACATCACAGGACATCACCAGACATCACAAGACATCACATGACATTCAACATTCATTCGGATCTTAGACCATGATTTATCGGCAATGTAGCTAGCAATCACATCTAGGTCCAGTCGGGACCTCATCGATGTCCGATTGACTAACCCCTATTGCAACCATGTCTATTCGAGATCAATCAGACCAAAATGCTGCAGTCATTTCGTCTATCAGTTCCTGCACTCACAAGAAGTCAAGAACAAATCAGTATCATAATTAGGAATTCCATTTCATAAAGTCATCCAGCAGAATACTGTCAGCTCTCAGTATCCTTGAAGCTCAAAGAGTCATCAGTGACTTTAGTATCAAAATCAAGGCATCTGTTGACAAGGGAGCGGAGTGACTCCCCTCTTGTGCATCCCACTGCACCAGATCTCCGGCCAAGCTGAATTCTGGGTTCCGTTTGGAGTAGACTATGCTAAACCAAAACATCGAGGTAAAGTTTCACAATCCGAGGAGTATCTGCTAGGTCATCCTCCTCCATCCACTTCGCATCAAATGCAAGAAAGTTCTTGAACTAAACCAAGAACCGCCTTCGGACTTTACCTTTCTTTGTATCGTTATGTGCCAAAATCTGTTCAGGAACAAGGATCTCCTCGTTTTCTTTCACTTCGGGTTGCTCATCAGGCTCCCCATCATCAAGCACATCATCCTTAACAGGGTTCAAGAGACTCACATGCAATGCATTATGAATCCTCCAAGTATCTGGCAGTTTCAATCGGAAGGAGACATCATTTATCTTGTCAGTGATCTGGAAAGGTCCGTAGTATCGCATACTAAGCTTTGAAAAAAGCCTCTCCTTTCTCTTTTTCTTTCGTAGGCGTGCCTTCTCAAAACGTAAGAGCTCCCAATTATCCTCCTTCAATTTCAAGTCGCAACGATGGCGATCCGCTGCCTTTTTCTGTCGTTCTTGAGACTCTTGCAAAGTCTCGCAAACCTTGGCAAAAGCCGTATCCAAATCTCGCGAATATTCATCCGCTTCAAATATCTAATCTTCGTGCTCAGGAAGGATGGAACCTTCGCACCACTCTCAACAATCTCACATGGCGTCTTCCCCGTCGAAGAGTGTATCGTGTTATTGTAGGTAAATTCCACCAAAGGTAAGTTCTTTTCCCATTGAGTCTTCTGATCCGAGATACAAGACTTCAATAAATCTAAAATCACTGAATTGGCAATCTCAAATTGCCCGTCAGTCTGCAAGTGGAACGATGACGAGAACTACAACTGCGTGTCAATGTTCTCCCAAATTGCCTTCCAAAACAAACTCATAAATCTGGGGTCTCTGTCGGAGACAATCGTCTCAGACGTGCCATGTAATCAGAAAATCATCGTGATCATTCTGTGTTCTTGGGAGATCAAAAATGAAATCCATTGCAATACTTTCCCAGGGGTGGGTGGGTATGGGTAAAGGCTGTAACAATCCCTGTGCCTTATGCCTGTCAAACTTGACCTTCTTGCATACCAAGCAACTGCGCACAAACTTTTCCACATCCTTTTTGAGTCTCGGCCCAAAGAAGTATCTCTCTTACCCCTTCATGGTGGTAGCAATGCCGCGGTGACCCGTAAAAGGTGGACAGTGGCATTCAGTCATAACCTTATCCCTCAACGGCTGTGTAACGCACAACATAGTCTTTTTCATCAAGTAGCCATCCCGAAGGGAGTATCCAGCTACTGTCTCCCCATCTCGTATCCGTGTGAAAATATCTGCAAAATCTGTATCTATGGCATATTGATCGACTATATCCTCGAAGCTCCTATGATGTATCGCGGAAACAGCCAGAACCAACGGTTTCCGAGACAAAGCATCTGCCACCACATTCTTCTGTCCCTGCACATGGACAATCTGGAAGTGGAACTGTGACAAGATGTTCGCCCACCGCATCTGCTTTTCTGAAAGCTGCTTCTGTGACAAGAAGTAGCGCAAACTTTGATGGTCTGTAAAGACAGTAAAATCCGCTCCGAGTAGGTAATGCCGCCACTGAGTAAGAGCATGGAGAACCGCCAAAAGCTCTTTCTCATAGATCTGTGCTGTCATCTTCGTCCTAGAGAACAAACGGCTCTCGTAAGCTATGACATGGCCTTCTTGCATCAAGACCGCACCGAGACTACGACCACAAGCATCACAATATACTTCAAATGACTTCTGCAAGTCCGACAAAGTCAAAATAGGTCCCGTAGTCAATTTCTCTTTCAATGTCCGAAAGGCAGTCACCTCTGTGGGTCCCCACGAAAAAGGTACTCCTTTCTGTGTCAAGGTATGCAAAGGGGAAGCAACTTGTGCAAACTTTCGTATGAACCGCCTGTAGTACGAACACAGTCCCAAGAAGCTTCTAACTTCATGGACATTCCTCAAATCGGGCCAATCACGGATCGTCTCTATCTTGGCTGGGTCCATTTGCACTCCTGTTGTTGACACACTGTGTCCCAAAAAGTGTATCTCTGGTAGGAAAAATTCACTTTTCTTTGCATTAATCACTAATGTGTGATCTCGTAATGCCTGAAAGACTTGAAGCAGATGATCTCTGTGTTCTGCCTCATTCTTGGAGAAAACAATGATGTCGTCAAAGAAAGTGCCAACAAATAGCCTGTACTCTCGAAAAATCCTGTCCATCATCCGGTTAAATGTCACAGGAGCATTAGTTAAGCCAAAAGGCATCACCAAAAACTCAAATAACCCAAAAGTCGTCCGAAAAGCTGTCTTGTAGACATCTCCTGGCGCGATCCTGATCTGATGATATCCGCTCTTCAAGTCAATCTTGCTAAAGCACGAGGATCCCTGTAACTTGTCGAGTATATCATCGATCCTAGGAATCGGAAATCTGTTCTTGATGGTAATTTTGTTGAGAGCTCTATAATCGATGCACATTCTCCAAGATCCGTCTTTCTTCAAAACCAACAACATTGGAGAGCAATACGGTGAAGTACTAGGCTGGACAAGACCCTTTTCCAAGAGGTCTTTCACTGGGTTCATAATCTTTTCATTCTGTACTCGGCTCACACGATAAGGTGGCCGATTCGGTGACGTGCTTCCAGGTATCAGATCAATGGTTTGATCTTCAGGCCCTCTGAAAAGCAATTGGCATCAGTGTGGAGAAAAATCTTGGCGTTCTTTTGATCAGGTCAAAACATATTCAACCTTTATCCAACGTATTCGACCTTTATCCAGCGTTCAATTCTCTCCCAAAAGAATGAGTAAGAAACTGAAGTTCATCAAGTATAATCTCTAAGCCCTTCATTTATCAAAGTCGCTTTCTCGGCCCGGTAGTCAACCACGGCGTAGTTCTTGTGGTACCAAGGGATCCTGAGTAGAACGTCACTCGCGTGCCCTGACCACCCCTGTCATTGCAAACGAAGTTTGCTAATGCTCGGTGTAATGGCAACATCCCATCCGGGTGCCAGTCGAACTACCTCCGCCTGTGGCGTCATTCTGTCGGGCGTAATTCCAAATCGAGCCGCCAATTCCAAGTGAAAAGAAGTTGGCCTTGGCTCCTTCAAAAGAGCTTCCCGATCCTTCACTTTGCCCCAAAAGTGGCAAAGTTTGTACTTTCATTCATTAGATTTGGTGCAGGTTCCACGCCATGTGGTACCAGTTCTGTTTTTCTATCTTCCTTTTCTGCCACGTTCCTCAGCTGCTCTCGAACTCTCAGGCCTGTCGTCGTCTTTATCATTGTGTTCTTTCTGTGCCTTTTTAGGGCACTTTGCGTAGATATGTCCATGTTCTCCGCATCCAAAGCACTTCCCCTCTCTGATGAAGCGAGCTCTCTCCTCAGGAGTAAGCTTGGGTCGTGCATCATTTTTCTCTGGGTTGCTCTTTTTCTTTCTACTTCATTCCCAGAAGTCTGTTCGGCTCATTGTGTCATGGCCTCATCTGTGGGGTAGGTCAGACTGCCAGAGTGAATGGCAAAGCCCCGCTTCGCATGACTCATCAACTCCTGAATAGAAGCTGACTTCTGTTCCAAGCAGTGATCTCGGATCTCTGTAGGTAGACCCAAGGTAAACCGCTCAATCTGTTCTCTGAACAAGATCTTCTTGAATGAAGAGGCGGGTAGAAAAGAGCTCCAGAATCTTTCACAATAAGCATTGATTGTATCTTTCTTGGTCATCCGAAGATGGTTCCAAGCAGCTCGTACATCTTGTTCATATTCTTGCGTCAACCAAGAAGAAATAAAAAGCTTCTTAAATTTCAGCCATGTAACTGGCGCACTCTTGTTAAAAGAAGGGTGGACCACCAAGTACGAGCATTCCCCTTAAGGTAAGAGGTAGCTCTCCGAATCTTGGAGTTCTCTGAATAGCGTCCTCCCGCGAAAGCGATGTCAAACTGTTGTATAAAAGACAAAGCCTTCGAAGCATCTGAGTATCCTGAAAAGTATCAAACTTGATCGAGTGGCCACCTTCCTTAAACTCTCGGGACTTTCTTGCTTTTATCTTCGAGAAAGTCATACTAGTTGGCTTTGTAAAAATTCTTCTTGTTCGCATAAAAGTTTCCATCATCAGAATCTGAGCTGTCTGTAGACGAGTCCTCAGTAGAACTGTCAGTCTCTCGGCGAGATGTAGCCTTCTTCTTGCCCTTTCCGAAGCTTTGTTTCTTGCTTCGCTTTTTACCTTTTCTGTCTTCTTCGCTCGAATCCGAAGAGCTAGAAGAACTGTCAGAAGAAGAAGAAGAAGAACTGGGTACTCCTTCAAATTGAACACGCTTCTTCTGTTTCTTTGCCTTGTCAAATGTCGACCGACGACCCAAATATCCCGGGAAGTCAGTGCCTTTCTTCTGCTTTTTGCCGTGCTTTTTGCCTTTCTTTTGCACGTCGAAAAGCTGAGAAATCCATGCATCAACCACGTTCTCCAGTTCCTTCTCCGTATATTTCTTGGAGGCAGAAGATTTCTTGAGAGCGGGTTTCGGGAGTGGTGTTGTGGTTCTTTGCCACTCCATCTGTACCTCTTCCAAAGAGGTCTGGTTCATATATTTTGCCATCTTCGGGTCCTTGGCAAAATTGAGCATCATCTTTGTTGCATCGCCGATCAATTGACGACGCGTCATCTCTCTTTGCTCCGCTTGAGTAGGCCGAGGCGGGCCATACTCTCTGCCAGAATCTTCGTTGTGATCCCAGCCCGCATCTCCAGTTGTAGAGGGAGTCGATTGATCCTTGCGTGAAGCCATAGGTGCCGCGGAAAAAAAAATTCGGGGATCGGATTTCCCGTAGAAGAGAAATCGGCCGTGCTTTGATACCACTGTAACAGACTTGGACACTCCAAGTCAAGAATCAATCGCGACAGCACCAAATAACCACTTCAAAACAATTCACAGATCACAATAGATTTGCACTGGCCCAACGGAGTTCCGTGCCTAGAGATATTGGCCCCAAAGACTGGTGCCCCTTTCGGTATTTCTTTTTGTATTAATCAATCATCAAAGTACAAGAGAGTGGTTAGGGTTTCACTCTCAGACTCTGCATCCAGATGCCCTGAGAAGTGAGGCCCTCACCACTAATTTAAAGGTTACAAGGGATGCCCAAAAGCAGAGCCCCAAAAGCTTTTAAAATAAAAAGTATCAGTTCTCTCTCTCTCTTAGAGAGTCTTTTCTCTTTTTTTATTAAAAAAAGCAAAATTCGCGTTGCTAATCATTTTCCAAAATTTTTTTTTTCCAGCCTCCGCGATTTCCGGAAATTAGGGTTTTTGGCAGAAATTAGGGTTTGCAGGATTTTTAGGGTTTCTCGCAGAAATTAGGGTTTTTGCTGTCCGCCACGTCATCACTTTGTGACAGTCTCACTCCATCGGTGTGTTTCCTGTCTCGGCTAGGTGGGTTGTGTAAGCCGAGTGGTGCCCCATAGTGTATGTGTGTATTATCCCAAGAGTGTGTGTCGGGTGATTATAGAGGCGTTGTGTGTGTTTCTATCCCGCTTACATTCTTTTGGCGCCTCCACGGAGGATCTTCTTCGAGTACCTTCAGCTTCGGGATTACAGATCACTGGTTACAGGTACAGGTACAAGTACATGTGATTCACACAGGTACACGTAGCTGGAGTAGAGTGATATAGTGGCAAGTGGAAGTCACTTGCAGTTGTCATGGGTATGCATCATTTGGCGCTTGTTTGAGCGCATTGTTTTGTTATTGTAGATAGTGCCATTGTACGCCTTTGTGGAGCCATACTTGGTTTTATTTGGCACTCCCAGCCATTTCTGAGACTTGGTCTGGAAGATAGTCATTTCTGAGACTTGACTATGCGATGTTTGCATAAACCTTCATGAGAGGGTCGTGGTGAGGTTTTATTGAGCTGGGGGATTCTCAAATGTGAGATCCTTTTGGTGATACAGGTGGCTGGAGCACCCTTTTCGTGACCTCGTCATAGGCTATGTACTAGTGATTCCTACTTGATGCTCGAGTTGCATTGTTGGCAGCTTATGCGTACATATACAGTCTATATTTTGGGTTCTTACTGCTCTACTTCTGAGGAAACTCTGCCAAAATTTTTCGAAGTTGTGATGGTTGGTTTTTGGTCTTTGAGCCATTTATGTTGTTATGCTACTGAAATTCTGGCAAAATCAGAGGGTACTTAGTCAAGTGTGCTTTCTTGGGACTGCATGGTTTGCCTTTAATGGATAATCACGACGGACCTCAATTCACTCCTTTTCATTTAACACAAAGAATCCAGATAAATGTTCATGTGTCCAGGAAGATTTTTTTCCAGCAGCGCATAGTCTTTATGTTTGGGCCAGGAAGATTAAGAGAGATACTGGAAGCCCCTTTGCCTATTGTAATTCCGATGATTAACTATGAAAACTCATTTGATGTGCATGTGTTTGTTCTCATCTAAAGATGAGCTCCATTGAAGTTTCTAAGGATTGAGTCAGTAAAACGTTTTGGGTTCTTGCACCTGTGTTAGAAGGGGGTTCTCAAAGCATCGAAGCTTGGGTAGCCATGGCTTTCTCTTATCCAGAATTTCATGAAAGAAGTGATGAAGATGTGAAAGACTTTTTGGAGCAAGTAGAGGTCGCATGCATAAGCAATGATATGTGTGATGAGGAGAAGATTTTGAGGCTATTTGGATTCCTTTTGAAAGATGAGGCCCGTGTTTGGTTCATGGATTTGGAAGCTAAAGAAGCAATGGCTTCTTCTTATGGTTTGAGCCTTGACAAGTTTATAGAAGCTTTTTTAGAGCATTTCCAGGTTTTTGAAGATACAAATGCAGCATGGAATGAGCTCAATGCTCTTAAGCAAGGTTCTTGTCAAAGAGTTGATGCCTATATACAAGTTTTTACAAATTTATGGACTCATTGATGTGTTGCTCTTAAAGATGAGACCCCCCCCTTGTTCATTGAAGAAAAGTTCTTTTGTTGATGGTTTGTCACCTTGGTTGCGGTTTGAGGTTGAGTTGAAGAGGCCCAAGTCTTTTGAAGATGCGGTACGCATTGCAAAGCACAAGGAATGGACGATTAAGCGTCTTGAGGAGCTTGGTATCAGTACAGGTACGCACGTGCAAGATGGATTTGACACGCAAGATGATGTTAAGCCTAAGCCGGTGAAAAGTAGCCTATCCTATGATGTTTCTCGTTTCTTTTCAAGGTCTATTGTGAAGCGTAAAGAGGTCTTGCAGGTTGACAGGTTTATGGAAGAGCCTAAAGAGGTGAGTAATGCTTTGGATACAGGATTGAAAAGTCTTGAAGAGGATGCATTGGCTACTTGTATACCTTTTGATTCCGTGTGTGAGTGTGAGGTTGAGGTTATTGATGATGAGCACGTATCTTTTTTTTTTCCGAGAAAAAGATCCTTCTATTAGTTAATGAAAACTGCCCATAGGGCTACAACTGCCTCTGCAAGAGAGGGCTACAACAAGCATGATGGGGAGACTCTCCCAATGAAAAAACAGCATATATACAATGAGACTAAATCAAGAGATGGGAGGACGGAAGAGCCCCACAGGTGGACAATAGTGCCATCTGAGCACCCCCTGGACTATGGTGTAGAAAGGCCTAGGGTGCCAGAGTCGAAGGAACAACATATATACAATGAGACTAAATCAGAGACGGGAGGACGGAAGAGCCCCACAGGTGGACAATAGTGCCATCTGAGCATCCCCTGGACTATGGTGTAGAAAGGCCTAGGGCGCCAGAGTCAAAGGAAAGCCTCCCGGCGCTCCCGCATGCGGTCGGAGCTGCCCTGTAGTCCCTCAAGCTATCCTCTGAGAGTATGGATCAGCTCTAGCCAAAAGTCACGAACAGTCTCTGTTGGTGGCACAGGGCGAGGCTCAAAGATGCAGAAACAGCGGGCCCGCCAGATGAACCAAAGTGTCAGGCCACTGATGAGCTCCCAACACTTGTAACTAAGTCAGACTTTGTAAATAATTAATTTATTTACGAGAAAAGAATTATCTAATTAGTTGTGTGCACATCAGAATAGATTTAGCAATTTTGGGGCCTCAGGTGCGCCCAAGTTTGGGCCAGTGCACCTCAGGGAGACCCTAGTAGAAAATACCCTGAAGCCCTAGCGATTAGGAAATCGGGTCTTCAATGAAGGGGTAGATAGTAGCCTCAGATTTCAGGCTCAGAAAATTACGTGCGCTAGTGCAAGCATAGAAATGAGATGGGGTCTTTAGAATAATAACCGTAAGGCCTGAATCATTTTACGGCCTTAGGATAAGTCAGTTAAGGTATTTTTAAATTGTCTATGCCGGATCAAATGACCGGACAAGTGCGAACAGGTAATGCCAGAGCAGTGTCGGTACGACATTGCGCTGGGGAGCAGCTAACAATTTCATTAGTAGCATCTGTGTTTGCAGTTGTGAGTTAATTTGCACATTTCATTAATAGCCTAGGGATTTTTAAAAGTGAAAGTTGAAGGGTTTTTAAAGTTATTAAGTAAGTGTGCCACTTGGCACACTTACCAATGCAAACTAACTCTCTCTCTCTCACTCTCACCCTCTCTCTTCCTAGCGCCCCCTCTCCCTGATGGCTATTTAGGAGGCCCTACTCCCCCATTTTCAGTGTTGGCAGTGCTCCTACCCCCCTATTGTGAGTATACCCTACGCATTGGAGCCCTCCATGGAAGCTTGAGAGCAGCCCCTTGTGACATATGTGGTGGCCTCGTGCTCCCATTGTCTAGAACAAGGGCTCTCATAGCCATAGCCAGCTTTTGGTGAGGTTTCATCGCGAGAAGTTGTAGCAGGCACTCTCTTCGTAGAGTGTGGTGGCTGTAAATTCTCTGTTTTCAGCCCTTAATCACCTCCTTTAGGTTGAATTTTAGCAAAATACATATAGAATCTAGTTCTTCTCTACCTACACTACGCGTGCACCAAGTTTCGTGCAATTCCATCGCGGAAAAGGTCTCTTTTTCGGCTCTGGAAGGTGCTCAGGTAACATTTTCAGGTTATGTGCAGAAAATTACAGCAAGCATCTGTGCGTGCATTTTGCGTGTTTCTCCCTTGTTTTTGTTGTAGGAATAATTATGCATAAAGGGACTCAGTTAGGGGAAGGTAGACTCTCATTTTCGAGAGCTTCCGTTGAGTTTTGTGGAAGATAGACTCTCGTTTTTGAGAGCTTCCCAAAAATCTCATAGCAGAGGGAAGATCCTCTCAGTATTCAGAGAGTAGCGTTCGCACTCTCTCAGTCAGAAGCAGAAAGAAAGAATAGAGGATGGGCTATTGCCCCGTTCTTGTGCTTGTAAAGATTCTCCCTTAGTAATAAAGATATTCTCTTTATGGGGGGGGGACCAGCCCATCTTCTGGTCCCCAATGAAGTGTCAAGCTTTTCCTCTCTCTCTCTAATTCTCTTGAGTATTTGAAGTACAATTAAAAGTCAGTTTACGCTTCCGTATTTTTGTGATAGTGGTATCAGAGCAAGGTCATCTCTCTCTTTGTTAAGGGATTGACGACTCTTGGCAGACTGCAGAAATGGGAGGACGCGAGATAGAGTTGTCTCTCCTTCAATAGCAGGTGGAAGAGTTGCAAAAAGCTCTCTTCCATCCAGAAGTCCAAAAGATTCTTCATACTCTTGAGAAAGGGAAGGAGAAAATGCCGATGGGATCGGGAGAAATCCCGCAGAACCCAAAGGCCCCAGAACCAAGGAAAGATCCTTTGATTGGAACCTCCCGCATGCACGAGAGGCACAGGAAACCTTCAGAACGTCATGTGCGGTTTAACCCAAAGGTTCAAGAGCAGGATCCCCCTGATTACCCTCAGTTCTCTTCCATGAAGGATCTGGATGACATCGTTGCTTCGGAAGACATGTTTCTTGACGATCCGTCGCAGCAAGAAGTGCATTCAAGGGAAAAGACTCCTGTCCACAAGGAGTCTAAGCATAGAAAGAAGGAGCACCATAAGAAGAAGCACCACAGGCAGAAAACATTCAAGTCGGGAGACAAAGATGTGAAATTCGACACCTACAATGGGCGGCGTGATAATGACAAAGCGTTGGCTTTCATCCGCCAATTCGAAGTTGCATTTGTTGAAGGGAATTTTAAAGAAAGATCCAAGCTTCGCCATGTTAGTATGTACCTGAAAGGCACCGCCAGCAGTTGGTGGTTAACCCTTATCCTGGAAGATTGTAAACCCCAAGATTGGACTGCTTTCAAGAAGGAGTTCTACGCACAGTTCCTTCCTCCAGACTATGAGGAAGAGGTGAAGAAAGAATGGGATCGACTTTCACAATCGGAGAACGAAACTGTTCCACGCTATGTGGATAGGTTTTGGGACGTTCTCTTGAAAGTCACTCCATTCAAGAAGATTGACGATTCGGAAAAGATGCGCAAGTTTGAAGCAGGATTGCATGAAGCCTTGCAAAAGGCTATGAAGCTTTACCCTCGAGGTAACTTGCAGATACTTATGGAATCAGCCCGCATAGCTGATGGAATACATGACAAGGGTACTCCCAGGAAGATGGAGCAAAGCACTTACCATGCCAAGCAAAAGGCTCTCCATGAGCAGCCTACCTCTACTTCTTCTTCTCAAAAGAAGAAAAGAACCCCCTCCGAAGCAAAAGCAAAGCCAAATCAGCCCAAGAAAGGGAGATATCTCTCTCCTGCTGAGTTGCGAACCTACATTAGTGAAGGAAGATGCTTCAAGTGCGGACAAGTTGGTCATATGAAGGGTGATTGTGCTACCAAACCTCCACAACCACCTCTTCCAATGCAGTCCCAGATGTACAGGGAAATATAACCAAGGATGGAAAAGAAAGAGCTCTTCTCAAAGCTTGGGGTAGTATCAACAACCAACGGGCTCTTATTTTGTTTGACCCTGGCAGTACAGACAACTTCATCTGTACCAAGCTAGCTGATGACCTGAACTTACAGCCCAATCGTTTTGGAGTTTCTATTCAAGCACAATCTGCTTTCAAAGGGCAGAACTCAAACTCTACTACAATCATAGGGAAGTTGAATCTAAAGGTCGACGACTACAAGGATCAAGAGTCTTTCTTACTAGCTTCACTTGAAGGATGCGATGTTATCTTGGGAATGCCTTGGCACTACAAGATGCATCCCATTCCGGACTATGTTCAGAAAACCTTATCCTTTGCTCATATAGGAAAGGAGTATCTTGTACTTGCAGATGCAAGTGATTGGCGTATCTCTATCGCCAATCACATTGCCATCAAGAAAGAAATGAAAAAGTGTGTTTCAACGTACTTGATTTTTGTAAGAGAGAGAGGTGTGTGTTTCACAACTTTCTTCCTCTTTAGAGCAAAAAAGACTTAAGTTATTAGAAAGTTATAAAGATTGTTTTGCAGATGAACTTCCAAATGAATTCCCACCTTCCCGACCTGAGGATCATACAATTGATTTGATCCCATGAAGTTCTCCTCCAAATCAGCCCCCTGATTGAGTTAGTCTAATGCAGCAAGAGGAAATTCTCAAGCAGGTTAACGAACTTTTGGAGAAGGGCTTAATAAGGCCTAGTACTTCTCCATATTGTTCACCTGTCTTGCTAGTACAGAAAAAGGATGGCACATTCCGCATGTGCATAGACTATAGATCTCTAAACAAGATCACAATCAAGAATCGATTTCCAATCCCTCAGATTGACGACATTCTTGACAAGTTACAAGGAGCAAGTGTCTATAGTCGTATAGACTTGAAGAGCGGATATCATCAAATCCGCATAGCTCCTCAGGATGTGCATAAGACTTCATTTAGAACAACCTTCGGGTTGTATGAATTCTTAGTGATGCCTTTTGGACTCACTAATACACCAGCCACATTCAACAGAATGATGGATAGAATCTTCCACTCATATAGAAGCTTCACAGGCGTTTTCTTTGATGACGTCTTAATCTTCTCAGAGACGGAAGACGAACACTATAAGCATCTTGCCTTAGTGTTTGAAGAATTACGCAAACACAAATTATTTGTGAATGCTAAGAAGAGTGAGTTCTTTCTAAAAGAAATCTACTATTTGGGCCATATAGTATCTCACAATCAGGTGAGAATGGACCCTGATAAGATTCAAGCAGTTGTAGAATGGCCTACGCCAACTACAGTACATGATGTACGAAGTTTCCTTGGCCTGTGTTCTTATTATCGGCGTTTCATTCAAGCTTTTGCCGCGATAGCAGGTCCCCTCCATGACGTGACAAAGAAGCGGATTCCATTCCATTGGGGGTCTGGACAAAAACAAGCTTTTGAAAAGCTTAAGTATCTACTCAGTCACGGACTTGTTCTCACCGTCCCTGATCTTCGCAAACCTTTCGAGGTATACTGTGATGCATCTGGAGATTGTGTAGGAGCAGCTTTGAACCAAGAGGGTCACGCGATAGCCTATGAAAGTCGGCGCCTTAAAGATGCAGAGTTGCATGTCTCCATATACGAGAAAGAGCTAATGGCAGTAATTCATGCTCTTTCCATTTGGAAACACTATCTATTAGGAGCTCATTTTCTTATCAAGACAGATCATCAAAGTCTTCGCTACTTTCTCACACAGAGAAAGTTATTAGAAAAGCAGATGAGATGGGCCAACTTTCTTTCAATGTTCCATTTTCAGATTTTACATACTTCTGGAACGAAGAATGCAGTTGCAGATGCTCTCTCTAGGCGTCCAAAGATCAATGCACTTACAACAATTTATCATGAGGAACTAGAATCTCTCAGCGAGATGTATCCTCAAGATCCAGACTTCGCCACAATTTGGGCAGATCTTGAAGCTGGTCACTCAAGGCCACCTTATTCCATTAGGGATAATACGCTCTATCGTCAACAAGCAATATGCATAGCTCAGCACTTACGACAGAAGGTGATGGATGAAGCCCATAATTCTCCTTATGCCGGGCATCGGGGAATTGCTTCCACTACTAGTGCCCTTGAAAGGTATTTCTTTTGGCCAACACTTCGTGCGGACATTGAAAAACATGTATGTGAGTGTTTAGTCTGTCAAAAAGTAAAATATGACAGACATAAAGTTTATGGCAAGCTTTAGCCGCTCCCTGTGCCTAACACGCCATGGGAAAGTATTGCCATGGATTTTATTACGGATCTTCCTAGATCCAAGAATGGAAATGATGCAATCTGGACTATAGTAGACAGATTCAGTAAGCAAGCACATTTTCTTCCAGTAAAGAAGATGATCAAAGCTGATCACATGGCTAGAATATGTCTAGCTCAGATTTTTAAACACCATGGATTGCCAAAGACTATTGTCAGTGATAGAGATCCCCGCATGACTAGTCTATTTTGGCAGGCATTGTTCGAAAACTTGGGAACTAAGCTTGATTTTTCATCAGCTTATCATCCTCAAACAGATGGTCAAAGCGAAATCGCTAATGCCACTGTTTTAGATCTCCTCAAGTGCTATGTTTCGGAACGACAATTCGAATGGGAACAGTACTTACCAATAGTTGAGTTTGCGTATAATAATACCATACATTCCTCAACTGGTAAAGCTCCCTTCGAAATTATTTATGAGAAGCCACTCTTACTTCCTATTATGGTGACCAAAGAAAACATCTTCGCCGCAGATGAATTTGTGCGCAATATTGATATTGCCCATCAACAAGTAAAGCAAGCGATTCTTCGTACCTAAGAGCAACAGAAGAGAAAAGCAGACAAGCACGGAAGGAATCTCAATCTAGAAAAAGGAAAATATGTCCTGCTTCAGTTTGAGAAAGCTAGATTGAAAAAGCGGGTCGGAAAAGGGAAAGTTGTCAAACTTTCCCATAGATTTTACGGCCCTTTCAAAATTATAGATAAAGTCAATGACGTGACTTTCAGATTGGATTTGCCTTCTAATTGGCGCATCCATAATGCTTTTCATGTCAGTCTCCTCCGACTGTATGTTGGACCTCCTCCAGTGGCGCCAGTACAAGAAGATCCTCCAGAAGTCGAAGAGACTGAGGAACTTCTTCAACCTGAACAGATAATACACCATTCGGAGAGACAACTCAAGTCGGGGAGTCTACATCGAAAGTATTTAGTTAAGTTCAAGAATAACACTCCTTTAGATGCAAAGTGGATGACTGAGTCCGATCTTAAGGACTACCCAGACATCTTGCACAGTTATGTTGACGCTCTACAATTGAGGTCAACTGTTTAGAACCAAGAGGGATGTAACTAAGTCAGACTTTGTAAATAATTAATTTATTTACGAGAAAAGAATTATCTAATTAGTTGTGTGCACATCAGAATAGATTTAGCAGTTTTGGGGCCTCAGGTGCGCCCAAGTTTGGGCCAGTGCACCTCAGGGAGACCCTAGTAGAAAATACCCTGAAGCCCTAGCGATTGGGAAATTGGGTCTTCAATGAAGGGGTAGATAGTAGCCTCAGATTTCAGGCTTAGAAAATTACGTGCGCTAGTGCAAGCATAGGAATGAGATGGGGTCCTTAGAATAATAACCCTAAGGCCTGAATCATTTTACGGCCTTAGGATAAGTCAGTTAAGGTATTTTTAAATTGTCTATGCCGGATCAAATGACTGGACAAGTGCGAACAGGTAATGCCAGAGCAGTGTCGGTACGACATTGCGCTGGGGAGCAGTAACAATTTCATTAGTAGCATCTGTGTTTGTAGTTGTGAGTTAATTTGCACATTTCGTTAATAGCCTAGGGACTTTTAAAAGTGAAAGTTAAAGGGTTTTTAAAGTTATTAAGTAAGTGTGCCAAGTGGCACACTTACCAATGCAAACTAACTCTCTTTCACTCTCTCTCACCCTGTCTCTCTTCCTAGCGCCCCCTCTCCCTGATGGCTATTTAGGAGGCCCTACTCCCCCATTTTCAGTGTTGGCAGTGCTCCTACCCTCCCTATTGTGAGTATACCCTACGCATTGGAGCCCTCCATGGAAGCTTGAGAGTAGTCCCTTGTGACATATGTGGTGGTCTCGTGCTCCCATTGTTTAGAACAAGGGCTCTCATAGCCATAGCCAGCTTTTGGTGAGGTTTCATCGCAAGAAGTTGCAGCAGGCACTCTCTTCGTAGAGTGTGGTGGCTGTAAATTCTCTGTTTTCAGCCCTTAATCACGTCCTTTAGGTTGAATTTCAGCAAAATACATATAGAATCTAGTTCTTCTCTACCTACACTACGCGTACACCAAGTTTCGTGCAATTCCATCGCGGAAAAGGTCTCTTTTTCGGCTCTGGAAGGTGCTCAGGTAACATTTTCAGGTTATGTGCAGAAAATTACAGCAAGCATGTGTACGTGCATTTTGCGTGTTTCTCCCTTGTTTTTGTTGCAGGAATAATTATGCATAAAGGGACTCAGTTAGCGGAAGGTAGACTCTCATTTTCGAGAGCTTCCGTTGAGTTTTGTGGAAGATAGACTCTCGTTTTTGAGAGCTTCCCAAAAATCTCACAGCAGAGGGAAGATCCTCTCAGTATTCAGAGAGTATCATTCGCACTCTCTCAGTCAGAAGTAGAAAGAAAGAATAGAGGACGGGCTATTGCCCCGTTCTTGTGCTTGTAAAGAGTCTCCCTTAGTAATAAAGATATTCTCTTTATGGTGGGGGACCAGCCCATCTCTTGGTCCCCAATGAAGTGTCAAGCTTTTCCTCTCTCTCCAATTCTATTGAGTATTTGAAGTACAATTAAAAGTCAGTTCACGCTTCCGTATTTTTGTGACAACACTCCTCTCTCTCACTGCACCACTCCTGTGGAGTAAGCTCTGTAGCAGGCTGGAGTATAGGTCGCCCCCCCTGCATCACTATCATCCTGCTGGTGGAAGATAGCTCAAACTGAAGTGCCGGGCCCATGAGGGTGGACCAAGCCGTTGCCCCCCAAGTGTACTGTCGAGCCGTGGAGAGAGCAGGCATCAACCGAAGAACTCGTAGCCACACCTGCTGGGCTGAGGGACAGTCCCAAAGACAGTGACGTTGACTCTCCACCAAATGGTCACAAGCTGCACATGTGGCCGAGAGACCACTATGCACTAGCCAGTTCCCTATTGCTGTGGCTTTGTGTGCGACCAGCCACTGAAACAAGGTGACTCGCCTCGGCTGTCTGGAGTCCCACAACCTCTCCCAAAAGTCTACCAAGAACTCGACTGTGAGACCCTCGTCCTGCCAATGACGTGCTGCAGCGGGGAGGGCCTCTCTCTGTGCTGCTAGTATATGACGTCCTAGTCGAATAGTGTACTGAAAGAACGGGACTCCTGGGTGGTCTGCAGAAGAGAAGGGGTCCCTCCATAGCCACTCACCAGGATCCCACTGTACTCGTGCCAACGGACAACACTCCCAAGCCCATAGCCTCCAGTGTCCTGTCTCAAGAACTGTTGGGTCAGGGTCTATGACGCAGGTCCGCCCACTGATGCCCACTACTCGGATGCTCTGAAAAAAGCACTCTGCTACCTGCGGGGCCTCTACTGCAACTCGTTGTAGTCGTCCCCCACCCTGAAGCTCGAAGAATAGGGTTGAGACAGACTCTGAGTAGGCCCTGGCTGAAATGAGAACCTCGAGTCGTGTGAAGGCTCCCATCCACCGGGGTGCTACTGGCTCGAGAGGCATGAGCCACTCAGCTGGAACTGACTCTGAGATGTCCTGACACATGCTCTGCACCCCTCTCATGCCTTGTAGTAGCTGGAAACCCTGCACCTCCTCTGAAAAACCTGTGAACTCTAGCTAGTCACCTAGAGAGCGCGCTGGACCTGCTGCCATGGGACCCCAAGAAACACGAGGCCGACTACCAACCAAGTGGCCTCTCTGAGTGCTAACCATGGGGTTCCGGACGAGGGGCTGCTGTAGGCGCTCCTCCGTGCACGTCGGCTGTCTCTGCTCTAGGCCACGCCGTAAGAGCTCCCAAGATCGAAGCAAACTCACAGCGAAGCGGTCCTCCAGTCTCCCTCTTAAACCAACTCGGCGCATCTCTGTAAAGATCCATCGGGTCGAAGGTTGCCAAGGGCCTCCTGACTGAGGCACCCTGGCACGAAGCCTCTGCAGCAAGAACTCCTTCCAGGGCTCCTCTCTTGGAAGAAGTCCTCTGACTACGAACTTCCCAAGAAGGGCTCTGCTCTGTTGTGCTGGATCAATGATCCCAAGCCCTCCCTGAGAACAAGGAAGTGTGATGACCGACCAAGCCACCTTGGCTCGGGCAATCTGAGTGTCACGTCCTGACCAAAGGAAGCTCTTGATCAGCCTCTCACCTGGCTGATACAAGAACTCGAAAAGATCCAGCAAGAAGTGATGTACCACATAGTCGCCAACAACACCGGGTTGGCAACTACTACTTTACCAGCCAGTGAAAGTCGTGCTGAGCTCCAATGTAACAACTTTCTCCTGATGGACAGGAGAAGAGGAGCAATCTGCTGCTCGGGGGACAAGTCCAAACCAACCTGACAACCCAAGTACCGAACTGCAGTCCCTGGGGGAATCCACCTGAAACCCTCTCCTGGCATCCAATTTGGCACAGGAGCACTGCCAAGCGAGAAAGCCACTGTCTTTCTCTAGTTGATCAGTGCGCCCGATGCACAACAGAAGGTCTCCAAAGCCTGCTCACATCTGTGCAGATTGGCCTCTGGCCCTCTAAGTACAAGGCTGAGTCATCGGCAAACTCAGCGTCCAGTAGCTCATCTCCCTGAATAGGGAGTGCTAAGCCCCTCAGACCAACCTGCTGTGACACCAAGAATCTTCTCATCGCCTCCGCATAGAACAGAAAGAGAAAGGGGGCAAGAGGACAACCGTGTCTGACCGAGCGTGTGAGCATGAAGCGCTCACCTCTACCTCCTGCCAAAAGCACCTGACTGTGAGCCTGTCTGTACAAAGCTGGCACCCCTCTGATCCAAGCATCTGAGAAGCCCATCCTACTTAGAGTGCCCTCTAGAAAGTCCCAGTCAACTCTGTCGTATGCCTCCTCAAAATCGAGAAGAAGAATCACAAGGTCCTCCCCACGAAGCCGTGCTAGGGCAGAAGCCTCCCAGAAAGTGAAGATGTTGTCAAGGATACTGCGTTCCTTGACAAAACCTGTCTGAGTCCAATGTATAAGGCTCTCCAAAAGTGGCTGAATCCTCAAACTCAGAGCCTTGGTAAGAATTTTGTAGGCTGAGTTGAGGATGGTGATGGGGCGCCACTGTCGAATCTCATCCAAGGAGCCACCCTCCTTTGGAATGAGCTAAATCAAGCCCTCACTCATGCTATCAGGCATCACTCCTGTGTGCAAAATGTACTGAAAGGAACTACACAGATCTGGGCCAAGCAGGTCCCAGTACACCAAGAAAAAGCTGGGAGTCAGCCCATCCTCACCTGGACAGCTACCATGAGGGAGGGCCCTAAGAGCCGTGCGCAACTCCTCAAGCTGAAGTGGCATCTCTAGCCTCTAGCGCATTTCCTCAGTCACAAGACAAGGCATCTGTGCCCAAACCTTGCTCCCTCCCTGCATGCATCTTGCCGCTCTGACTGGGGCTCAGCCGACAGTAACTCACGGTAAAAGTCAGTTGCAACTGCACGCATATCCTCGGGCTCACAAATAACTGACCCATCGGGTCTCCTCAACTGATTGACCTTGGCATGCGAGTGCCGAGGTCCCACTGTCTCAAAAAAAGCACCTGTCACTCTGTCACCCACCTGAGTCCACTGAGATGCCTGTCGGTGAAAGGCAAACTCATGACGCCTCTCCTCTGTGCTAGCAAGCTCTTGTCGAGCCTGCTGTAACTGCTCCTCCAACCATGGAATGTCTGGATGCTGCTCCTGCATCCTCTGTAGTGAAGCAATGCCTCGTCTGAGACGCTGCTCCTCCTCCCTCGCTGCAGCCCGGCGAGCCAGAGACTCCTGGAGAAAAAAGTGGCTAAGCTGAGCTAGGCCCAAGGCCACTTTGTCTGCAGGTAGAACCTGGCTTTCCAGGCCCTTTGTCCAGAGAGCCTCTACCCTCTCTCTGAGTGCTAAGTCCAACAAGACCCGCTCTGGGATGCGAAGCATTGTGCTCCCACTCCTCTGCTTGTCTGCCACTGTGAGGATCACTGGTGCATGGTCCGAGAAGGATGTCCCTGCCAGGATGCCCACTGATCCCCCCAAGTCACTGAAGTGGTCACTAGTGTAGAAGCGATCTATCCTCGATAGATTCACTCCTCCCACTATGCGGTCCGATCTAGAGAAGGCAAGACTGGCTGGAGGCCTCACAAAGCCAGAGTGCTGCCATGTATCCGAGACCCTCAAAGTCATACACAACCTCTCCCAAGCTGCTAACTCGACTCCATGCACAGTAGCATGGCTGCCTCCAATCCTGTCAGAAGGGTCCTCCAACATGTTGAAGTCCCCTCCTACACACCAACGGTTAGCCTGCGGCAAAGACTTAACAATCTGTGACCAAAACTCTGCACGAGCACTCGCCACATTGGACGCATAGATGTTCAGGAAGCCCACAAGGCCACCTTGAACCTGCATAGTAATCCACTGAGCCCTGCTTGGCACAATAATCCCTCTGCCCACAATGGCCTGCTGCTATGAATCCGCAATAGTCATACATACCCCTCCCTCGATGCCTCCAGGTCCAAAAGCAGCTGACCAAAAGGTATCATATCGTCCACGCAAAATTTGACCACATCGCCGAATGCTGTTCTGACACAGATGGTGCTCCTGAAGCATAAGGAGATCAATCTCTCCTCCCACAAGGCAACGCTGAAGCTCCTGACGCAATCGGCCCCGCTGTCGCTGAAATTGGGGCCCACCTAGTCCTTGCACGTTCCACGAGACGATCCTCATGGGGAGCGAGAGAGAACAGATGCTGCCGCAGCAGCAAGACGGGCTATATTCGAGGCTGGCTTGGATGGGGAGTAGTCCGCATCCGAGCATCCTCTGGATAGGCGAGATTGTAGTGAGTGCCTAGCCCAAGCCCAAGCAGAGCGAGCCGTGCGTAGAGCAACCTCCTCTGTCCAGGAGTCCTCATGAATGTATACATAGCAAGGCAAACACTGCGTATCAGCAAAGAAGTACACCACAATGTGCCTACATCTTGCTGAGTCTGGGGGTGTCACCGCAAACTTGGCCAGTCGCCACAAAGTCTGCAGCAAATCTGTAACTCCAAGTTCTCCCATGTGATGAGAGAACTCGAGAACCTGTGTATGTAACCATCCCAACACTGAGTCGAGGGACCACTCTGTCTCTGCCCTACCACAGAGTGGGAAGGAGAAACCAACTGCTGAGTCCAAGGCCTTTGTCCCCCTAGCGGCGAGGAACAAAGCATGGACCTTGAAGTAGGCTGCCTCGTGGTTTGCTGCGGAGTCGCCGAGAAAGCGAGTGAACCCGTAGTCGAAGAAGTCCCAGCGACATCGGATGTCAATGCTCGTCAGACCACGAGGGATAGCTGCAAGGGAAGATGTCTGAATCTACAAAGGGGGCCGCAAGAAGGGTTGACCCTCTCTCGCTAGGCGACTCGTGGCAAAGGCGTTGCCAAGAGATCTCCTAGCCGCGGGCGAGGGACCAGTCTCCTGAGTCGACTGTGGAACTGGAGCAGGAGGGGGGGGAGAAGGAGCTGGAGGGAGCGGGGGAGAAGAGGAGCAGGGTGGGGCGACATAGGTAGAGGGGCAAGGTGGAGAGGCGACGGGAGCAGAGGGCGGGGGGGAGGATGAAGAGGAGGGGAACTCTGAAGGGGGAGCGGCTGTCGTGGGTGAAGCGGAGGTGGAGGCTGGTGTAGGAGACTCCTCCTTCTCAAGAGGACCAAAGCGGTTCCCCGTGGGAACCCATTGCTGTTGAGTAGGCACCTGAGGGCCACTTTGAGTACTAGGCTGTTGCTATGGCCCCTGGCGTCGACGGCCACCGGCCTGCTGCCACCCCTCCTCCGCTGGAGCCCCAGGCTCGCGGGGTGGCTCTGAATCTGTGCATTGTGCCGATGACTGTGGCTGCGGCCTAGCCTTGGCAAGCTGGGTCTGAGGCTGAGGTGCAGGTCGTGGCCTCCTCCGTGGACAGGCCTTCGCTAGGTGGCCCATCTGTCGGCAAATGAAGCACTGGTTCGGGAGGCCCGAGTACTCCACACTCTGTCTAAACCAACCCCCACTCACCCGAGGCAGAAGGATGACCTTCGGGAGCGTGTGGGTATCTCTGACCAAAACTCGAACTGAGGGGATGCTAGCCTCCTTGGCAGCTACTGATGCTGCCGTACGAGGTGTCTCCAGGACAGTCCCGATGGCGGAGCCAATCCTGGAAAGAAGTGGTAGGTACTCCCTCCGTAAACCCGGAAAGCAGACTGAGATGGGGATGTCTGCCTCCTCTACTAGAACATCCGAAGTCGGGTCAAAACCATGTCGTCGCTGTCGAAAGTGGGCGCGTGATGCTCGCATGGCCAGTGGACTCATAGCTATGACGTTGGAAGCCATCTCGGAGGTCTCGAACTCGATCTGATAGTACCCCTGTCCGAGAATCTGGACATCCAAGATCTTGCCCACCTCTGCGAGAAGGCGGGTCTCGAGAAGGTCTCGCAGCTCTCCTCTGCTAGGGCGGGTGCCAAGAATCTTGTAGATGACCGAGGTCGCCTGCAATCGCTCTACCTCTGCGGCAAGGCTCGCTTGCTCTGTAGGCGAGAGAGCAAGTCGAATGGTGGGCTCAGCGGGGTCGGGCGAGGGGACTTCTGGCGAGTCCCTCTGTGGCGGGAAGCTGGAGCCTCCATCTGTGTCTATTGCTGTGGCGTAAGAAAGGGACGACGGGATGGCGCTGCAATTGGCTGCGTCAACACTGCTCCAAGGAATTGAAGCACTGCCGAAAGTGCCGAACTGCAAGGAGTAACCGAAGGAAGGACCCCAACTGGCGGACGAACGGGCTGAGGCGGGGGGGGGGGAGGATTTTTCTTTTTCTTTTTTTTGGCGGGCTGTGGCAAGCGGGTAGGCAATGCACAAAAGGTGGGGCTGAGGGTGGGCGGCGGCAAGTGGGGCTGATGGTGGGGGCGGCAGCAGGGGCTGAAGGCGAGCGGACAAGGGCAGCGCGAGGGGAGGCAGCGGGGGATGAGGGCAAGCGGGAGGCAGCCAGCCAGCTGGGAGGCCAGGCAGCGATGGGCAACGCTGGGTGGGGGGGTGGGGGGGGGGGGGGGGGGGTAGCAATGGGGAGCGAAGAAGCACAGCAGTAGCGAGCGCGCGATAGCTTCTGTTATCTAGGTTCTCCCTATGTTCATTAAGAATTCTCTTACTCATGAACACGTATCTTTGGATACTAGTTCCTTGGGAATTAGGGAAGAGGGCAAGATTGAGAGTCATTTTGTGGATTTGTTGGATGTGGAGCTTGTTTCGAAGCCATATTTTGATGCATGTGAAGTGATTGAACCGATTTGTGAGCATGATTGTGGGAGCAGGGACCTGTACCCTTGGAGATTGATGAATCCATGCTAGAAGCTATGGATAGTGGTGATAGCCATGGTTATGATGTGGATGAAGTTATGTGTGATGATGAGTATGCTTATGATGATGAGAAGGGGTTTCACATATATGAGTTCAACGACAAGGAACTTAAAGATATGGACGCCTATGCTAGGGATGTGTGTCCTAGGGATACTTTTGTGCTTTGGAAGTCAACAACTTTACCTTCACACAATGCTTTTAGCTACTTGGGTGCATAATTTACAGGTTGTTGCTATGGCTAGTGAAGAAGCCAAGATGCCATGTGATAAGTCACTTCAATTGTCTCAATCAGTTGGGTTGAATGTGGTATGCAATATTTATGCTTTTGGAGCTCTAGACAGGGTGGATGTGCTAGTTGGATATGCCTATGGTGCATTTTGGTTGATTGGTGACAAGGATATGTGTGGTACTATGATGCTTCTTGTGATTCAGGCGATATGCCTTCGGCCTTTTGATCTAGGTGGAATGAGCATCTTACTAGTGTTGCTGTTGAGCATAAATGCTCTAGCAAGCTAGGGGATGGGCAAATTATGTCGGGAGTTTTTTGGAGGAAGGGATTGCGCATATGTACATACACATGCATGGTGCATCAAATAAAGAATTGCCCATTTTCCAGAGCCAGGTGGTTACGTGGGGCCCACATGTGTACAGGTAGGACAACGTGTACATAGTATATCGATTTTCATCGTCACGAGTACTAGTGTGTTTTTCTATAATAGTGAGGAGTTGGTGGAGCGTAAAACTTCTCGAGGAAGCTATCAGTGGGCCGACGCCATGAGGTAAGCAGGTGCGTTAGATGGCATCCAGTGGCGTCATGAGGTCGAATAGGGTCAATACTTGCACGTCGTAAGCGAGGACACAACGGGGTTGTTTTCTTGTGATGAATTATGCAGAAAGGTCATCATGAGAACTGTATTTGGGGGCCACTTCACGTGATTGCGGGATGCATTATTGAAAAAAGTTGAGTGCCAAGTGTGCGGATGGATGTAGAAGGGTAACAAAAACGCACTACGTAGCCATTTTTTAGCCTGTTCGGGGTCCGTTTGAGGTCAATAAAAAGGCCAAAGGTGGCCAATGGATAAAGTGAAGTGTGGACACTGAAAAACCTGAGGAAAAAACCAGCAAAGTGTGGAGAGAAGAGGAGAAATAGCCGCAACTGAGTTTTTGCTGTTTTTGGAGCCTGTTTTGGCCATAAACTGCTCATCCAAGGTTGGATTTGAGTACTTTGATATTGTAGACTGGGGTTTTGGGCCGTTCCGGACGCAATGGCGTTGTCCATTTTGCCAAATTACTCAGTTTTTTTCTTCTGTTTTGGCTGTGTAAGTTTCTCTTGTGAGCGAAGCCTCTGCTCCGATTTGTGATTGTATCTGACATGTTTTATTTATATTGTGTGATCTATTTGCCCTATTGGTGTTGTCCCAAGCTCAATTGTATCTAAACATCAGAAATCTGCCTCTTTTGAGCTGAGTTTTTTGGGGGCATGTGTGTGTGTCTCTATGTTGAGTGGGCAAATGGAGTCTCCCTCCTCACTCCATCGGTCTGTTCCCTGTCTCGGCCAGGTGGGTTGTGTAAGCCGAGTGGTGCCCCATAGTGTGTGTGTGTATTATCCCTAGAGTGTGTGTCGGGTGATTATAGAGGCGTTGTGTGTGTTTCCATCCCGCTCACGTTATCACTATGTGACACTAAGTATGCTGAAGCAAAATGGAAGCTCCACCAAAGAGAGATAAGCACCGGGAAGCAGTATATAAGAGGAGACAAAGCAGGCATCTACATACCAAAGGATAATTGAACATGTCTATTAATATACTTGCAACGTTGTAACAAACTTGGACACCCCAAGTCTGGAATCTGAAGCGACACGAGAGAGATTACTTTAAAAACTTCACAAATTTAAATCACAGTACAATTGAGTCGACACGGCCCGACGTAGTTTCGTGCCCAGAGAGATTTTCCCCAAAGACTGGCGTCCCTTTCGGTATTTCTTTTTGTATTAATAATTGAGCAAGTACAGGTGCCCTTGGGTCGTCTCTGCTCACCGGTTTGTTAGCACTGAATGAGCTAGAGAGAGCCCTAGGGCCTTATTTAAAAGCCCTTGGCCTTGGAAAAACAATTTACATGAAAAGCTTCAGTTTCAAAAGCATCTGGTACCAAAAAGCTTGCGCTAAAACAGCCCAACGCAAATTGCGGAATTTCGTACAGTCTGCAACGTCGGCAACGCAACCAGCAGGCGTCCGTACAGCTAGCCACGTCAGCAGATTCTACGCAAATTTTTAATATCTTGTGTCACTTAGCCCCCGTCGGCACTTATTCATAAGTTGTGACAACTTATATCAGGAAGTCTTGTAATTTATTGTCCACAGGTCATGCCGCATCATCAATTTGTGACATACCCCCCTCTTGAAAGAGTTGTAATCGTCCTCAATTACGCTTGCAAAATAGATAGAGGCCATAAACCAGGTCCGTAGACACCGACTCTAAGTATCGACGCATTAGACAAACGCAAACCTAGCACTTGCACAAAGACGACACAGTCAATGCACATTCACATCAAATCAATCACATAAAAACTGATTCAAGATCTAAGACCATGATTCTTGGCAATGTATTTAGCAAACGCATCTAGGTCCATCCCGGACCTTATTGATGTTGGATTAGCTAATTCTTATTGCGATCATGTCTATAGATTCTCAAGACTGAAATGCTGCAGTCATTTCGTCTTTTAGTTCTTGCACTCAAACAAAACACATGAGAGAGTACACATTAATTAGGTTCTAGTTCGGGAATTTCCATTTTCAATATTCATAAAGTCATACAACAGAATACTGTCAGCACAGCATTATCCGTGAAATCCAAAGGGAAATCAGTGACTCTATTTCGTTCAGGTAATCTGTGAAAGGAGTGGAGTAACTCTCCTCTTGTGCAGTCCCGTCTGCACCAGATTCAACCATGCTGATTTGCGGGATCTTTTGGACTAGACGTAGCTAATCCAAAAGCCTTAAGGTAAAGTTCCAAAATCTGAGGAGTATTTGCTAGGACCTCCTCCTCTATCCACTTTGCATCCAATGCCGGATAGTTCTTAAATTTCACTAAGGAAAGACGAATCACTTTACCTTTCACTTTTCTTTCCTTATGTGCTAGAATCTGTTTTGGAACGAGTATCTCCTCGCTCTCTTCCACTTCGGGTTGCTCATCAGGCTCCCCATCAACTGGCACCTCTCCCTTGAAGGGTTTCAACAGACTCACATGAAATGCATCGTGACAACTTGAGTCTGAAGGATACATCATTTATCTTTTCTTTAATCTGGAAAGGGCCATAATGTCTCATGCTAAGCTTTGGAGAAAGCCGTTCCTTTCCCTTTTGTTTCCTACGTGTGCCTTCTCAAAACGTAAGTGTCACGATTGTGACTATGTTAACAGTATTACATCTACTCCTAGTTGCAAATATGTGAAGTGCCATGCCAAGGAGGACCCCTACGCTTGGATGGTCGACGTGTCTCTTCGCCAAAAGCCACACTCCTTCGACGACTGGTCACACCCCTTCGCTCTACGGGTGCAACTCTTCGCCCAATGGTTGCAGCTCTTCGCCGAAAGGATGTGTCTTTAAGTATGTACTCATGTCTCTTCACGTGGAGATGTGTCTTTTCATTTGTGTCTCTTCGTCTCCTATATAAGGATCCCTTGTATTACACATTCCATCAATCAACACAGAGTCTTCTGAGTCTTGTTTCTGAGTACAATTCAAGTTTCTTAAGTCTTAATCACGAGTTTAAGTAATTAATGAAGGATTAGCAACTAGAATCCTTACAGTAAGAGCACCCAATCATCCTCCTTTTATTTCAAGTCACGTTGATGTCGATCTGTTGCCTTCTTGTGTTGTGCTTGAGACTTCTCTAGAGCCTCACGAACCTTGGCAAAAGCAGTGTCCAAGTCCTTCGTATACTGATCAACTTCAAAAATCTTGTCTTTGGGGCTTAGAAAGGGAGGGACGTTCTTAGCTTCAATTACCTCAAATGGTGCCTTCCCTGTCGAAGAGTGAACCGTGTTATTGTAGGCAAATTCCACCAAAGGCAAATAATTTTCCCATCGAGTCTTTTGATCCGAGATATAAGACTTGAATAAATCTAAAACCACTGAATTGGCTATCTCAGATTGCCCATTTGTCTGTGGGTGGAATAATGACGGGAACAACTGCGTGCCAATGTTCTTCCAAATAGCCTTTTAAAACAAACTCGTGAATCGGGGATCTCCGATGAAACTACAGTCTCAGGCGTGCCATGTAACCAAAATATCTGAGCAATAAATAACCTCGCTAAATGATCAGGCTTGACTGTTTTCTTATAGGATTGAAGTGAGCTTGCTTGCTAAATCTGTTAATGACAGTCCAAATGCCATCGTGCCCACTTTGAGTCATGAAGAGATCAAAGATGAAATCCATAGCAATGTTTTCCCAGGGGCGGGTGGGAATGGGTAAAGGCTGTAGTAGTCCCCGTGCCTTATGCTTGTCAAATAATGTACGCAAAGTCAGGATCTCTGGCGTACTGGTCAACCATATCCTCGAAGCTTCTGTGATGAATTGCGGAAATAGCCAGAACTAAGGGCTTCCGAGACAATGCATCCACCACTAGATTTTTTTGTCCCTGAACATGGACAATCTGGAAATGAAACTGTGACAAGATGTCAGCCCATTGCATCCGCTTTTCTGAAAGCTGCTTCTGTGATAAGAAGTAGCGTAGACTCTGATGATCTGTAAAGACTGTAAAATCGGCTCTAAGTACGTAGTGTTGCCACTGTGTAAGAGCATGGATCACTGCCAATAGCTCTTTCTCATATATCTGTGCTACCAATTCTGGCTGTGAAAACATCCTGCTTTGATAAGCAATCACATGGCCTTCTTGCATCAAAACCGCTCCCAGACTACGACCACAGGCATCACAATAAACTTCGAATGGCTTTTGCAAATCTGACAAAGCCAACATTGGTCTGGTGGTCAATTTTTCTTTAAGCGTCTGAAAAGCAGTCAGCTCAGTTGGTCCCATGTAAAATAACTTCTTTTTGAGTTAGTAAATGCAAAGGTGAAGCTATCTCTGCAAACTTCCGAATGAATTGCTGATAATAAGAGCACAAGTCCAAAAAGCTTCGAACTTTGTGAACATTCTTTAGGTCCGTACTCCTTCTGCTGAGACAATGTGTCCCAAGAAATGTATCTCCGGTAAGAAAAACTTACTCTTTTTGGCATTGATAACCAATCTATGCTTGCGTAATGCCTGAAAGACCCGTAGCAGATGATGTCAATGCTCTGCTTCATTCTTGGAGAAAACTATAAGAAAGTGCCAACAAAAGACCGATACTCTTAGACCTACCCATCATTCGATTAAATGTTGCTGGAGCATTTGTGAGTCCAAAAGGCATCATCAAAAATCGTATAAACCAAAACTTGTCACTGTCTTGTAGACATCTCCCGGAGTGATTCTGATTTGTCCGCTTTTCAAATCAATCCTGTTGAAACAAGAGGATCCTTGAAGTCTGTCGAGAATATCATCGATCCTTGGCATAGGAAATCTGTTCTTGATGGTGATTTTATTGAGAGCTCTATAATCAATGCACATTCTCCAAGATCCGTCTTTATTTAGTACTAGCAAAACCGGAGAACAGTAAAGTGATGTGCTAGGTTAGATGAGACCCTTTTCTAGAAGTTCTTACACTTGGTTCATTATTTCTTCATTTTAGGCTTGGGTAACTTGATAAGGTGGCCTGTTTGGTGGTGTACTTTCAGGACTCAAATCAATCGTGTGGTCCTCAAGACGAGGTGGAGGTAACCGCCTGGTAGGCCTTTAGAGAAACAATCAGCATGTGTGCGCATAATTCTTGTCGTTCTTTATCCAATTCAGACATTTTTGTTCTTTGTTCATCATTCAATTCTTTCAAATCGATCGAGTAAACAAAAAGACTGGACTTGGTAGCTATAGACTTCCACCACTTTATGGCACTACATCTGAGAAAAACAGTGACTCAAAACAAATCTTGGATCCTTCTCTTGCAAGTGATCTTTATGGCTTATGCCTTGTAAGACATGAGCGGTGAAGACGGGAGCGCGCCCGATATGCGATGAAGTAAGGGTGGAGTGGCTAATAAGTCAAGGGTCGGGGCACAAAGATTCTTTAATAAAATTTCTAGTGAACTCTGGAAGCCCCATCTTGCTTTGTCTCCTCTTTGGTAGAACCGGTATGCTTTCAGAAAAGCACACGCTTGATGCTTTGATACCACTGTCACAAGACGGGCGCCACATGCCAATAGAAAAGAACAGATTGAACAGACTTTTAGCACTTCAATAACAACTGAATTGAAAGAGAGAGAGAGAGAGCACACGCAACACGGAGTGGCGGAATTCCACCCCAGATAGTATTGGCCCCAAACCTTGGTGCCCCTTTCGGAGTTTCCTTATATTACTTGAACTCAGTACAATGCTGGTAGCGCTTTGCACCTTCATCCAGAAGAGTGCGAGAGACTGAGCCCTTTGCACATATTTAAAGGCCCTAAGTAGTTTACATGAAAAGCCTTCAAACTCAAAAGCAACTGGTCCAAAAGCATCTTGTCCAAAAGCTGCCAGCGCAAATTATGGAAATCCGTACAGTGGCACATTAGCACTTGTCAGCGTGAAACACGGAAATCCGTACATTGCCATGTCATTATTTGCCAGTGCGAAATTCGGGCGTCCGTACATTTGCCACGTCAGCATGTCAACGTAAAATGCGGGATTCCGTAAAGCTTTGCCACGTCATGAGTCTTTATGCAATTCTTCTTTTGCTGCTTCGTCTAGGGTTTAAGCCCCTCGGCCGGGATTTGCAGGTTGGCTTCGTTCTTTAGTGACTTAACACGTGAGCAGTATGTGACACCGCTTGTGGCCCCATCTTGTCAGGCGTAATTTCAAGTCGAGCCGCCAATTTAGGTGAAATGAAGTTGGCCTTGGCTCCTCCATCAAAGAAGACGAGGGCTTCTTGATCTCTTACTTTGCCCCATGCACGACAAAGTTCTGTGGTGCTTTCGTCCATCTGACTCGGGTCGGTCCCCATACAATCTGGTACCAGTCCTCCTTTTCTGCCACGTTCTTCCGCTGCTCTGGAGCTCTCTAGCCTATCTTCTGATTGTCCTCGCTGTGCCTTTTTGGGGCACCTTGCAGAGATGTGTCCTTGTTCCCCGTAGTCAAACCACTTCCTCTCTTTGAGATATTCTGATCTTTGTTCCTTAGTCAATCGGGATCGTGCATCCTTCTTTTTGTGGAACTTCCTCTTTCTACTATTGTCATTTGTTGAGTTTTGTCCGGTCCTTGGGGTCGAAACTTGATCAGTGGGGTAAGTCGAGTTACCCGAATGCATAGCGAATCCCCGCTTAGCATGTCCTTTCAATGACTCAGACTATTGAAAGAAGAGGCCGATATAAAAGCATTCCAAAACCTCTCACAATAAGCATCCAAAGTGTCAGCCTTTGTCATCCGAAGATGATTCCAAGCGATCATCACATCACGTTCGTACTTCTGATTCAACCAAGAAGAAATAAAGAGCCGTTTGAACTTTAACCACTTGGTAGGGGCTTCTTTCCGTAAAAGAAGAGTGGACCACCACGTTCGTGCATTTCCTTTCAAAAATGATGCCGCCCTTTTTGATGCCCCCTCCTGATCTTGGAGTGCTCTGAGTAGTGCCCTCCTGAGAATGCTATATCAAACTGTTGAATAAAGGCTAAACCCTTGGGAGCATCTCGGAATCCGGAAAAGGATTCAAACTTTATTGACTGTCTTCCTTGGTCTTTTTGCCCTTGTCCTCGAGAAAATCATATTGATTGGCTCTATAAAAGTGTTTCTTCTTCGCATAAAACATGTTATCATCGGAGGCCAAACTGTCAGAGGAGGATGAATCCTCAGTAGAACTGTCGGGTCGAGATCTGCTCTTCTTTGCCTTCTTCTTCTTCTTTCCAAAACTTTGATTCTTGCTTCGCTTCTTGCCCTTTCGGTCCTCCTCGTCGAATCGGAAGAGGAAGAGCTATCCGAATTGTCAAAAGAAGAAGAAGAACTGGGTAGTCCTTCAAAACGTACATGCTTCTTCAGTTTTCGTGCATTTGCAAAAGAAGGTTGATGGCCCAAGTAACTGGGTAGTCATTCCCCTTGTTGCGCTTCTTCAATTGTTTCTTCGATGGCTTCTTTGCTTCTAGAAGTTGATTGATTCGTTTTTTGACGATGTCATTAAGTTCTTCGTCAGCATTGAATGAGCTTGAGAGAGCCCTAAGGTCTTATTTAAAGGCCCTTCGCCTTGGAAAAGTAGTTTACATGAAAAGCTTCAGTTTCAAAAGCATCTGGTACCAAAAGCTTGCGCTAAAACAGCCCAACGCAAATTGCAGAATTCCGTATAGTCTGCCACGTCAGCAGCGCAATCCGCGGGGGTCCATACAGCCAGCCATGTCAACAGATTCTACGCAAATTTTTAATGTCTTGTGTCACTTAGGCCCTATCAGCACTTATCCATAAGTTGGAACAACTTATATTAGGAAGTCTTGTAATTTATTGTCCACAGGTCATGCCACGTCATCAGTTTGTGACAAACGCCCACCTGTCAGTTTTGCCCACTAGCATGTATGTTGCATAGTAACAGGGAACGGGCGGAACGGCTCCTTGCCGTATCGAAACGGCATTCCAGTCGGCTTAGATTGCCGAAACAGTGACAGGAACACCGGATGTTTCGAAATCGGAAGGTAACGGGGGAACGGTCAGAACGGCCAGTCAGAACGGGCGAACAAATTTGAAAAAAACGGGCGTTTTTAAAAATTTGAAGATGGAGCCATTTGCGAGAAGAGTGGGACAGTTGGCCGTTTAGGGGACATTGAAGCTCTCAACTTTCAACTCTCAAGCCTCCCAAAGAAGGGGGGGGGGGGGGCTTTTTTCTCTAAAAGCTCACCCCTCACCCCTCACGTGACCTTATCCCTCACTCTCAAGCTTGAAGCCACTCTCAACCTCTCTCTCAAGCTTGAAGCTTGAAGCCACTCTCACCCTCTCTCTCAAGCTTGAAGCCACAAGCTCTCAAGCTCCATCCCTCCATCCTTCTCTCAAGGCTCAAGCCTCAAGCCTCAAGCTCCATAGCTCTCTCCCTCTCTCAAGCTCCATCCCTCCATCGGACATCCCTCTCTCTCGAGTTTCAAGTCTCAAGGCTCAAGCCTCAAGCCTCAAGCGCCGTCAATTTGGGACAAGCTTTTGCATCACATGAAGGTCCCTCGGGTGTTTAAAGGGGCAAGAAGGATGAGCCTTCGTGGTGGGATGAGGTGCATTCCGAAGTCTTGGGCAAAGACGGTGGTGCAAGATCATGGACGTGCAAACTATGTGGCTTCCAACGCAAATCCGGGACAAGCAAGGTTCAAGCACACCTCCTTCACATAGTGGGGAAGCAAGTGAGGCATTGCAAGAATGTGATGGCCGAGAAGAAGGAGCTTGAGATCAAGGATGCCATTATGAGAGCCAAAGAAAATGATCGACCCAAACGGCAAGCCATTGACCCCAATCACTTGGTGTAGCCTGTACTCCACGTGCTTCGAGTAGTTGATGGCATGCAACCTTCCCTTGGCAAGGTTTATGAGGCCATGGATCGCATGGTGGAGGCCCTCCAAACACTTGAGCCAGATGCAGACAGGTTTGAGGAGATTAGTCAGCTTCGTCAGAGCAGATGGGACTTCTATGCCTCTCCTCTCCATGGTGCGGCTTTTGTGCTGGGTCCAGAGTTTCAAGGTGCAGGACATGAGCATGATGGGGAGGTGAACTAGCAATGGAATGAGGGCTTGAGCATGTTTCACCCTAATCGAGAAGGACGTTGCAAAATCAAGGATTAGCTTGCTATGTATAGGGATACGTGAGGATCATTTGGGCTTGCCGATGCCCAAGTTGATCGCACCAAGATCTCCTGAGTTTTGTGGTGGTGGGACTATGGCTCAGATGGCTGAGAGCTTCAGTGACTCGCTATCCGCATCCTCAGCCAAGCAGTTAGTTCCTCTTGCTTAGAGCAATTGTGGAGTGTTTACAGCCATGTTGCATCCGGGAAGAGAAACCGACTTGCTGTGGAGTGCATGCTTTGCAAGTTTGCATTCAAAGTATCAAATCCCTTTCTACAGTGGGAGATGGAGGTAGAGGCTGAGGTACTTGGGGAGGCAGGTGGATCTACAGAAGTTTTACATGAGGTGGATGATACGGACGAGCCTGTTGTGGATGAGGATTGGGATGACATCCATGATCTCCACGCCACCACTACAGACTGCGAGGCTAGTGGCTCTTGTGGTCCTTGAGCCTTGACATGTTTCCATTTTGTCATCTATGTATTGAGCTCTTGAGTCCCTAGTGGCTAGTCTCGACTCTTGAGCCTCGACTCTTATCTTTTCTTTGAGCTCTCAGTGCTCACCTTTTTGTAGCGCCTTGGCTGGCCTTATAAGCCACGTTTGAACGTATAGTCATGGTCTTTTTGTTCCATATTTCTTTCTATTGAACTCTTCGATCTTTGCACTTTCTAGATGATGTTATTTGTGATGTGCTTAGTATGTTATGAGGTGTCTCATTACAATTTACATCCGCAACCACTAACGCGTACAAGCGACATGTTGAAACATGCCTAAACATGATTCTAATTCTGCAACTAGATGTTAGAAGCTTGGCTTATAGCTGTTTACTAACTTATAGGCTGTTTTGAGGCTGATTTCATCGCTTTTTTGTGGACCCCTATTCCGTCCTCCCTCTCCTCGTTCGGTACCGTTCTGGAGCCTCCCGTTCCCGTTCCCGTTCCCGTTCCAAGTAATTTTGTTGTATAGTTTGTAAGGACCCCATATGAGGAGAAGACAATAGTGCACATATATTTGGTGGATTCTAGCTTGCATGACGATGAGGTCTTTATTTATGATCATGGATGGTATGGAGCTAATCTAGTAGTCCCACCTTGGATATTAGGCCATATGTACGTGCCATTGGTACTATGGCTGGTGGTCGGTGATTGGTGGCCGTGGAGAGTGGGAATAGTCAATACCGCACGTGCCACACACACACACCTATTTGCCTCCTACTTGTAGCACTATATAAGGAGGCCATCTCCATGAACCATGGCGTCATATGTTGGAGGATAACTAGCCCTTTGTATTTTTGCCTACTAGCTTATATTGCCACCTAAGCTCATCTTGCGAGCGCATGGGTGGATGACACCATCACTTTGTAATAGTGCTTATCTAAATTTTTGTTTGTCACTAATCTACTTTGCATCATATCTCTCTCTACTCTTCTTGCTACAAGATCTATTTGTTCTACAATTATTTCATGGTATCAAAGATTTAGGTGCTCGTAGCTAAGATTATATGAGAATGACTTGCATTACCTTGCAAATCAATTCGTTATTATGTCGTTATCTTCAAATGTTGGTGCCAATGCCAATCCGCTATGCATTTATCCATCAACATTCACGGAAGGCAAGCTTGACACACCAACTACACTTTGTGGAAATTCAAGATTGTTGGGGAAAATGTTGTTGGCCCAGAGCCTATTGCAACAACTGATCCGGAAAATCCAAATCTTATAATTCTCCTGTTACAAGCTTGGATAATCCAAGCAAGAAATCAATAGCAACATAGGAACAAAAATTGCAAAGAATTGAAGTGACCTTGAAAAGAGAGAAAGAAGAAAGAAAGAAAGAAAGAAAGCTTTATTTACATCTACTAAAGGCCAAAGTTGGCCTATGAGACCAAATCATATACAAAAGTGGTGATCTGGGTGTCGGTAAAATGAGAGAAAGAATAAACCGACTGTGCATACTGTGAATGAGTATGAGAGTGGGTGGTAGCTCCGACTCCACGGATAGTGGCTACCCTGTGTGTGTAGCATAGCAGTATAGGCACGTGTGTGTAGCTCTGTCACAGCAGAAAATGACTACACAGTATAATACAAGGCCACATGATGGTGGGCAATGTCCAACTAAAAGCATACTATAGGGGGTGGGTGGACAATGTCATACATAGGGGAGGGTGGTCGAAGAGCCTCCTGCAGCCTGGTGGTCCAAGGCGTAGATGCATACCTCATCTCCAGGTGGTGCTGATGTAGTGCTCGTATCCTCAATACCTCGTCGTGATGTGGTCGCCGTCTGAGATAGCCAGGGACTTGTGGTCTACGACGCGCTCTCTGGGTGTCGGCCTGCTGAAGCGTGAGCCCGCTCGTGTGAGTCGGAGGTCTCTGGCTACACACCTCTCGCTAGAAGAACTCTGTAATAGTCCGCTGTGTACTCGCACCTCCCTGCTGTAGTGGCTGTAGAATGTGCTCACGCATGCTAAAAGCAGTGGTCAGGAAGCGGCCTAGCTGGATCTGGTCACTCCTTGCTATACACTGCTGGAGTGTATCCTCCATGCCAAACTGAACTCTGACCTCCGAGTAAGCTGGGCATCTCACCATGAAGTGCTCCTCGCTCTCCACCTCTGTATGACAAATAGGACATATACGCTCATCTCGTGGTATGCCTCTGGCTCTGCCCCTCTCAATCTCCAACTGGTGCGAGGACACTCTAAGCTGCCCAATGGCCACCCGAAGGTGATGTGGCATATATCTCTGCATGTATAAGGGGGTCTCAATGAACCCCTGCTCTGATAGCTGTAGAAAATGCTCACGGTAATGTAGCATTTTCGATGGTAGCTCATGTCCTGGGTCAACCCATGTCCTCTGAATGTAGGTGTGCCATATCTCCTGTCTAATGACCCTATTCCTCTCAGATCGTGTGAGGGAATAGGTGGGGGCCTGAGTGTCGTACTGTAGTGGCGGCAGTCTATCAATATCCAGTCCCTGAGAAGAAAACCAATCCCGTGTCTGAGCATACCATGAGGTCCTATCCCCTGCCAATGCCATGTCCTGTGATGCCGAGAAGGCTCGATATGCAATACGATCTGTGTCCATGCTCTGAAGTCTGTGCAGCATGCATATAGTCTGAAAAAGTGCCTCAACCAGCATAGGTGGTGCAGCAAGCTCGGCTCGAATGATGTCATGTGGTACTGAGGGCTTGTTGCGAATGAGTCTAGAGATCATGAGTATCTGTGGTCGCTTCACTAGAGTCCATACAGAAGCAGCTAGCCCTGGCCCCCATATGGCAGCCCCATACATAAGTGCTGGTGTGACCAGTGTATCAAACAGCCACCCCTTTGTACGGGGCTCCTGAAAGTGTGCCTGATGGCACTGTCTCTCCATCATTGCCAGTGCTGAATACCCTCTAGTGAGTCTGTCTCTAGTTGCCTGTGCCATCGAGAATGCCCCTGATGCTGCTGTGAGGGTCACGCCAAGGTAAACATATGACCCTGTAATCTCAATGCTCCCTCCCGCTGCTATAAATGCACTCTACCTCCTGACCTGTGCTGAAGTATGAAAGATAAGAACCTTGGTTTTACCAAGGTTCACTAAAAGCCCTCGCTGTAAGCAAAAATCATCAAGTGTTGAAAGATGTCAGTGTAGCCCCTCAACAGACTCTGCTACTAGCACTATGTCATCCGCGTAGAGCAATATGTGTACTGTAGTCCCGCCTATCTCCACTCCATCTCCTCCTCTGTGCTGAATGAAGTCCACAATCTCATCAATATAGAGTCCAAATAGTGTAGGTGAAAGAGGGCACCCCTGTTTCACCCCAATGGTGCTAACAAGAGTGTCTGATGTACCTGCTGGACATCTGACTCTGCCAGAAACATGCTCATACAATGCATATATCCCCCAAATCATCTCCTCACCCACACCCAGATCCATCAGTCGTCTGAATAACCTCTCTCTAGGTACTGTGTCAAAAGCTTTGCGGAAGTCCACAAAGTAGCAATACAATCTCCTCTTCTGCACTCGAGTCTGATCAATCAGACATCTAAGAGTGAAGATATGGTCTATGGTAGAGAAAGACCGCCGAAATCCTGCCTGGCTTGGAGCTCTAAGACCCTCCGTCTCGGCTAGAGTGCTCAATGCCTCCTCCAATACTGTATGTGCCCGGGTCCATAACATCCCCTGACTTGTATGCTCTGTCCACGAGTCCGGGAATCCCTCTACTAGAGCCCTGTTGAAGAGGTGAGCAATAAGTAGTGCCAGGGTATCTCTCCCATAAATCAAATGCTCTGCCTGTAATCCAGACTGATCTCTGGCTTGTCCATGCTGGAGGTGTGAGATGGCTCTGCTCACCATATGAGATGTAAAGAATGATGCTGTAATCGGTCGTGGTCTTTGTGGTGTGGGTATAGGTGGCTGCCCTGGTATCTGGTAGAGGCGCTCTGCATAATCATGCCAAAGGTGAGGATCATGTATAGGTGTCGGGCGCCTCGCTCGCGGATGCGTCGCCTGGCCTCTCCACTATCTCTACTTATGAGCAAGTGATATAACTCCCAATACTGACGTTCTTCTCATTCCCGCTTTTTACGGCGGGTAAGGGACTGCATGCGCCTTTATGCCTGTCTGTGTGTGATCTCGCCACGAGCCTCTCCTGCGTGAAGACCTCTGCGGAGCCCCCGGCAATCATCATCATACCAGCCATTCTGTGGCATAGACCCCACTCGAGATGGGTGTGTGTGAGTGCTATGAGGAAAACTATGAAGAGCTGAATCATTGAGAATCTGTGTGAATTGTGTGGTAAGTGTGTCGAGTGGGGCATGAGGGTCAAGGGAGAGCAAGCGTGAGTGGAGATGATCGATGTAGACATGTGAGAGCTCATGAGTAAAGTGGATTGTGGTGTGAGTGTGTGTAGGAGGTGGAGTGTCAAGTGAGACGGAGGATGAGAGTGCAAAGCTAAGAAAGGTGTGGTCGGCGCCCAAGTGGGCAGCGTCCAATACTGAATGACTGTAATAAGTGTGCAGCAGATAGAGGTCCCAAGACGTAATCCACAGTGCTCCCCCCTCCTCCATGTGGGAAGCAAGTCAGTCCGGTAGAATCTGGCCATCGATGCATCCCGTTATAAATAACGAGATGGTGTCTGCTGCCCAACTCTAGAAGGTATCTACCATATCCTGTGGTATCCTGGCCTGTGTCGTCTGAAGATCTGCCGATCCCCATCTCCTCCCGGTCAAGAGTCCTCATAATATCGGGCTGCTCCATGTCATATATCACACTGTCTGGTCTGGGTGTGGCTGTTGAAGTCCCCCATGAGGAAGACTTCTCCGAGTGTGGAGTAATGTAGGATATCCTCTGATAGAGACGCGTATGGGGAGTCACTATCTCTGACCTGTCGCGCACCCTCCTGACCCGCGTATCTAGATCCACGTGGAGGAAAATAGCAAATGGCTAGATAAATCCATCTCTGATGTGATATCTCCAGACGTACCCATAGATATCTGGCCTCCTCATCCCTGCTCATGATCTGAATGTGACTCTGTAGAGTATGTCTAAATAAAATAGCCACTCCCCGTGACCCTCTAGCTGTACTCTGGCGTGTAGTATGCCTGAAGGCTGACTCCCACTGGAATCCGGTAATACGAGGTAGTCCCCTCTCCGGGCTCTCATGAGTCTCTGTGATACATATGAAATCATGCCCCTCCATGACCTCCTCTAGCATGTCTGGCCGCGTCCATAGAGAGCCATTGCAGTTCCATACTACTCTAATCAATATCTCCGGTGGTACTGAAGTCTCATAGGCCACGTGGCCCTATTTAGTAGGGCGACCATCGATAAAGACCCTACCATCACGGTAGAAGGCCTCTCTGCCCTCCCTCCTGGCCTGTAGGATCTGAGGCATGCAGGCTCTCCTATGCTCAATCTGCATCTTGGTCAAGTCCTCATCCATATATATGGTCTCACCGGGCCGCCCACGTAGTATGGCTCGCTTTCAAAAGAAAGCAACTCTGTCCTCCTGAGACTGCATCTGTAAAATAAGAGCTCTAGATCTAGTTGCATCTTTCCCTGCCCTCCAGACCCGTGTGAATGGCATGGTCGTGTATCCCATGCTCCGACAAAACTCCTGCGCATCTGAATCAGGTGAAGCCCCTTCTGGGAGTCTAGTAATACGCACGTTTAGCCTGCGTGCATAACGTAGCTTCTCCTCTTCCAGTGTGTCCTGAACCCTTATCACATCTTCTTTCGCATTCTCTTCCTGCACTTCTTTCTTGATGTTTTTCTTTACTACCTCGATCCAATTCCCTTGCTTTGCATCTAATTCCTGTATCATGTCTTCCTTGAGCTCCGCTATGCATTCTTTTTTCAGTCCTTTGAGTTCCTCTATTTGGGAGATTTCATCTTCTTCTCGTGCTACCCCTCTCATATGATGTATGTCCTCTTGCATGCGCTGAAGCTCTCTAGTGAACTCCTGCTGAATTTCTGCGTGTGCTAGCTTCCATGCATCCCTTTCTGCAATGAGAACTTTAATCTGCTCCTCCGTTTGCTTCCTCTCCTCTTCCAATTGCTTAATTTTGTCCGACAACTTGCGCATCTTTGTGTTGAGTGCTTTGTCGGCCTCCTTCTTGACATGGGAGATGGCCCGAGCTATCATTTCCTCCACCTCCCTCTTATCAAGGGGTGCCATGATGGGAGGGTGGGGTGAAGGAGGGGCGCTTGTGCGGGTCACCAAGTGTTGAACCTCGTACCAATGTGGGACTGTACGGCAGAGAGCAATGCAGGCTGAGGGCAGGGCAGGGTAGGGCAGGTCTGGGGCCGGGGGGGGGGGGGGTGGGGGGGGGGTGCGGGGCGTTCGGCAGGGCAGCAGAGGCGTGGGTTCAGCCAAGCTGGTTAGGGTGTGCTGCAACAGAGGCCAGGATGGCCATGACTGTATGGCTACTGCAGGCTGAGGGCAGGGCTGGCCGGGGGGGGGGGGTGTTACTGAAAGGTGGCGTAGGTGGGCAGCAAGAGGGTGGCGTGGGTTCTGCAGGTGGGCAGCGAGGGTGGCGCAGGAGAGAGAGAGAGAGAGAGAGAGAGAGAGAGAGAGAGAGAGAGAGAGAGAGAGAGAGAGAGAGAATGACGGTGTTTCATCTCCAGAAGCACTGGCCCCAAAGACTAGCGTCCCTTTTAGTATTTTAAGTCCCCGAGGGTACAACTCTCCAAGAGTCTACGTCCAGATGGGCTCAGAAGACTCGCCCTCTGGGCTCTTATAAACAGTACAAGGGATGCCCAAAAGCAGAGCCTCAAAAGCACTAGCTTCCAAAAGCATGCGCCAAAGTGCCAGCAAATCAGCCAGTGCAAAACACGGAAACCCGTACAGCTTGCCATGTCGGCATGTCAATGCAAAATCCAAAAATCTGCCCCAACCAGGCCACTCGTCCGGTGCTCTTCAAGGTAGTAGGGTTAGGTTTTTAAACCCCTTTAGGCCCCACAACCACATCTCAGGTTCTTCTGGGTTAGTGTTTTTAACACCTCTTGTCCTCTTGCCTTGTCTTGCGAGTTGGAGATGCCATGTTACCGACTTGTGACACCTCCTGTCACAAAGTGATGACGTGGCGGACAACAGAAACCCTAATTTCTGCCAGAAACCCTAAAATTCCTGCAAACCCTAATTTTTGCTAGAAACCCTAAATTCCGGAAATCGCGGAGGCGGATTATTATTATTATTATTATTAATAATTTTTTTTTGGAAAATGATGAGCGACTCGAATTTTGCTTTTGCTTTTTTTTTTATAAAAAAAAGAGAAAAGACTCTCTAAGAGAGAGAGAGAACTGATGCTTTTGATTTTAAAAGCTTTTGGGGCTCTGCTTTTGGGAATCCCTTGTAACCTTTAAATTAGTGGTGAGGGCCTCACTTCTCAGAGCATCTGGACGCAGAGTCTGAGAGTGAAACCCTAACCGCTCTCTTGTACTTTGATGATTGATTAATATAAAAAGAAATACCGAAAGGGGCGCCAGTCTTTGGGGCCAATATCTCTAGGCACGGAACTCCGCCGGGCCAGTGCAATCTATTGTGATCTATGAATTGTTTTGAAGTGGTTATTTGGTGCTGTCGCGGTTGATTCTTGACTTGGAGTGTCCAAGTCTGTTACAGTGGTATCAGAGCACGGCCGATTTCTCTTCTACGGGAAATCCGATCCCTGAATTTTTTTTCCGCGGCACCTATGGCTTCAAGCAATGATCAGTCGTCGACTCCCTCTGCATCTGGAGATGCAGGCTGGGATCACAACGAAGATTCAGGCAGAGAGTATGGCCCGCCTTGGCCTACTTAGGCGGAGCGGCGAGAGATAGAGCGTCGCCAGTTGATCAGCGATGCAACAAAGATGATGCTCAATTTTGCCAAGGACCCGAAGATGGCAAAATATATGAACCAGACCTCTTTGGAAGAGGTACAGACGGAGTGGCAGAGAACCACAACACCACTCCCGAAACCCGCTCTCAAGAAACCTTCTGCCTCCAAGAAATATACGGAGAAGGAACTGGAGAACGTGGTTGATGCACAGATTGCTCAGCTTTTTGACACGCAAAAGAAAGCCAAAAAGCACGGCAAAAAGCAGAAGAAAGGCACTGACTTCCCGGGATATTTGGGTCGTCGGTCGACATTTGACAAGGCAAAGAAACAGAAGAAGCGTGTTCAATTTGAAGGAGTACCCAGTTCTTCTTCTTCTTCTTCTGACAGTTCTTCTAGCTCCTCGGATTCGAGCGAAGAAGATAGAAAAGGTAAAAAGCGAAGCAACGCTTTGGAAAGGGCAAGAGAAAGGCAAAGAAGGCTAAATCTCGCCTAGAGACTGACAGTTCTACTGAGGACTCGTCTACAGACAGCTCAGATTCCGATGACGGAAAGTTTTATGCGAACAAGAAGAATTTTTACAAAGCCAACCAGTATGACTTTCTCGAAGATAAAAGCAAGAAAGTCCGAGAGTTTAAGGAAGGTGGCCACTCGATCAAGTTTGATACTTTTCAGGATACTCAGATGCTTCGAAGGCTGTCTTTTATACAGCAGTTTGACATCGCTTTCGCGGGAGGACGCTATTCAGAGCACTCCAAGATTCGGAGAGCTGCCTCTTACTTTAAGGGGAATGCTCGTACTTGGTGGTCCACGCTTCTATTAAGCAAGACTGTGCCAATTACATGGCTGAAATTCAAGAGGCTTTTTATTTCTTCTTGGTTGAATCAAGAGTTTGAGCGAGATACACGAGCTGCTTGGAACCATCTCCGGATGACCAAGAGCGATATAGTGAATTCTTATTGTGAAAGATTCTGGAGCTCTTTTCTACCTGCCTCTTCATTCAAGAAGATATCGTTCAGAGAACAGATTGAGCGGTTTACCTTGGGTCTACCTACAGAAATCCGAAATCACTGCTTGGAACAGAAGTCAGCTTCTGTTCAGGAGTTGATGAGTCATGCGAAGCGGGGCTTTGCCATTCACTCTGGCAGTCTGACCTACCCCACAGATGAGGCCATGACACAACGAGCCGAACAGACTTCTTGGAATGAAAGTAGAATGAAAAAGAGCAACCCAGAGAAAAAAAAGGATGCACGACCCAAGCTTACTCCTGAGGAGAGAGCTCGCTTCATCAGAGAGGGGAAGTGCTTTGGATGCGGGGAACATGGACATATTTCCGCAAAGTGCCCTGACAAGGCACAGAAAGAACAGAATGATAAAGACGATGACAGGTCTGAGAGTTCGAGAGCAGCTGAGGAATGTGGCAGAAAAGGTAGATAGAAAAGCAGAACTGGTACCACATGGCGTGGGACGTGCACCGAATCTAATGAATGAAAGTACAAACTTTGCCGCTTTCGGGGCAAAGTGAAGGATCAGGAAGCTCTTTTGAAGGAGCCAAGGCCAACTTCTTTTCACTTGGAATTGGCGGCTCGATTTGGAACTACGCCCGACAGACTGACGCCACAGGCGGAGGTAGTTCGACTGGCACCCGGATGGGATGTTGCCATTACACCGAGCATTGGCAAACTTCGTTTGCAATGACAGGGGTGTTCAGGGCACGCGAGTGACGTTCTACTCGGGATCCCTTGGTACCACAAGAACTACGCCGTGGTTGACTACCGAGCCGAGAAAGCGACTTTGATAAATGAAGGGCTTAGAGATTGTACTTGATGAACTTCAGTTTTCTTACTCATTCTTTTGGGAGAACTGAACGATGGATAAAAGTTGAATATGTTTTGACCTGAAGAAAAGAACGCCAAGATTTTTTTCTCCACGCTCATGCTGATTGCTTTTGAGAGGGCCTGAAGATCATACCATTGATGTGATATCTGGAAGCACTCCACCGAATCGGCCACCTTATCGTGTGAGCCGAGTACAGAATGAAAAGATTATGAACTCAGTGAAAGACCTCTTGGAAAAGGGTCTTGTCCAGCCTAGTACTTCACCGTATTGCTCTCCAGTGTTGTTGGTTTTGAAGAAAGACGGATCTTGGAGAATGTGCATCGATTATAGCACTCTCAACGAAATCACCATCAAGAACAGATTTCTGATTCCTAGGATCGATGATATACTCGACAGGTTACAGGGATCTTCGTGCTTTAGCAGGATTGACTTGAAGAGTGGATATCATCAGATCAGGATAGCGCCAGGAGATATCTACAAGACAGCTTTTCGGACGACTTTTGGGTTATTTGAGTTTTTGGTGATGCCTTTTGGCTTAACCAATGCTCCTGCGACATTTAACCGGATGATGGATAGGATTTTTCGAGAGTACAGGCTATTTGTTGGCACTTTCTTTGACGACATCATTGTTTTATCCAAGAATGAGGCAGAACACAGAGATCATCTGCTTCAAGTCTTTCAGGCATTACGAGATCACACATTAGTGATTAATGCAAAGAAAAGTGAATTTTTCCTACCAGAGATACACTTTTTGGGACACAGTGTGTCAACAACAGGAGTGCAAATGGACCCAGCCAAGATAGAGACGATCCGTGATTGGCCCGATTTGAGGAATGTCCATGAAGTTAGAAGCTTCTTGGGACTGTGTTCGTACTACAGGCGGTTCATATGAAAGTTTGCAGAGGTTGCTTCCCCTTTGCACAGAAAGGAGTACCTTTTTCGTGGGGACCCACAGAGGTGACTGCCTTTCGGACATTGAAAGAGAAATTCACTACAGGACCAGATTTGACTTTGCCGGACTTGCAGAAGTCATTTGAAGTATATTGGATGCTTGTGGTCGTAGTCTGGGTGCGGTCTTGATGCAAGAAGGCCATGTCATAGCTAACGAGAGCCGTTTGTTCTCTAGGCCGGAGATGACAACACAGATCTATGGGAAAGGGCTTTTGGCGGTTATCCACGCTCTTACTCAGTGGCGGCATTACCTACTCGGAGCGGATTTTACTGTCTTTACAGGCCACTGTCCACCTCTTACGGGTCACCGCGGCATTGCTACCACCATGAAAGGGGTAGAGAGAGATTTCTTTTGGCGGAGACTAAAGAAGTATGTGGAAGAGTTTGTGCGTAGTTGCTTGGTATGCAAGAAGGTCAAGTTTGACAGGCATAAGGCGCAGGCATTGTTACAGCCTTTACCCATACCCACCCGCCCTTGGGAAAATATTGAAATGGATTTCAGTTTTTTTAATCTCCCGAGAATACAGAATGATCACGATGATTTTCCGATTACATGGCACGTCTGAGACGATTGTCTCCGACAAAGACCCCAGATTTATGAGTTTGTTTTGGAAGGCAATTTGGAAGAACATTGGCACGCGGTTGCAGTTCTCGTCATCGTTCCACTTGCAGACTGACGGGCAATCTGAGATTGCCAATTTAGTGATTTTAGATTTATTGAAGTCTTCTATCTCGCATCAGAAGACTCAATGGGAAAAGAACTTACCTTTGGTGGAATTTGCCTATAGTAACACGATACACTCTTCGACGGGGAAGACGCCATGTGAGATTGTTGAAAGTGCTGCGAAGGTTCCATCCTTCCTGAGCACGAAAGATTAGAAATTTGAAGCGGATGAATATTAGCGAGATTTGGATACGGCTTTTGCCAAGGTTCGCGAGACTTTGCAGGAGTCTCAAGAACGACAGAAAAAGGCAGCGGATCGCCATCGTCGCGACTTGAAATTGAAGGAGGATGATTGGGTGCTCTTATGCTTTGAGAAGGCACGCCTGCGAAAGAAAAAGAGAAAGGAGAGGCTTTTTCCAAAGCTTAGTATGTGATACTAAGGACCTTTCCAGATTACTGACAAGATAAATGATGTCTCCTTCTGATTGAAACTGCCAGATACTTGGAGGATTCACAATGCATTGCATGTGAGTCTCTTGAAACCTGTTAAGGGTGATGTGCTTGATGATGGGGAGCCTGATGAGCAACCCAAAGTGGAAGAAAACGAGGAGATCCTTGTTCCTGAACAGATTTTGGCACATAACGATACAAAGAAAGGTAAAGTCCGAAGGCGGTTCTTGGTTTAGTTCAAGAACTTTCTTGCATTTGATGCGAAGTGGATGGAGGAGGAGGACCTAGCAGATACTCCTCGGATTGTGAAACTTTACCTCGATGCTTTGGTTTAGCATAGTCTACTCCAAACGGAACCCAGAATTCAGCTTGGCCGGAGATCTGGTGCAGTGGGATGCACAAGAGGGGAGTCACTCCACTCCTTTGTAAACAGATGCCTCGATTTTGATACTAAAGTCACTGATGTCTGTTTGAGCTTCAGGGATACTGAGAGCTGACAGTATTCTACTGGATGACTTTATGAAATGGAATTCCTGATTATGATACTGATTTCTTTTTGACTTCTTGTGAGTGCAGGAACTGATAGCCGAAATGATTGCAGCATTTTGGTCTAATTGATCTCGTATAGACATGGTTGCAATAGGGGTTAGTCAATCGGACATCGTTGAGGTCCCGATTGGACCTAGATGTGATTGCTAGCTACATTGCCGATAAATCATGGTCTAAGATCCGAATGAATGTTGAATGTCATGTGATGTCCTGTGATGTCTGGTGATGTGACTGTCGATTTTGTACATGTGCTAGATGTGCGTTCCTAGTACGTAGGTACTAACAGTCAGTGTCTGCTAAGACGGTTTATGGCTTTTGTCGGTTTTGCAGGCGTAATCGCGGTCGATTACAATGCTTTCAAGAGGGGGGTATGTCACAAAGTGATGACGTGGCGGACAACAGAAACCCTAATTTCTGCCAGAAACCCTAAAATTCCTGCAAACCCTAATTTTTGCCGGAAACCCTAAATTCCGGAAATCGCGGAGGCGGATTATTAAATTTTTTTTTTTTTGGAAAATGATGAGCGACGCGAATTTTGCTTTTGCTTTTTTTTTTTTATAAAAAAAAGAGAAAAGACTCTCTAAGAGAGAGAGAGAGAGAACTGATGCTTTTGATTTTAAAAGCTTTTGGGCATCCCTTGTAACCTTTAAATTAGTGGTGAGGGCCTCACTTCTCAGAGCATCTGGACGCAGAGTCTGAGAGTGAAACCCTAACCGCTCTCTTGTACTTTGATGATTGATTAATATAAAAAGAAATACCGAAAGGGGCGCCAGTCTTTGGGGCCAATATCTCTAGGCACGGAACTCCGCCGGGCCAGTGCAAATCTATTTTGATCTGTGAATTGTTTTGAAGTGGTTATTTGGTGCTGTCGCGGTTGATTCTTGACTTGGAGTGTCCAAGTCTGTTACACCTCCATATGCTACTCTTTTACGTGCCTGAAAGAGAAGGTATGTAGATGTGTTGTATGTCATTGTCATGTGTGTACGTGATTTTGTTCTCACATTGATTCAGCATACCACTAAAGCACATAAAGCTTGGAGCATATTGGCTCACCATTATGAGGCGCACAATCACACCAAAATTCAAAATTAGGAGAATCAGCTTGCTGCTTAGAAACTTGTTGACGGAGAGAAGGTGGAGGCCTTTATTAAGCGAATTAAGGATCTCGAAGATCAATTAGTAGTTGTTTGTGTGTCTATTTCTCCGGAAGAATTAGTTGGGCGTTGCATTCGTATACCTCTAGCCAGATATGATGGCCTTTTCACGGCACTCACTACTCAAGTTCATCCAACCCCTCTTACATTTGAAGAACTTGAGTGCAATGTTGCTTGAAGAGGAGCTACGACTCAGGACTAGGGATGGGAGAGGCGATGTTGCTTTATGGCCAACACAAAAGGCAAGGGGACTACATCAAATGCCTCCAAGATGAAGCCCAAGAAGAAGAAATTTACAGGTTTTTATTATGACAAGAAAGATCATGCTTTTACAGACTGTAGAAAGAAAAAAGCAGATGAGAAGAATGGCACTATGAAAGCTTCTTGGAAGGAAAGAGAATCCGCCAACAATGCTGAGGCAGAGCTTGCACTATGGACGGCTATAGAAGAGGTATGCTCATCAGCACAAACTCCGTTTGTTGATGGTTCTTGGATTCTAGATAGTGGAGTAGGAGGCGATGTTGCTTTATGGCCAGCACAAAAGGCAAGGGGACTACATCAAATGCCTTTAAGTCGAAGCCTAAGAAGAAGAAATTTATAGGCAGCTAAATTTATTGTGACAAGAAAGATCATGATGTTAAAGACCGCAGAAAGAAAAAAGTAGATGAGAAGTAGATGGTGTGGACCCGGTGTGCTATCAAAGATGTGTACAGATCGATGACAATGCAATGCCTCTTTTGGAATGATGGAATTCTCCAAGCAGATGGGAGAGATGGTTGTGCAAACAATGCCAAGATTCCAAAGCTGATAGGGTGATTTGGATGGCGCCTTCCTTTGTCGTCATAGGCCACTAACAAATCGTGATACTCGCAATCAACATCTTCATGTTTCCAATGCATGTCTTCAATGATGCGATTTGTTATGTCAGACGAATTTATGATTGCACATATCCATGCTAGGATTTTTTTATGTCGAGATGGTTGAGGGCGCACACCAAGTCAACTACCCTCTCGCAGGAGCACCAAAACTGTAACCCTTGGTATACAGTGTTTGCATTTCCTATGCTCAAAGTGCATGGTCCTACGCGCAATGGCAGGCCCTGCAGTTTCTTGAGTGAGATCCTAGGGCGAAAAGCTACAATACACACTCAAACACTCAAATGCAGTGGCATTTCTCTCTCGTAAACTAAATAGTGCTGAGAAGAATTATTCTGTTGATTATGAAGAACTTCTCTCTGTCATTCACGCATTGGAAGTGTTACAAGCTTGGACACTCCAAGCGAGAAATGAATCTCAACACACGAATTGAACTGCAAAATCACTATTTCCAATTCAGTGCACAATGTTGATAAAGTCATTCCGCAAAATACTGTCAGCCTGTTAGTATTCCTAAAATCTGAAAGAGAAAGTAGTGACTTTATTCAATCTAGGCGATCTGTGACAAAAGAGTGGAGTGGCTCCCCTCTTGTGCAGTCCACACCACACTAGATTCAACCTGATGATTCATCTGTAACTTTTGGCATAGCACTACTAATAATCCAAAAGCTTCAAGGTACAATGCTCTCTGAAGAGAATTTGTGATGTTCTCCTCCTCCATCCATTTTGCTTTGAGGGCCAAAAAGTATCCTTGACCAAATTATCCGGTGGACTTGGCTTACCTTTTTGTTCCTTTCTTATGTCCCGTGACCTGTTGGTAGCCCTGTTGGCCTCCCTTGTCGTTTGGATTTTTGGAATTCTCTGATCTACCAACTGATTTCCTTCTTGTTCTTTTCTTGTGCCCTTGGACCTGTTGGTAGCCTCGCTGGTTCCCCTGTCCATTGGCACTATAATCTGAATCATCTGAATTCTTTGAGGAACCATCAACTGATTCCTCTCCTTCGTTGGAATCCTTCGATGCGCTATCATGTGATTCCCTTGCTTTTCCAGAATCCTCTGATGAACTTGCATTTGGTTCGTTGGACCTTCGAATGCACTATTATCTGTTTCCCTTTCTTCTGTGGAATCCTCTAATGAACTTTCATCCGGTTCCCCTGATTCATTCTCGTCATTAGAAGATTCTTGCCCTGTTGAGGTGGACACTAACCTGTGCGTAGGATAAGTTAGTGAGTCGGCATGCATTCCAAAACCTTGCTTGGCATGTCCCATACATATTTGAATAGAGTTGGACTTCTGCTGTAGACAATACTCTCAAATCTCTTTTAATCAGGTCCCTCAAAGTGACCCTCTGAAACAAGGACTGTAACAGGACGGGCAACACGTGGCAACGGAAAAGAAGAGATTGAACAAACTTTTAGCACTTCAATAACAACTGAACTGAAAGAGATAGATGACACAGGGAGTGGCGGAGTTCCACCCTGAGAGAGCAGTGGTCCCAAACCTTGGCGCCCCTTTCGGTATTTCTATGTATTACTTGAACTCGGTACAATGCCAGTACTCATGCTCTGCAATTTCACCTAAAAGAGTGCCAGAGATTGAGCCCTCTGTACATATTTAAAGGCCCTTGATCTATGAAAAGGAGTTTACATAAAAAGCTTCAAACTCAAAATCATCTGGTCCCAAAAGCACTAGCGTCCAAAAGCTGCCAGCACGTTTTGCGGAAATCCGTACAGGTGCCACGTTAGCACAGCCAGCGCGAATTGTGGAAATCTGTTCGTACAACTATTGCGTCATTAACTCTCCACACAAGAGATTGTGAGTGTGTGTGTGTGCGCGCGGTTCTGTTTTATTTTAATGTCTTTGGGTCCCCTAGGCCCCATCGGACGAGGTTGGTGGGAACCCTTCTTTAAAAAAAGGACACTCAACGAGACTTTGCAAGTTGGTAAAACTTCTTCTGCTACTTCTGCTTCTTCACTTAGGGTTTAGGTCCCTTGGCCGGGATCTCAAGGTTGGCTCTATTCTTCAGTGGCTTGACACATCACAAAAATTTCCGAGGGTCTTTGAGGGACATTCCGAGGGACAATTAGTTTTCTCAATCCAAATCAGAGCTCTTGATTTACTAGGTTGTTGGCTTCCCAGAAGAATCTCATCCAATAAGGAGTCTCATTCCATATTGGAGCTCTTAATATCTTGGCTCGTTGGTTTCCCAGAAAAATCTCATCGAATAAGCAATATTCAGTGGTTGGCACATCACAGTGCAACACAAATGCTCACATATGCATGTTACAAGACATAGAAACATAAAGCCGTCGATGAACACTCTCCCCGCAAATAACCATCTTGGTGTGGGCCATGAGCTGTTCAACGACTCCCTCATCGCTCCTCCCGCAAATAACCTAAAAAGGTCGGAGCCATGAGATAAAGAGGCCTTTTACAACCAAACGCCCCTCGCAGACCGCAGCCTGCGTCGTTTGGAGGTGCTGAGAGTAACCACTGCTCAAACTTCTTAATACTCTTCCCGTAAATAACTATCTAGGTGTGGGCCATGAGTAACAACAACAATACTCCCCCCGTAAATAACCACAAGGGTCCGGGCCATGAGTAAAAACAACACTTTTCAAACATTCAATACTCCCTCCGCAAACCAACGTCAAACAATTCAAATCAGCACCAAGATAGGTTTAAAATAGATACCATCCATTTCAAACAAATTTCAAATAGTACTTCCTCAAACAAAGTTCAAAAGTATTAAAACAACTAGATACTCATTCAAGTTTTTGTTCAGATAGCCAAACTTTGAGGATGACGGGCTTGTCCTTCTGCATCACGGTAATTGTATAGCTCCGGATCTGGAGTGTCGCATCATTCTTGTCAAGAGAACGTCACAGTTGCCCAACTTCATAATGTGAAAATCGGCTTTTTTGTGATACCCTTGGATGGTCATTGGAGAGCACCAATGAGAGGTACTACCTTTTGGGTCTGACTGGTTGCTAACTCGGCTTTGCTTTCGCCACCCTGTGGATCATAATCAAAATCCATCTGCTTCAGGAATTTTGGATGCTCATATGAAGCAAGGTTGCATCCGTACGTACGTACGGATCCGTACAGCACCGTACAACCATACGGTACGGTTCCGTACATATGGATAGATAGTGGACTCTTTTTTTTTTTCCTTTACAATTTTTTTTTGTTTTTTTGTTTTTTTGTTTTTTGAGGGGCATCTTGCCATTCGGTTAAGTACGAATAACATTTGAAGCAGTATCTAATGGACATTGAAGCAGTATCTAATGGATGTTTGAAGTAGTATCTATGTTTATACTCTATGTAGTTTCTAGTATGTATAGGCTGAAAAAAGCTAAAGTCACTACTCTTTTTGTTGTTACAAATGTTATGTACTGGTCACGTACCTTAAAGGCCGATCCGTACAGAAGTATGTACCTTACGTACTGATTACGTACCGTACATTGGGTCAAAGAAAATTAGGGCTTTGAAGCTGTTGACTTTGCCATATGCTCGACACAATTTATTTGTACTTTCAAGGCGTATGCCATAGATGTCAGATACAAGTCCAATGGGTGCTTTAGCTCATTTGGCTGGAGATGGTCCTAGGGTGTTCTGTCGGCTGCTGTTGCGGGCGTCGGCTCTGCTAGTTTGTCAATGCGTTGGGGACAACCAAAATAGTTATGCCCTGTTTGAAAGCATCGAAAACATCGGCCTTCTTGTAATAAGGTGTCTCGTTGTTGAGGCGTCAAACGAGGCCTTTGCGGCTGACTTTCACGAGAATCTTGAGAATTTGTTCGTGGTTGCTTGGAGTTCTGGTTATTGGCCGGAGTTACTTCTGTAGTAAACACTAGCTTGCTTTTCATCAATTTGTAGCTGACGGTAGCATGGTCCATAAACTCTTGCATAGTTGAGACTTGCTTGGGCAAACAATATTCCTGCAATGGTGATGGTAGTCCAATGGTGTATCGCTCGCACTGGTCCTCCAAGGAAATGAACTTAAAGGACACGAAGAGGTAGACGTCGAGAAACCTTTGGTTATAGTCATCCATGGTCTCAGTGGCAAGCATTTTCAAGTTGCCCCATTCTGCCAAGATCCGAACTTCAAAAAGAGAAGTCATATAACTGTGCGCAAATATTGTCTTGAAAGCTTGCCAGGTCCTTGGAGCATGCGGTTGCATCGCGATTGAACTCCACCACTACATGGCATTATCTTTAAGAAATCTGGCGGCTCGAGAGATCTTGGATTATTCTGTATAGTTCCCCAAAGCATAGATGTTGTCAAATTTTTGTGGAAACTGCAATGCTTTCTTCCGATCTTTCATCTCAGAAAAGGTGAAAAATTTCATTGTCGTGCCACTATCCTTGAAATCTTTCGGTTGGTTAGGCACGTGTCCCAGGTATGGATCATAAGGGTATCCATATGGGCTCCAACCATTGTAGCTTGGTGGTGGTGGTGGTGGGGGAGGTGGTGGCAATGGCGGTTGCACTGGATCAGGGTCAGATGACTGCACCATATTTTTGAAGACTCCTCCTATCGGAATAGACGATTGGGAAGGTTGCCGATTGGAAGCTCTCGTACTTTGTGGTGCCGGAGGAGGAGGTATCACCTGGGGCATGAGAGGGGGTTACATGTAATTCAGAAAATGTTGAAAACTTTGTAGCATCGGGAGGTTTTGTTGCAGATGCCGCGAACGAATGTCGCGAAGCTCGTCGAGGAGAAAGTGCAAGTATTCTCCTGAATCCATGAATGCCATGTCTTTGGTTCTTTATGGCTTATGCTTTGTAAGACAGAGCGGTGAAGAAGGGAGCGTGCCTGATGCGCGATGGAGTAAGGGTGGGAGTCACTAGTAAGTCCGGGGTCGCGACTCGAAGATTCTTTGATAAAATGCTTTGTCTGCTCTTTGGTGGGACCGGTATGCTTTCAGAAAAGCATACGCCTTAAGCTTTGATACCACTTTAACAGGATGGGCAACATGAGCAAACAAAAAAGAACATACTGAACAGACTTTTAGCACTTCAATAACAATTGAACTGAAAGAGATAGACGACACAGGGAGTTGTGGACTTCCACCCCAAGAGAGCACTGGCCTCAAACCTTGGCGCCCCTTTCGGTATTTCTTTATATTACTTGAACTCGGTACAATGCCGGTACTCACGCTTTGCCATTTCACCCAAAAACTGAGCCCTCTTCACATATTTAAAGGCCTATGAAAAGCAGTTTACATGAAAAGCTTCAAACTCAAAATTATCTAGCCCCAAAAGCACTAGCGCCCAATAGCTGCTAGCTCGTTTTGCGAAAATCCGTACAGGTGCCACGTCAGCACAGTCAGCGTAAAACACGAAATACTTGTAGCCACGTCAGCACAGCTAGCGCAAATTGCGAAAATCTGTCCGTACAACTGCCACGTCATCAACTCTCCACACAAGAGATTGTGAGTGTGTGCGTGCAATTTTGCTTTATTTCAATCCCTTAGGGTTCCCTGGGCCCCATCAGACGGGGTCCCATAAGTTGGTGGGAACCCTTCTTTAAAAATAGGACACTCCACGAGACTTTGTAAGTCGGTAAAACTTCTTCTGCTGCTTCTGCTTCTTTACTTAGGGTTTAGACCCCTCGGGCGAGATCTGAAGGTTGGCTAGGTTCTTTAGTGACTTGACACGTCGTCAGGAGTTTTTTTGAGCAAGGGATTGCGCATATGTACATACACATGCATGGTGCATCGAATAAAGGATTACCTAATTTCCATAGCCAGGTGGTTACGTGGGGCCCACATGTGTACAGGTAGGACAGCATGTACATAGTGCAGCGATTTTCACTATTATCAATACTAGTGTGTTTTTTCTACAACAAGGAGGAGTTGGTAGCGCGTAAAACTTCTCGAGGAAGCTATCCGCGGGCCGACGACGTGAGGTCAGCAGGTGCGTCAGATGGCATCTAGTGGCGTCAGGAGGGCGAACGGGGTCAATATTTGCACGTGGATGAATACGGACACAAAGTGGTGTTTTCTTGTGAGAGTTATGCAGAAAGGTCATCATTAGGACCATTTTTTGGGGCCACTTCACGTGGTTGCGAGACGCATTATTGAAAAGAAATGAGTGCCAGGTGTGTGGATGATGTAAAAAAGGTGACAACTATGCACTGCGAGGTCAGTTTTTGGCCTGTTCGGGGTCCGTTTGAGGTCATCTCAAAGGCCAAGGGTGCCCAACTAATAAATCTAAGTGTGGGAACTGAAAAAACAGAGAGAAGACTAGAAAAAACGTGGAGAAGAGAGGAGGAACAGCCGCAGGTGTGTTTTTTGGGTTTTTGGAGCCTGTTTTGGCCGTAAACTGCTCATCCGAGGTCGGATTTGAGCACTTTGACATTGTAGACTGGGGTTTTGGGCCGTTCCGGACGCGATGGCGCTGTCCATTTTGCCAAATTCCTCACTCTTTTCGTGCTGTTTTTCTGTGTAAGTTTCTCCTATGAGCGAAGTTTCTGCTCTAGTTTGTGATTGTATCTGGCTTATTTTACCTATATTGTGTGAGCTATTTGCCCCATTGGTGTTGGCCCAAGCTCAATTGTATCTAAACATCAGAAATTCTCCTCTTTTGAGCTGAGTTTTTTTGGGTGTGTGTGTGTGTGTGTCTCTGTGTGGAGTGGGCAAGTGGATAATCTCTCTCCTCTCACTCCATAGGTGTGTTTCCTGTCTCGGCCAGGTGTGTTGTGTAAGCCGAGTGGTGTCCCCTAGTGTGTGTGTGTATCTTCCCAAGAGTGTGTGTCGGGTCGTTATAGAGGCGCTGTGTGTGTTTTCATCCCGCTCACATTCTTTTGGCGCCCCCACGGAGGATCTTCTTCGAGTACCTTCTGCTTCGAGCTTCGAGCTTCGAGCTTCGGGATTACAGGTTGCAGGTTGTAGATTACAGGTTACAGGTTACAGGTTACAGGTTACAGGGACAGGTACAGGTACAGGTACAGGTGATTCACACAGGTACAGGTAGCTGGAGTACAGTGATATACTAGCAGTGATGTCACTTGCAGTTGTTGTGGGAATGCATCACTTGGCGCCTATTTGAGTGCATTGTCTGCTGGATTGTACGTTACTTGTGGAAACTGCCATTGTACGCATGTGTGGAGCCATACTTGGTTGTATTTGGCAGTCCCAGCCATTTTTGAGACTTGGTCTGGAAGATAGTCATTTCTGAGACTTGACTATATGCGATTTGTATTAGCTTTCGTGTGAGGGTCGATAGCGTGAGGTTTTTATTGAGCTGGGGGATTCTCAAATGTGGAGATCCTTTCGGTGATACAGGTAGCTGGAGCACCCTTTTTGTGACCTCGCCATAGGCTATGTACTAGTGAGTCCTACTTGATGCTCGGGTTCTATTGTTGACAGTTTATGCATACATAGACAGTCTATATTTTGGGTTCCTAATGCTCTACTTCTGGGGAAACTCTGTCGAAATTTTTCCAAGTTATGATGGCTGGTTTTTTGGTATTTTGAGCCATTTATGCTGTTATGTTGCTGAAATTTTGGCAAAATCAGAGGTTGAGTCAGGTGTGCCTTCTTGGGAGCTTCATGGTTGGCTTTAATGGATGATCAAAATGGCCCTCAGTTCACTCCTTTTCATTTAACTCAAAGAATTCAGATTAATGTTCATGTGTCCAGGAAGATCTTTTTCCAGCAGCGCATAGTCTTTATGTTTGGGCCAAGAAGATTGAGAGAGATCCTGGAATGTCCTTTGCCTGGTGTCATTCCGATGATTAACTATGAAAACTCATTTGATGTGCATGTGTTTGTCCTTATCTAAAGTTGAGCTCCATTGAAGTTTCTTGGGATTGGGTAGTGAAAAGTTTTGGGTTCTTGCACGTGTGTTCGAAGGGGTTCTCAAAGCATCATAATTTGGGTAGCCATGGCTTTCTCTTATCCGGAGTTTCATGGAAGAAGTGATGAAGATGTGGAAGAATTTTTGGAAAAGATGGAGGTTGCCTGCATTAGCAACCAGATTCATGACCCTACGCAAATGTTACGCCTTCTCCAAATTTGTTTGAAGAGTGATGCACGAGTTTGGTGTAAAGCATTTGAAGAGGAGTTGCGTGTGGCTGATCCACCTGTAAGGTTGAGTTGGGACAATCTATGACATGGGTTGGAAGTGGAGTTTGTGAAGATAGAAGATCCTGACAAGGTGTGGCAAGAAGTACAGGCTTTGGTGCAAAAGGAAGGTGAGCCAGTAGATGCGTACATACGTAAGTTTTCATTGGCATGGGAGCGAATGTGCAAGGCTTTAGCACCACAAGTACCCCCGCCTGACATGATGAAGAAGGACAGGTTCTTGGCTGGCCTTTGGGAGAATATACGTTGGAGAGTGGAGCTAAAGAAGGCTAGGACATATGAGGATGCACTAGAGGTAGCAAGGAACAAAGAGTGGAAGCTGAGGAAAATGAGCCAGTTAGGGGTGGAGTCTTTGCCAATGAGGTCTGAATTTCAGCCTATAGAGTCTTTACAAGGGCGCATGTCAGGGGTTCATCATGAACCAGTAGTTCCTGTTTCTACTCAGGTTATGCCAGCAGTGGTCACTACAACAGTGCAAGATGATGGGCTAAGGAAAGACATGAGGCAAATGGTAGATTTGATGAAGAATCTCAGCCTAAACATGCTAGGTCAAGTGGGAAATAATCGAGGTCGAGGGAGGTTTGCAAATTAGCAAGGAGGTGAAGAAAGGCCTAGGAATGGTGTTGGACAAAGCAATGGTAGGTTTTGGAGGCAGACGCCCACATGTTATAATTGTGGAGAGTTGGGTCACATCAGCCCGCAATGTGATAAGCCACCAAGGATGGGGGGAGACATGTATCCATTGCCAAGACAGGTGCTAACTAGGTCAAATGATTATGGCATCGAAATTAAGGGAGACGAAGGAACCAGTGGATTGACCCAGGAGGAAAAGGGAAAGACAAAAGTGCTAAGTGTAGTCACCTTGGAGAAGGCATCAAAGCTAAAGGATACATTAGTGATGCCTATTGGGAAGAGGACCACAGAGGATAAGGAAGGAAGAAGTGCCCCAGGTCCTAGTAAGAAGAAAGGAAAGAGCCATGAAGGCGAGGATGTCAAGGCCAAGAGGAAAAGGAGAGCTCGTCGAAAGTTTCATGTTTCAGATTTTCCACTAGGGGATGAGCAATTAAGCTATGACTTGAAGGAGGATCTGACGAGCAGGAAGGCAGATGTTACTTTTGGGCAGCTTATAGAGATGGTGCCTAAGCTAAAGCGACAGTGGAAGAGGATGGTTAACCCAATGGAGAAAGAGCCAGAGAGAGGTTCAGTGAAGGTGTTGGCAATGGACGAGCTACCAGACATTTGTCCAATAGTAGATGTGTGGCATAAAAGGAAAAATTTGGGACAAGGTTATGTGGATGGCGGAGCCCAAATATGCGTCATAACACACTCATGCGTTGAGGAGATGGGTCTCACAGTGGCTGGGGTGTCAGGTTTTCGGATCAGATTGGCAAACCATCAAAAAGTAAAATGCTTAGGTGTTGTAAAGAGCTTAGAAGTGGAGGCATATGATGCAAAGGCAGTGGTTGATTTTCATGTGATGCCAGCAGGGTTGGGAGCATATCCTATTATACTGGGCAGACCATGGTTACGTGCAGTGGGAGCTGTTCAAGATTGGCGACATGGTACGATTAGCCTCTATGGAAAGACAGGTACCAAGAAGCTTTATAATATGGACACAAGGAAACGATTAGAGGAGCTTTATGAAGATGAGGATGAGTCTAGTGATGAAGACTCTTCCACGGTGACAGATGAAGACAGTGATAGCACTACCAGCAGTGATGAGGATGCTGATGTTGCATTTCTTTTGATGGATAAAGAAATCCAGGAGTGTGGTTTAGTCGCATTTGCGAATGAAGTTGAAGATGAAAGTGAAGGGCCTTATGAAGTGATTGAAAGGCTGATGCAAACCAAGGTTGAGTTGTCAAAGAAGCAGGAATTAATGACGCAAATGATTAGTGGAGACCTCTCAGCTATGGAGAAGGATATATATTTGCATATGCTGGCTAGTTTTCCTGATTTGTTCATTACTTCATATGAAGAGATCAGAGGGTTCAAGGGTGAAGAGATGCATATAGAGCTGAAAGAAGGTGCTAAGCCAGTGCGGCAAAGGCTAAGAAGGATGGGTCAAGAGCAAATGGAAGCCTTGCGAGAAGAGGTGGACAAGTTGTTGAAGGCAGGGTTCATAGTCCCTGTGGAGACCACAGAATGGGTGAGTCCAGTAGTAGTCAGTCCAAAGAAGGATGGGAAGTGGAGGATTTTTGTAGATTTTAAACCCTTAAATGCAGCCATTAAGAAGAACCCATATCCTCTTCCATTCATTGATCAGATCTTGGATTCAGTGGCAGGTTATGAGAGGTACAGTGTGTGTGATGGTTTTTCAGGCTATTTTCAATTGAAGATTGCTCTTAAAGACCGCACAAAGACAACTTTCATTACGCCATGGGGCTGCTATTGCTACACAGTGTTGCCGTTTGGGTTGTCAAATGGACCATCTTTCTATCAAGAGAGAGCGAATTGGGTGTTGGAACCATTCATTGGTAGTTGTGTTAAAGCTTTTATGGATGACTTCTGTGTTTATAGCAGTAGGGCTGAACACCATGAGAAGCTACAGATGGTATTGGCTCGATATGATGAATGTGGAGGACAACTAAATCCAAAGAAATGTCATCTAGCACAGCCAAGGGTGAAGTTATTGGGCCACATGGTGTCAGAAAATGGCATTGAGGCTGATCCAGACAAGGTTAAGTCTATTATTCTTCTTCCATCACCTACGAGTACGAAGCAATTGGCAACCTTTATACACAACGTGAAGTACATGGCAAGGTTTATTCCATTGTCTTCTCAGATTCTTTATCCATTACAACAAGTGGCAAAGCATGATCCATTGCAATGGGATGACAAGTGTGAAGAAGTGTTTCTAGAGGTGAAAGAGATGTTAGGGGGGTTGTCAGCCATGCAGGCTCCTGATTGGGAGAAAGTTTTTTATGTAAATCCATCAGTAGGGGATGATGCCATTGGAGCTATGCTATTGCAAAAGGGGAAGGGCAGCCATTATATGAGGCCAGTGTATTATGCAAGCCGAGTGAAGTTGGTAGCGGAGAGAAAGTTATCGGAAGTAGAGCTAGTGATGGCCAGTGTAATATTTGCTTGTCGACGATTTCGTCATTACTTGCTACCATGGCCTTTTGTTTTCTTGACGAGTTATGCCTTTTTGCCACAGTTAATTAATGGTACTAACATGTCAAATGTGGTGAAGAAATGGGTAATTGAGCTGCAAGAGTTTGAGTTCTCTTTTCTAGTGGAAGATAGTACAAGGGCTACCCTAGCTGATTTGTTGACCTACAAGGAGAATCCCCTTATTGTTAAGGAAGAGGTGGTGAGAAAGGTAGTTGAAGAAGTGCCACAGATCAGCAATGCACATGTGTTGTTCTTTGATGGTTCATACAGAAAGAGCCACGATGCAGCTTCAGGGGGTATAGCACTTTATGATCCAGAGGGGAAGCTAGTATGCAAGAGGGTTCAAATTGGATGCTCATAGTAACAATGAGGCTGAATATGCTACTCTGGAAGCCGGATTACACATTTGTTTGAAGCATGGGGTTCGAAGGTTGAGCATAAAAGGTGATGCCTTGTTAGTGGTGAAGCAAGTGCTGGGTGTGTGGAAGAGCAAGAACACCTCATTGAAGGAAATGTGCTTCAGAATTAAAGGCCTGTTAAAAAAGTCATCTTGGATCTGCTTGCCATCTCGAAAGCCGACTTTTGGTCCTAATAACTGGGGAAATCCGTCGATTTCTTCTTCTTTCGAGAGTGCTTCAAGCCTTTTATAAACTGGTTCATCTTCTTTTGAAGAGCTCTCTAGCTCCTTCTGCGAGTACAATTTCCACTTTTCTGAACTCGGCTTGTCTCTCAGCTTTCTTCGCGACTTGAGAGGAGAATTAATGGCCTTTCACCATCTCGAGTGAATCTCATCCATCGGGTAAGTCTTCAGATGCTTCACATATTTCGGGTTCGGGGGTACTTCATCAATCTTTTTACACACTTGTCAACGTGCAGTTGACTTTTGTACTCCGCTTTGGCAAAGTTCCCTATCGAAATGTGGCTAAATCTTTGTTGTCTTCTTTACTTCCCGCGACAGGTTTCAACTTTTCTTCACCTCCCCGCAGAGAGATGTTGTCTCTGTCAGATTCTCCACGAGATTCCATGTGTGTTGCAAAAGGGATCATATGCTTCATAGAAGAAGAATTTTTTGAGCTCTGATACCACTGTTATAGGCTTGGGCACTAGTGAGAAATCAATAGCAGCACATGAACAGAAACTGCAAAATCATTGAACTTTATGAGAGAGAGAGAGAGAGAGAGAGAGAGAGAGAGAGAGAGAGAGAGAGAGAGAGAGAGAGAGTCGACTCGGCACGGTGGAGTTCCGAGCCTAGATGCATTGGCCCCAAAGACTTGCGCCTCTTCCGATATTTCTTTATTGTTATGCTCCCAAAGTACACCTACCGAGGGTCCAACTCTCTTCGAGATTCTATGTCTAAAGGCTCTCCGAAGAAGTGACCCCAAGGGCACCTATAAAGAGTACAGGCAGAGCCCCAAAAGCACATGGTCCAAAAGCACTTCAACCTTAAAGCAATTGCTCTCAAAAGCTGTCCAAAATTGTCAGGAACGCAAAATGCGAAAATCTGTACCATTTGCCACGTCATCATCAACAATGTAATTTTGCAAAAAACCGTACAGCTTGCCACATTAGCATGTCAGCGCATTTTACGGAAATCTCTCTCAAAGATCAAGCTTTTGACTTTTGGGGTTTTAGGCCCCACGACCTGTGTTCCACAAGTTCTGTGATTTGCTGGGTTAGGATTTAGAATCCTAACCCCTTTATAGGCCCCTCGATCACAACTTCTTTATAAGTCTTCTGGGTTCAGTTTCTCTTGTCCACTTGGCTATTTCTCCTCTAGTTGGACATGCCATGTCATCACTTTGTGACAGGAAGCATTTCATTTATGGGCGTGAGTTTGTCGTTTGCACAGATCATCAAGCACTTAAGTGCTTTAATCTATGCCTAGTGCACATTCGAGTAATAGACAAGCACGATGGTTTTAATTTTTTGAACAGTTTGATGGTATGATTATGTACTTGGCAAAGCTAACCTTGTTGTTGATGCATTGAGTAAGAATGGTCAAATTCTCTCGTTAGAAACACATTCTTTTCTCTCTATTCAAGGTGTTGGTTTTGATGAACTCCAAGATAATTATATGGGTTGAGAATTTGAAAAGCATTGGTTACAAGCACTTAATGCACCAAGTGTGTGCAATTATGTCCTTAGTGATGATTGGCTTTTTTTTAGGAACCGTTTGTGTGTGTTATCTTCTCACAAAGCACCAATTTTGCATGACGCACATGATGCATCAACGGGTGATCATAGAGGTATGAACGCTACATTAGAACAGATTGAACGATATTTCTACTAGCCAAAGATGCGTGAGGATGTGTACACATGGTAAGCAACTTTAAACACGAGATTTTTTTTTTTTTTGGGATTAGCGAATCAGTGCAAAATCTTCCAAGCTCTGACACCAATGTTAGGTGCAGCGGGATTGAAATGGTGACAAGATCTAGACTTTACACTTCCACAAATCTTTACTTCGTTTTTTGCTTGAATGCATGCTATTTAGCCCGGATGATGGTTCCTTTTATTCCTTCTAGAGAGAAAATGAGAGAGGTAGCGCGATGGAACCTCATTAAGCACCAGCGTTTTCAGTTTTCAGCATTTAGACACAGCAGAAGAAGCCCCGAACCTTGCAGATCTCACCATCCCGCAACAGATCCTCGCCGCACGGTTAGATCCAGCGCAGTTTGCAGTTTCAGCCTTGAAAACGCAGATTTTAGCATCTGTGTTTCCAGCGCGTCGTCGTCGTACCGGTGTCATCGACATAGAGTCAGAATTCAGCTGATAAAGATTTGCAGATTTCAGCCCTTTGCATTTCCAGATTTCAGCCCGTCTCCGATCTTGTCGTTGTCCTCATCGAAGTCGACATCGTCGGCAAGTCCAAAGCATTGTAGAGATTTGTGCAATCATAAGTAGACCGCTCTCGCTATAGAGAGTGGGGCCTTCGGAGGAGGTTTGACAACATTCTGGTCTGTCGTATTCTTCTCTCTCTATCTCTTAGTTTCAACACCTTTATTCACAGTGTTTATCCACTTTGTTTGTGATGACTTGCACTCTCTCATTAAAGGCACGGAAGGCTCTTCCTTCCGTAAGTAAAAGGAACCTTGAGCATAGTTGGAGCACTCATCTTGAGCAAAGTTCAACATTCATATCCGTTGCACCTTACATTGGTATCAGAGCTTTGGCAGTGTTTTGTATCACTCACGGAAAGAACCACAAGAACCACATAATTTTTTTTGCTTGTTGCGGTCGCACGTAGCGCAAGACCTCTTGGGCGTGTCGATTCCTAATCGTGTTTTTGAAGAGTGACAAGAAACCCAAGAAAGAAGGGCTTGTCCAGCCTCCCCTTGTGCCTCTTTTCACTCATTGAGAGCAGACCGTGCACTTAACGGCTGGCCAATCGACGTGAGGTGGAAAAAAGCAACCTTGGTGTGAGCGCAAGGCATCCAAGGGGTGCGCCCGCGGAAAAGAGGTGTTGAGACGTGTACTTTGGCGGGAGGAGCTTTACAGAGTGTTGGAAGAGAATCATGAAGGCGCATGTGGTGGCCATTTTGCTCTAAAGATCACCTTGCATAAGATTTTGCAAGAGGGGTATGTATGGCCTAGTTTGCACAAGGATGTTCACCATTGGTGTAGGTCTTGCAATAGGTGTCAAGCATTTGGGAAGAGAGTGTTGAAGCCAGAGCTACGAAAAACCATTATGGCGTTTGATGTGTTTGAAAAGTGGGGGATTGATGCAATAGGCCCGTTACCTATCACAAGCAGGGGCAAAAGCTATATCTTGACGGCAGTGGACTATCTCTCTAGATGGGCAGAGGCTATAGCAGTAAAACAGATCACTGCAAAGAATGTGGCAAAATTTGTGTATGATGAAATATGTTGCAAGTTTGGGGTGCCATTAGAGCTACTTTTAGATAAGGGGCCAGGATTTAGAGCTAAACTGCTAGACTTCTTATGCACAAAGATGAAGATTAGGCACGAGCATACCACTCCTTATTACCCACAGTGTAATGGCTTAAATGAAAGATTCAATAGTGAGTTGGTACAGATTCTTTCGAAAGTGACAGAGCACCAAGGAAAGAATTGGGATTTGGAATTGCCTAGTGCATTATGGGCTTACCGTACGTCGGTGAAGACAGGTACAGGGTTTACTCCATTTCATCTGGTGTATGGAAAAGAAGCACTATTGCCTGTGGAAGTAGAGTTGCCTGCGGTCAAGATGTTAGAGAAGTTGCTTGGGCCGCCTAGTGATGCATTCAAAGAGAGGCTCTTGCAGTTACAAGAGGTCCAGTTGGATAGGATGAGCGCATTGGAGCATTATGGGCAGATGCAGGATAAGGCTTTGGCAAAGATAAATGAAAAGGTCAAAAGTAAGGGTATCAAGAAACATGACTTGGTTTTGCGCTACAACAGTAAGCTGGACAACACCTTCCAAAAGAAGTTTCAAATTAAGTGGGAAGGCCCTTTCAAGGTAGTGGAGTGTTTTCCAAATGGCACATATCAGCTGGCTAACCTCGATGGTGTTCTACATAAGTCAAGGGTAAATGGATTGCGTCTTAAATTGTATCATGCTAGATTGATGATGGTGGAGCAAGATGAGCTGTCTGTGGAGCAAGCAATGTTGGTGAAGGATGAGGAGACCTGTGATGCGGCGAGTCTCATATCTCTCTTTGCTGCTGCTGATCATGAATGATCTTGCAGGCTAGGGGATGGGCAAATTATGTCAGGAGTTTTTTTGAGCAAGGGATTGCGCATATGTACATACACATGCATGGTGCATCGAATAAAGGATTACCTAATTTCCATAGCCAGGTGGTTACGTGGGGCCCACATGTGTACAGGTAGGACAGCATGTACATAGTGCAGCGATTTTCACTATTATCAATACTAGTGTATTTTTTCTACAATAAGGAGGAGTTGGTAGCGCGTAAAACTTCTCGAGGAAGCTATCCGCGGGCCGACGACGTGAGGTCAGCAGGTGCGTCAGATGGCATCTAGTGGCGTCAGGAGGGCGAACGGGGTCAATATTTGCACGTGGATGAATACGGACACAAAGTGGTGTTTTCTTGTGAGAGTTATGCAGAAAGGTCATCATTAGGACCATTTTTTGGGGCCACTTCACGTGGTTGCGAGACGCATTATTGAAAAGAAATGAGTGCCAGGTGTGCGGATGATGTAAAAAAGGTGACAACTATGCACTGCGAGGTCAGTTTTTGGCCTGTTCGGGGTCCGTTTGAGGTCATCTCAAAGGCCAAGGGTGCCCAACTAATAAATCTAAGTGTGGGAACTGAAAAAACAGAGAGAAGACCAGAAAAAACGTGGAGAAGAGAGGAGGAACAGCCGCAAGTGTGTTTTTTGGGTTTTTGGAGCCTGTTTTGGCCGTAAACTGCTCATCCGAGGTCGGATTTGAGCACTTTGACATTGTAGACTGGGGTTTTGGGCCGTTCCGGACGCGATGGCGCTGTCCATTTTGCCAAATTCCTCATTCTTTTCGTGCTGTTTTTCTGTGTAAGTTTCTCCTATGAGCGAAGTTTCTGCTCTAGTTTGTGATTGTATCTGGCTTATTTTACCTATATTGTGTGAGCTATTTGCCCCATTGGTGTTGGCCCAAGCTCAATTGTATCTAAACATCAGAAATTCTCCTCTTTTGAGCTGAGTTTTTTTGGGTGTGTGTGTGTGTGTGTCTTTGTGTGGAGTGGGCAAGTGGATAATCTCTCTCCTCTCACTCCATAGGTGTGTTTCCTGTCTCGGCCAGGTGTGTTGTGTAAGCCGAGTGGTGTCCCCTAGTGTGTGTGTGTATCTTCCCAAGAGTGTGTGTCGGGTCGTTATAGAGGCGCTGTGTGTGTTTTCATCCCGCTCACATTCTTTTGGCGCCCCCACGGAGGATCTTCTTCGAGTACCTTCTGCTTCGAGCTTCGAGCTTCGAGCTTCGGGATTATAGGTTGCAGGTTGCAGATTACAGGTTACAGGTTACAGGGACAGGGACGGGTACAGGTACAGGTACAGGTAGACTTTCCGGAACTTTCGTATAGCCTGCCACGTCATCAGCAAGCATAATTTTTGGAACTTCCATACAACTGCCACGTCATTAGCTTTGCGTGCGTGTGTGTGTGTCCTGCTTTATTTTAAACCCTTTATGTCACTGGGGCTCCATCGGACGGGGTCCCCATAAGTTGGTAGACTTCTTTCTTTTGTTATCATATACATGTGGTAGTGATGTGTGTGAACACAGTAGGACCGCCGGGGCATTTTTTCCCTCTTTAGAAGGTTTTTTCCCCCGTGCATTGTATATATGCCCATCACTCTAGGACTATCTATCTTTCCATTGCACACTAAGTAACTCTCTCTATTGTGTGCCTTGAGCTTCCTTTGTCTTCTCCAAGCTGTGTGTGTTGCTCTGCAACCCTAATTCCAATAATTGGTATTAGAGCAGGTTGCGTCCTCCCGGGCTTAGTCGCCAGCTGCTCCAGTACATGCCTGCTCACTTTCTCCGATTTCAGTGAGCTTTGGCGAGCGTTCGCAGGTCGACAAATATTTCGGGCAACTCGTAGAGCTCAGTCTGCTCAGATTTTTGATTTTGGCTCATTTCGGCCTCCGTTTCCACTACAGGCAGTACTGCACAGGCTATTTCATCATTTTATGCAGAATTTCTGTCAGTGCCGTTTTCTGCATAACAGGTGTCTTATAGTCTTCTACGGTTTGTGCTATATAGCACGTGTTGTTCCCGCTCCGTTTCTCCTATTTTCGGGCAGTTTTCACATCAGGTGTAACATTTACCATGGCTGACAACAACAACACAGATGTGTTAAGGATGTTTGCTGCTGAGGACAGGTTGGATGGGGACAACTACCCTATGTGGGCTTATATGATGCAACATGTTGTTGTGTCAAAGGTCGTCTGGAATATTGTGCAGGGCATTGATGTACATCTTGGTTCTGAAGATGTAGGCGATCTTGAGGATGTTGCAGGTCTTGCTGCAAGGATTGCAGCTGTTAGAGTTGTTTTGCCTACCGCAGAACAAGCTCGTTGGGATGTAAAAGATGCGCAGGCTTATGCATTGATTGCGTTGAAGCGCACCATTGTTCCTCACATCCGTTCAACAAAATCTGCAAAACAGGCTTGGGATATTCTGGCTGGTCTTTATGTAAGCCGCAATGAGGCTAAAATCGCTTTGCTGTGTAAAGAGATGGAGTCGAAGATTATGCATGAGGAAGATGATATGGACACTTTCCTTGCTAGTGTCAAGGATATCAATGAGCAACTTATTTTTGCAGGTGAAGTCATTTCAGACAATTCCCTTGTGCAGACTGTTCTTGATGCCTTACCAGATTCCTACCAGACTTTTGCTAGTACTTGGAGACTGATGACCCAAGGAAATCTGAAGTTGTCAAGTTTGATGCATTATGCACATTGCTGTTGCAAGAGTCACTTTCTAGAAAAAACAGGACTATGTAGCGTGGAGCTGAACAGGCTTTTATTGCTTCTCAAAGAAAGGGTGGTAACAGTAATGCAGCCACTTCTTATGGTTCTGCTGCGAGTGGCAAAAATTCTGTTCCTAATGCTTCTTCTGACAGCAATTCGTCTGAAAATTCTGGTGATAAGAGAAAAAAGAAGATGCGTTGCCATTATTGTAAAGCTAATGATCACTTGATCAAGTCGTGTCCTAAGTTGAAGGCCAAAGAGGCTAAGAAGAAAGAGGGTGGTTCCACTGCAAATGCTGGTCACTACAGATGCAGCCATTGTTGAGTCTTTTGTGAAAGGAGACTGTAATGTTGATGTTGATGCAGAATGGGCTTTTAGCGCAGAGTGCACTTAGAATCCTGCTGTCCATGATGCATGCTTGTCAGTTGCTGCAGATTCACATGTGTGGTATTTCGACAGTGGTGCTACAAAGCACATTACATCACATCGTGAATTGTTTACCTCTCTCGAGTCTGTCCCTCATGGGAATTGAGTCACTTGTGCCAACAATGCCTCTTATCCAGTTCTGGGAGTTGGAAAGATTATGCTTATTGCTGCTAATGGCAGTTCTTTCACACTTGTTGATGCACTTTATGTACCTGGGATCAAGAAGAATCTCTTGTTTGAATCCGCACTTGCTAGACTTGGACTTGTTGTCAAATTTGTGGATGACAGATGTACAGTTCATGATCTAAGTTTTGGTGATGAAATTGTTGCATCGGGCCTTTTGTGCCGTGGGCTGTATAAGGTCACTTTGTATGACAAGTGTGGACAAACTTTTGCAAATGCCCTTGCAGATTCAAGGGCTATTTCAGATGCAAAACTTTGGCATGCACGTTTTGGTCATCTGAATTTTGCTAGTTTGCTGCGTTTGCAGAAATCTGATATGGTTGCTTCTTTGCCGCCTCTTGAAGCACGAGGAGCTGTCATTTGACTGCCTCATTTATGTATGCAATACGAGGCCAGATATTCAGTATGCAGTCTCACAGGTCAGCAGATTCATGCATAGCCCAGGGTCTAAAGCATTAGCAGGCTGTCAAGAGGATTTTCCGCTACCTTAGTGGCACTTTACACCTTGGCTTGTTTTGTCTCAAGGGGGGATCATTTCCGCCAGACTTACATGCTTTTTTGGATTCAGATTGGGCTGGTTGTTTTGACACGCGAGTGTCCAGAAGTGGTTTTTGTTTCATGCTTTGCAGTTCATGTATATCATGGTTGAGCAAGAAGCAACCTACTGTGGCCACTTCGAGTTGTGAGGCTGAGTACAGGGCAGTCTTCACAGTTACGGTTGAGTGTGTATGGCTCAGACGCCTTATGGCTGATTTGGGTGTTGGACAGGACACTGCCAACACTATCTACATTGACAGTTAAAGCGCATTGGCAGTTGCGAGGAACCCAGTTTTTCATGCTCGCACAAAGCACATTGAGGTGCATTACCACTATGTCAGGGAAAGGCTCTTAGCAGGAGAGATCAACTTGGCTTATGTGCCAACACAGGACAACCTTGCAGATCTTTTCACAAAGGCATTGACTCGTGAGAAGCTTGAAGCTTTCCGCAAAGCTTTGGGCTTACTCCCCTTTGTGGACTGATCATGTCCTTAGGGCATGGCACTTCCCTTTACTCATGTGCCAGCTCTCGTTCACCGCATCACTCCAGGGGGGATTTGTTACCATCATAGTTACCGGGGAACGCCCCCTAGCCTCCCGGATCATGTCCTTAGGGCATGGCACTTCCCTTTACTCATGTGCCAGCTCTCGTTCACCGCATCACTCCAGGGGGGATTTGTTACCATCATAGTTACCGGGGAACGCCCCCTAGCCTCCCGTTCTGGCGTTCCGGGGGGGCAGTTTCCTTCCCGAACGTTCCGAAACGTCCCGAAACGTTTGACGTTCCGGGTGGCCAGTGCAAACCGGAACGGCCGTTCCGGAACGTTCCGAACGCCCCCAGAACGTTCCGGAATGCCCTTGGAACGGCCAACGGCTACAAACAAATTTGGCAAAAATTGAAAAAATTGAAGTAAATGTTTGGGCTTCTTTTTGAAGTGTGCAAGGCCTCAAGGACTCATAAAATGCACCCCCCTCCCCCTTTCTCTCCACAAGCTAATCCTCAAGGCTCAAGCTCTCTCCCTCTCACACTCTCAAGATCTCTCCCTCTCAAGACTCACTCTCTCAAGGCTCAAGGCTTTAAGCCTTCAAGCTCTCTTCCTCTCCCTCCCACTCTCTCAAATCTCTCCCTCTCCCTCTCACTCTCTCGAGTCTCTCCCTCTCTCTCTCTCTCTCACATCATCTAGTCATAGCAAGATTGAATGGTCTTCAAAACGAGTTTTTTGTGAGTATTAGAGTCAAAGCACTCTAATACTCCTTGTATTTAACCACAAGGAGCTAAAAAATCCACTATTTGGGTGTTTTTTATACCTCCCGTTCCGCGCTGTTCTCGTTCCGAACCCCTAGCCATTCCCCCGTTCTGCGGGGATCCCGTCGCCATTCCTGTTCCGCGTTCCGGGTAACTATGGTTACCATATACATGTAGTAGTGATGCGTGCGAACACACTAGGACTGCCGGGGCATTTTTTCCCTCTTTAGGAGGTTTTTTTCCCCGTGCATTGTATATATGCCCATCACTCTAGGGATATCTATCTTTCCATTGCACACTAAGTAACTCTCTCTATTGTGTGCCTTGAGCTTCCTTCGTCTTCTCCAAGCTGTGTGTGTTTCTCTGCAACCCTAATTTCAACACTTTTGCTACTTGTTCTTCTTAGGGTTTAGGCCCCTCGACCGACATCTGTAAGTTGGCTCCATTCTTTAGGCTTTGACAAGTCAGCAGTTTGTGACATCTCCCCTTCTTGAAAGAGAGTAATCGTCTGCGATTACTCTCCGCAATACAACGTATATCTGCAAAACAACTCAAGTTAGCTCAAAAAAGAATTTCGAGGGTCATTCCAAGGGACATTCCGAGGGACAATCAGTTTGCTCTTTTAGTTAAAGAGTTAGCTTCTCCTTTCGGCTCTTTTTGTCAAGGAGTTAGCTTCTCCTTTCGGCTCTTTTTGTCAAGGAGTTAGCTTCTCCTTTCGGCTCCTTTTTTTTAAAAAAAAACTCTCGGACTTTCTTTTTTTTTTTTCGAGAAAGAGATCCTTCTATTAGTTAATGAAAGCTGCCCATAGGGCTACATCCACCTCTGCAAGAGAGGGCTACAACAAACATGATCGGGAGACTCTCCCAATGAAAAAACAACATATATACAATGGGGCTAAATCAAGAGATGGGAGGAGGGAAAAGCCACACAGGTGGACAGTAGTGCCATCTGAGCACCCCTTGGACCATGGAGTAAAACGGCCCAGGGCGCCACAGACGAAGGAGAGCCTCGCGGCGCTCCCGCATGCGGTCGGAGCTGCCCTGTAGTCCCTCAAGCTGTCCTCTGAGAGTATGGATCAGCTCTAGCCAAAAGTCACGAACAGTCTCTGCTGGTGGTACAAGGCGAGCCTCAAAGATGCGGAAACAACGGGCCCGCCAGATGAACCAGAGAGCAAGGCCGCTGATGAGCTCCCAACACTCCGCTCTCTCATTGCTCCACTCCTGTGGAGTAAGGTCTGAAGCAGGCTGGAGTGTAGGTCGACCCCCCTGTATCACTATCATCCTGCTGGTGGAAGATAGCTCAAACTGAAGTGCCGGGCCCGTGAGGGTGGACCAAGCCGCCGCCCCCCAAGTGTACTGTCGAGCCGTGAAGAGGGCAGGCATCAGCCGAAGAACTCGTAGCCACACCTGCTGGGCCGAGGGACAGTCCCAAAGACAGTGTCGCTGACTCTCCACCAACTGATCACAGGCTGTACATGCGGCCGAGAGACCACTATGTACAAGCCAGCTCCCTACTGCTGTGGCTCTGTGTGCAACCAACCACTGGAACAAGGTGACGCGCCTCGGCTGTCTGGAGTCCCACAGCCTCTGCCAAAAAGCTGCCAAGAACTCAACTGTGAGACCCTCCTCTTGCCAATGACGTGCTGCAGCGGGGCGGGCCTCTCTCTGTGCTGCAAGTATATGACGTCCAAGCCGAACAGTGTATTGAAAGAAAGGGACTCCTGGGCGGTCTGCAGAAGAGAATGGGTCCCTCCATAGCCACTCACCAGGATCCCACTGTACTCGTGCCAGTGGACAGCACTCCCAAGCCCATAGCCTCCAGTGTCCTGTCCAACACCTAGGGCTGGGACAGTCTCTGAGCAAGCCCTGACTGAAATGAGAACCTCCAGTCGTGTAAAGGCTCCCATCCACCGGGGTGCTACTGGCTCGAGAGGCGTAAGCCAATCAGCTGGAACTGACTCTGAGATGTCCTGACACATGCTCTGAACCCCTCTCATGCCCTGTAGCTGGACAACCTGCACCTCCTCTGACAAACCTGTGAACTCTAGCGAGTCACCTAGAGAGCGCGCTGGACCTGCTGCCATGGGACCCCAAGAAACATGAGGCCTACTCCCAACCAAGTGGCCTCTCTGAGTGCTAACCATGGGGTTCCAGACGAGGGGCTGTCGTAGGCGCTCCTCCGTGCACGTCGGCTGTCGCTGCTCCAGGCCACGCCGCAATAGCTCCCAAGACCGAAGCAAACTCACAGCGAATCGGTCCTCCAGTCTCCTGCTCAAACCAACTCGGCGCAACTCTGTAAAGATCCATCTGGTCGAAGGTTGCCAAGGGCCTCCTGCCTGAGGCACCCTGGCACGAAGCCTCTGCAACAAGAACTCCTTCCAGGGCTCCTCGCCTGGAAGAAGTCCTCTGACGACGAACTTCCCAAGAAGGGCTCTGCTCTGCTGTGCTGGATCAATGATCCCAAGCCCTCCCTGAGAACAAGGAAGTGTGATGACCGACCAAGCCACCTTGGTTCGGGCAATCTGAGTGTCGCGACCAGACCAAAGGAAGTTCGTGATCAGCCTCTCTACCTGGCTGATACAAGAACTCGAGAAAATCCAGCAAGAAGTGATGTACCACATAGTCGCCAACAACACTTGGTTGGCAACTACTACTCTACCAGCCAGCGAAAGTCGTGCTGAGCTCCAATGTAACAGCTTTCTCCTGATGGACAGGAGAAGAGGAGCAATCTGCTGCTCGGGGGACAAATCCAAACCAACCTCACAACCCAAGTACCGAACTGCAGTCCTTGGAGGGATCCACCTGAAACCCTCTCCTGGCATCCAATCTGGCACAGGAGCACTACCAACTGAGAAAGCCACTGTCTTTCTCCAGTTGATCAGTGCGCCCGATGCACAGCAGAAGGTCTCCAAAGCCTGCCCACATCTGTGTAACAGCGTCCAGAAGCTCATCTCCCCGTATAGGGAGTGCTAAGCCCCTCAAACCAACCTGCTGTGACACCAAAAATCTGCTCATCGCCTCCGCATAGAACAGAAAGAGAAAGGGGGCAAGAGGACAACCCTGTCTGACCGATCGTGTGAGCATGAAGCGCTCACCTCTACCTCCTGCCAAAAGCACCTGACTGTGGGCCTGTCTGTACAAAGCTGACACCCCTCTGATCCAAGCCTCTGAGAAGCCCATCCTTCGTAGCGTGCCCTCTAGAAAGTCCCAGTCAACTCTGTCGTATGCCTTCTCAAAATCGAGAAGAAGAATCACAAGGTCCTCCCCACGGAGCCGTGCAAGGGCAGAAGCCTCCCAAAAAGTGAAGATGTTGTCAAGGATACTGCGTTCCTTGACAAAACCTGTCTGAGTCCCATGTATAAGGCTCTCCAAAAGTGGCTGAATCCTCAAACTCAGAGCCTTGGCAAGAATTTTGTAGGCTGAGTTGAGAATGGTGATGGGACGCCACTGTCGAATCTCATCCAAGGAGCCACCCTCCTTTGGAATGAGGTAAATCAGGCCCTCACTCATGCTATCCGGCATCGCTCCTGTGTGCAGAATGTATTGAAAGGCACTACAAAGATCTGGGCCAAGCAGGTCCCAGTACTCCAAGAAGAAGCTGGGAGTCAGCCCATCCTCACCTGGACAGCTACCACGAGGGAGGGCCCTAAGAGCCGTGTGCAGCTCCTCAAGCTGAAGAGGTAACTCAAGCCTCTTCCGCATCTCCTCAGTCACAAGACAAGGCATCTGTGCCCAAACCTGCTCCCTGCATGCATCCTGTATCTCTGACTCTGGCTCAGCCGACAGTAGCTCACGGTAAAAGTCAGTAGCAACTGCACGCATATCCTCTCACTCGCAAACAACTGACCCATCGGGTCTCCTCAACTGATTGACCGTGGCATGCGAGTGCCGAGGTCCCACAGTCTCAAAAAAAACACCTGTCACTCTGTCACCCACCTGAGTCCACTGAGATGCATGCCGGTGGAAGGCAAACTCATGGCGCCTCTCCTCTGTGCAAGCAAGCTCCTGTCGAGCCTGCTGAAGCTGCTCCTCCAACCATGGACTGTCTGGATGCTGCTCCTGCATCCTCTGTAGTGAAGCAATGCCTCGTTTGAGACGCTGCTCCTCCTCTCTCGCTGCAGCCCGTCGAGCCAAAGACTCCTGGAGAAAGAAGTGGCTGAGCTGAGCTAGGCCTGAGGCCACTCTGTCTGCAGGTGGAGCCTGGCTGTCCATGCCCTCTGTCCATAGAGCCTCGACCCTCTCTCTGAGTGCTGAGTCCAACAAGACCCGCTCTGGGATGCGAAGCATCGTGCTCCCACTCCTCTGCCTGTCTGCCACTGTGAGGATCACTGGTGCATGGTCCGAGAAGGATGTCCCTGCCAGGATGCCCACTGATCCCCCCAAGTCATTGAAGTGGTCACTAGTGTAGAAGCGATCTATGCGCGATAGATTCACTCCTCCCACTCGGCGGTCCGATCTAGAGAAGGCAAGACACTCTGGAGGCCTCACAAAGCCAGAATGCTGCCATGTGTCCGAGACCCTCAACGTCATACAGAACCTCTCCCAAGCTGCTAACTCGACTCCATGCACAGTAGCATGGCTGCCTCCGATTCTGTCAGAAGGGTCCTCCAACATGTTGAAGTCCCCTCCTACACACCACTGGTCAACCTGTGGCAAAGACTCAACAATCTGTGACCAAAACTCTGCACGAGCACTCGCCACATTGGGCGCATAGATGTTCAGGAAACCCACAAGGCTACCCTGAACCTGCATAGTAATCCACTGAGCCCTGCCTGGTACAATAATCCCTCTGCCCACAATGGCCTGCTGTAATGAGTCCGCAATAGTCATACATACCCCACCCTGGATGCCTCCAGGTCCAAAAGCAGCTGACCAAAAGGTATCATAGCGTCCACGCAAAATCTGACCACATCGCCGAATGCGGCTCTCAGACAAATGGTGCTCCTGAAGCATAAGGAGATCAATCTCTCCTCCCACAAGGCATCGCTGAAGCTCCTGACGCAATTGGCCCCGCTGTCGCTGAAACTGGGGCCCACCGAGCCCCTGCACGTTCCACGAGACGATCCTCATGGGGAGCGAGAGAGAACAGATGCTGCCGCAGCAGCAAGACGAGCTATCTTGGAAGCAGGCTTGGAAGGGGAGTAATCCGCATCCGAGCGTCCTCTAGATAGGCGAGACTGCAGTGAGTGCCTGGTCCAAGCCCAAGTAGAGCGAGCCGTGCGTAAAGCAACCTCCTCTGTCTAGGAGTCCTCATGAATGAATACATAGCAAGGCAAACACTGCGTATCAGCAAAAAAGTACACCACAATGTGTCTACATCCTGCTGAATCTGGGGGTGTCACCGCAAACTTGGCCAGTGGCCACAAAGTCTGCAGCAGATTTGTAACGCCAAGTTCTCCCATGTGGTGAGAGAACTCGAGAACCTGTGTATGCAACCATCCCACCACTGAGTCGAGGGACCACTCTGTCTCACTCTTGCCACAGAGGGGGAAGGAGAAACCAACTGCTGAGTCCAAGGCCTCTGTCCCCCTAGCGGCGAGGAACAAAGCGTGGACTCTGAAGCAGGCTGCCTCGTGGTCTGCTGCGAAATCGCCAAGAAAACGAGTAAACCCGTAATCGAAGAAATCCCAGCGGCGTCGGAGGTCAAAGCTCTTCAAACCACGAGGGATAGCTGCAAGAGGAGATGTCTGAATCTGCAGTGGGGGCCGCATGAAGGGCTGACCCTCTCTCGCTAGGCGACTCGTGGCGAAGGCGCTGCCAAAAGATCTCCTGGCCGCCGGCAAGGGTCCAGTCTCCAGAGCCGACTGTGGTACTGAAGCAGGAGGAGGGGGAGAAGGGGCTGGGGGGGCCGGGGGAGAGGAGAAGCGGGGTGGGGCGGCAGAGACATGGGGGGGGCGAGGTGGGGAGTGAGCGGTAGCAGAGGGCGGGGGAGGGCATGAGGAGGAGGAGGGGAGATCGGAAGGCGGAGCGGCTGGCGAGGGTGAAGCGGAGGTGGAGGTTGGCGTAGGGGGCTCCTCCTGCTCAAGAGGACCAAAGCGGTTCCCCGTGGGAACCCACTGCTGCTGAGTAGGCACCTCGGGGCCACTCTGAGTGCCAGGTTGTCGCTGTGGCCCCTGGCGTCGACGGCCACGGGCCTGCTGCCACCCCTCCTCCGCTGGAGCCCCAGGCTCGGAGGGTGGCGCTGGATCTGTGCTCTGCGTCGCTGGCTGTGGCTGCGGCCCAGCCTTGGCAGGCTGGGGTTGAGGCTGCGGTGCGGGTCGTGGTCTCCTTCGTGGACAGGCCTTCGCTAGGTGGCCCATCTGTCTGCAAATGAAACACTGGTTCGGGAGACCCGAGTACTCCACACTCTGTCTAAACCAACCCCCCCTCACCCGAGGCAGAAGGATGACCTTCGGGAGCGTGTGGGTATCTCTGACCAAAACTCGAACTGAAGGGATGCCAGCCGCCTTGGCAGCTACTGATGCTGCCGTACGAGGTGTCTCCAGGACAGTTCCGATGGCGGAGCCAATCCTGGAGAGAAGTGGAAGGTACTCCCTCCGTAAACCCGGAAAGCAGACTGATATGGGGATGTCCGCCTCCTCTACTAGCACATCCGAAGACGGGTCAAAACCATGTCGCCACTGTCGAAAGTGGGCGCGTGCTGCTCGGATGGCCAATGGACTCATAGCTATGACCTTGGAGGCCATCTCGGAAGTCGCGAACTCAATCTGGTAGTACCCCCGTCCGAGAATCTGGACATCCAAGATCTTGCCCACCTCTGCGAGGAGGCGGGCCTGCAGAAGATCTCGCAGCTCTCCTCTGCTGGGACGAGTGCCGAGAACCTTGCAGATGACAGAAGTCGCCTGCAAGCGTTCTACCTCTGTGGCAAGGCTCGCTTGCTCTGCCGGCGTAAGAGCAAGTCGAATGGTGGGCTCAGCGGGGTCGGGCGAGGGGGCTTCAGGCGAGTCCCTCTGAGGTGGAGCTGGAGCCTCCATCTGTGTCTACTGCTGAGTCGAAGAAGCGGGCGATGAAGAAAATCTGCGAACGAGTACGCCAAGCACTTGTCCGAAGAGAAAGCGTTGCCGAGCCAGGTGCAGAAAACCTTCGGGAGCAAAGAGGACGGGGGGGGGGGGATGGGGGGACGGCGAGGGCGAAGTGGGCAGCCGGGTAATGTGTGGGTGCACAAGCGGCAGCGAGCGGGGGGGGTGGGGTGGGGATGGCAACGCGAGAGGAGGACAGCGGGCAGCCTTTGGGGCAGCAGGGGGGGGGTAGCTGGCGGGCGGGCGGCAGCGGGGGGGGGGGGGGGGGGGGGGAGAGGTTAGCGCGCAGGGGCAGCGAGTGGGGGGGGGGGGGGGGAGAGGGCAGCGATGGCGCAGCAAGGGGGGGGCGAGCAGCAGTAGCGAGCAAAACCTCCTTTCGGCTCTTTTGATCAAGGAGTTAGCTTCTCCTTTGTCGAGATCGGAACTCTTGATATTCCTCGGTAGTAAAATTAGCCACCACACCCAGACCGTACTGATCTTCCACGGGTGTCTTGATGCACTAAAATTACATACCCAGGCAATCTCATCCAATTAGGAATATTCAGTAATTGGCACATCACAATGCAACACAAATGCTTACATATGCGTGTTACAAGACACAACAAACAGCACCGCTGAGCACTCCCCCAAGACAAACGGTCTGCGGTATGAAGCTATTCAACGACTATCTCGTCACTCCCCCCACAAATAACCTAAAAAGGTCCGGGCCATGAGCTCAGAGGACTGTACAACCAAACGATCCCCAGACCGCAGTTTGCGTCGCTTGGAGGTTCAAGCATACAACCAAACGCTCCCCAGGTATCTGCCTGCGTCGTTCGGAGGTTTTCTAGCATACAACGGAACGCTCCCCACGCATCGGCTTGCATCGTTCCGAGGTTCAAACAATAGCAAAACAATATTTCTCACTTCTCCACCCGGGAGTAAAAATCACCAATCATGAAATCAGTATTAAAACCAAAGTCAAACATTTCAAATCGGCACCAAAACAAGTTCAAAGCTGATACCATCCATTTTAAACAAACTTCAAACAGGATCACCAAACAAGTTCTCAAACAGATTTCAAACTTGAAAAGCAATCTCGACATTAGTCGAGCTCAAAAATTCAACTGACTTTCCATCCTGGAACCTGCACCAAAAAATTAGGGTTAGGTTCATTCCATAGGGTCGTGGCCGAGCACAGCATGGTCCACTAGCTCTTGGACAAACAGTGTTTCTTTGGCGGCGATGGTAGCAATCGCACCGAACCTCCAAGGTTATCAACTCGAGAAGAGACATCTACTGAGAGATGTCGAGAAATTTCAAGATATAATCTGCTAGGGTTTCCATGGCAAGCATTTCAGGATACCCCACTCTGCCAGAAGTTGCACGCCGAAGGAAGATGTCAGAAACCATACAACTTCGGGCAAAATTTTTCTTAAAAGCTTGCCAAGTACTTGGAGTATGCTGCTTGGTAGCTATCAACATCTGCATGGTACTGTCTCTGAGAAAAACAGCAGCTCGAAACAAATCTTGGATCCTTCTCTTGCAAGTGATCTTAATGGCTTATGCCCTATAAGACATGAGCGCTGAAGACAGGAGTGCACCCGATGCGCGATGAAGTAAGAGTGGGAGTGGCTAATAAGTCCGGGTTCAAGGCAAAGATACCTCGCCTGATGCTCTGATACCGCTGTCACAAGACGGGCACCACGTGCCAATAGAAAAGAACAGAGTGAATAGACTTTTAGCACTTCATTAACAACTGAACTGAGAGAGAGAGAGAGAGAGAGAGAGAGAGAGAGAGAGAGAGAGAGAGAGAGAGAGAGAGAGAGAGAGAGAGAGAGAGAGAGCCGACAAGAAGTGGCAGAATTCCACCCTGAGAGTATCCACCCTGAGAGTATTGGCCCCAAACCTTGGCGCCCCTTTCGGTGTTTCTTTATATTTGCATCAACATAGTATAAGCCGTACTCCAGACTCTACACCTTCTTCAAGAAGCATGCCGGAGAATGAGCCCTAACCTCATATTTAAAGGCCCTTGGCTTGAAAAGTAGTTACAGTGAAAAGCCTTCAAAACTCAAAAGCTTCTGGTCCCAAAAGCAATGCCAAAAGCTGCCAGCGTAATTTACGGAAATTTGTACAGCATGCCACGTCATCGGCCAACGTAATTATCGGAACTTCCGTACAACTGCCACGTCATCAGCTTTGCGTGAGTGTGTGTGTGTGAGTCCTGCTTTATTTTAATTCCTTTATGTCACTGGGGCCCCATCGGACGGGGTCCCCATAAGTTGGTAGGACTTCTTCTTCTTCTGCTACTTGTTCCTCTTAGGGTTTAGGCCCCTCGGCCGGTATCTTTAAGTTGGCTCCATTCTTTAGGCTTTGATACGTCAGCAGTTTGTGATAACAACAAGAAGCGAATCGCGTTGCGATGGCACATCTAGAAAGAAAAGCAGAACGACAGGAAGCCATGGAGCGTGAGCGTGAGCGTGAGCAAGCGCGTTTGGTGGCCGAAGAAAGATAGGCAGAGCGTGAGGCATAGAGAGAACTACACATGCAAGAGTTGATACGACATGTTCTCACCTCGAAGTTCGAGCCAACCAAAGATGTTGGTAGTTCATCAAGTGGCGCAAGCCGAGATTTGGACTTCAATATCCCCGTCACAGAGAAGATCCAGTTCAGTAAGTATGATGGTAAGATGGATGCTACGATATTCATTCTTGGCTCCATCAATTTAATGCTTATGTTGCGACAACTAAGAAGACAGGAAATAGCAAGGTGTTGACGGCAACCATGTACCTTGCCGGTGATGCCATTAATTGGTACCGCGCATGGCAATAAGCACAGTTGACCGCGCACCTAGAGGAAGCTGAGGATGGCGTGCCCCTTTCTTTCGATTGGGCCAACTTCCAAGACAAGCTCATGGTGCGGTTTATACCCCCACAGTACCTAGCACGGTTGAAAGACGATTGGCGCAGTCTCAAGCAAAATGGTATGCCAATTATGTTTTTCTCTAATCGTGTTTTGCAGCTCGGCACCCAACTACGCAAATCGGATGATGAGCGCAAAGAGGCTTTCATTTTCGGGTTGGACGACTATATCAGGTTTGATGTCGAAGTCCTCGACCCAATCGATCTCAACAAGGCGGTAGCAATTGCTCTCGCACAGGAGATGAAGCACAACAAGGGAAAGCCTAAGGAAAACAAGTCTTCCGCAAGTATCTCTTAGACTTCTCAGAACCCTAAGAACGGTAAGAATGGTAACTCTTCTAATCAATCTTCCAATAGTCTCTCAGAAAAGAACTCTCCAAATGAACCTAAGGGTAAAGCTAGCACAATTGCTAAACCTAAGCTCACTCCATATGGAAAAGCAGAACAAGGACTTTTAGGAGGATACATCACGTCGGAAGAACAATGCATTTATTCTAAGGAAGGTCGTTGTTTTCATTGTCACATCAAGGTCACATAAAAAGAACATATCCTAAGCTTGAATGTAATGAATCTAAAGAACTCACAGAACCCACTTTCTCTGTCAATGCAATAAATGAGACACGAGTGTGACCCAAGTCTCTCATGATCCTCCCATTGATGAGTCTCTCATCAAATGTTATGGTCATGTGAAGGGTCAACGTTTTGTCATATTGTTTGACCCAGACAGTATGCATGATTTGATTAGTGACTCTCTTGTCGAAAGAGCCCGCTTGGAGCCCGCTTGGCGCTAGCAGAAGAAGAGGGAGAGAGAGAGAGCTCACGTTTTTGGGAAAAACTCAATAAGTGAGTTTTGGGTTTTCTCACTTTTATTATAAGTGACCTTTAAAAAATGTGTCCAGGTTCAATATGAACCTGAGTATAAAAATGTACAAAAAGGGGTTATTTAGGCCTTTAACCAAACAACCTCCCATTTAAAGGCATAAATGGCGCCTTTAAGCTACGTGACTCACACCATCTCTATGCATAGATGATGATGTGCTTTGGGTAAGCACTTAGTGAGAGCATCGGCTGGATTTTGTAATGTATGGACCTTAACCAATGTAATAAGGCCATCCTCAAGCACTTCTCGTATGAAGTGATACCGCACATCAATATGATTTGTGCGTGCATGAAACATGGCGTTCTTTGCCAGACATATGGCACTCTGGCTATCACAACCAAGCATAGGTGCCTTGGCAGGCAAACCAAACTCACTGCATAGGCGTGCTAACCAAATAGCTTCTTTGGAAGCCTCAGTGGCTGAAATATATTCAGCCTCTGTCGTAGACAATGCAACAATCTTTTGCAATCTAGAACACCATGAAACAGCACCTCCCGCAAGAGTAAATACATAGCCACTTGTGGATTTCCGTGTATCCACATCACCAGCCATGTCAGAGTCACAAAATCCCTTTGGTCCTTTACCATTGTTTTTAGTCCCTTTCAAGTACCTCATAATGGACTTCACTGGATCCCAATGCAACCTGCCTGGATTAGCCATAAACCGGCTCACAACTCCCACTGCATGAGCTATGTCAGGCCTAGTAGCAACCATAGCATACATAAGTGAACCACAAGCTGAAGCATAAGGCACACTTTGCATGTCATTGGCTTCTTCCTTTGACTTGGGACTATCATCCTTGGAGATTTTAACATATGGTTGTAATGGCACACCAAGAGGCTTTGCTTCAGCCATGTTAAATCTGTCCAGCACCTTTTCAATGTACTTTTCTTGCGACAAATACAATAGGCGCTTGTCTCTTTTCCGTGTAACACGCACTCCAAGTATATGTTCAACTACCCCAAGGTCTTTCATTGAAAACGCAGATTTCAGCTGCCCTTTAAGAGCTTCAACAATGCTTCTTTTCTTTGCAGCTATCAACAGATCGTCTACATAGAGCACAAGAATGATAGGGCTGCCATCCTCTTCACGTTTGGTATACAAACAATGGTCTGCATGGCTTCTTTTGTAACCATGTTTAAGCATGAAGCGATCAAACTTCTTGTACCACTGTCTACATGATTGTTTCAGCCCATACAAGCTTCTATTGAGCATACATACCAAATGTTCCTTGCCAGGGATAACAAAACCCTCGGGTTGCTTCATGTAAAGCTCTTCTTCCACATCACCATGCAAGAAAGCGGTATGTACATCCATTTGGTCCATTTCCAAATCTAGAGCAGCCACAATGGCAAACAATACACGCAGAGTGGTCATCTTCACAACAGGAGAGAACACTTCCTGAAAGTCTATGCCCTTGGTTTGAACATATCCCTTTGCCACAAACCTTGCCTTATACTTGGGTTTTGCATCAACAGTTTTGATTTTATACACCCATTTGTTAGGAATAGCCTTCCTTCCTTTGGGCAATTCAACTAAATCCCAAGTATGATTAGCATGCAAAGCTTTAATCTCTTCCTGCATAGCAAGCTCCCACTTGTCGCTGTGCTCACATGTCTTTGCTTCTTTATAAGTAAGAGGCTCTCCCTCATCTGTCAACATAATGTAATGCAAAGAGAGGGGTCATATCGACTCACAGGCCGTCTTTGATGAGTAGACCACCTCACCCAATGATCCACATTATCCGGCAATGGGTTTACATCAGATGGCACTACAAAATCATCAACAATGGGCTGCTGTACATCATTTTCAGCACCATTTTCAGCATTGTTTCTTGGCTGCAAATGCCCTTCAGGAGCCTCAATTTGCTGTCCAACATCATCTGCCTCAAACATCACTGGATCATCTACATTTTCAGCCATTTGTGGTGCATCCTGAGGGTCAAAAATAGGCCTAACAGGTGGCTGGTCATGCTGAAATTTCACCCTTTTATGGTCATGCTTTGAGGCACAATTGTTTTGAAGCAGCCTTGCCTCATTAAAAACAACATCCCGGCTGCGTACAACCCTTTTGAGCTGAGGTAACCAAATCCGGTAACCCATTTCGCCTTCTTCACCATATCCCATGAAGAGGCCTTTAATGGACTTCGCATCTAGTTTACTCCTCAACTCAGGTCTAACATGCACAAAAGCTTCGCAACCAAAAATGCGTAAGTGATCATATGAAGCAGGCTTGCCAGACCAAACCTCTTCAGGGATGTCACCTTTCAAAGACATGTGAGGGGATCGATTGCATATATGCACTGTAGTTTTCAAAGCTTCTCCCCAAAATCCATGAGAGAGATTAGCTGTGGACAACATGCATCTCACCCTCTCACAAAGTGTCCTATTGAATCTTTCAGCCACACCATTAGAAGAGGGGCTGTATGGCACAGTAAGCTCCCTCTTAATGTCCAAATTTTCACAAAACTTGTTAAATTCAGCACTTGTGTACTCCCCCCCATTGTCTGTACGCAAGCATTTTAGCTTTCTACCTGTTTGGGTGGTCACAAATGCATGAAATCTCTTAAACGCAGCAAAGGCTTCATCCTTAGACTTGAGCAAATAAACCCAAATTTTCCTAGAATGATCATCAACAAAGGAGACAAAATAACATGCACCACCCATAGACTTAGTAGGCATGCTACATACATCAGAATGTACAAGATTAAGCATACAAGATTTACGAGAGACACCAGAGTAATAAGAACGCTTTACTTGCTTGCCATATTGACATTCATTACAAAAATCAAGCTTTGTGCCTTTAGCATCAAGCTTGTTCAAAGTACAAAGCTTAGAAAGGCCCTTTTGGCTCATATGGCCAAGCTTCTTGTGCCACAACTCCATGTGAGAGTTAATTTCAGCCAATGCAATAAACTTGCCCAACACGGCCTTTCCATGCATGCAGTAAAGTGTCCCTTTCTTTGTGCCCTTTACAATCAGCCTTGAGCCTTTGGTCATTTTCCATGACCCTCTCTCAAACAAGATGCTGTAACCATGCATATCCATCTGACCAACAGAAAGCAGACTCTTCTTGATTCCCGGCACATATCGAACATCATGCAAGACAAGTTCATTTGTGCCATCTATGGAGAGATGCACAGTGCCAATACCCTCAATGGAACATGCATGATTGTTTCCAAGGTATACATGGCCACGCTTGCCTGCATCAAAAGTAGAGAAACACTCCTTGATAGGAGTCACATGAAATGAAGCACCGGAATCAACAATCCAAGTCTGGGACAATGCATCATTGACAGTCAACAAAGCATCGATAAGATCACTCTTGGTGATCTGCATGTCCTGTGAATGAACATTAAGAGAGGCATGAAAGTCATAAGCATCATCATCTGACAAAGTGGCACACAAGATGTCCTCTACATCTGACAGCTCCTCAATGACGACACTAGAAGCCACATTGGCCTTCTCTTTGTCCTTTGAGCTATCCTGTGCATCTGCCTTGACTTCCTTCTTCTCTTTCTTTTTGTCTCCGCCATTCTTTTTTCTTTCTAACTCAGCTTTATATTACCTGCAATTGGGTTTCTTGTGACCTTTCCTGCCACATTGATAGCAAGTCACATCACCCTTGCCTTTGCTTGCATTTCCCCTTTCTTTACTCTTACTCTTACTTCTTTGTACATAAGCATTCTTCTTTTCTATCCTGCCTCTAACCATGTTGGCAGAGCTGCCTCCCTCTCCACTTGCTTTCCTCCTGTTTTCTTCATTCAAGATAGAACCCCTAACACCATCAAAGGTCAAATTGGGGTTATTGGACAACGAAACCACTAAAGTTTCCCATGACTCAGGTAAGGTCATAAGCAAGAAGATAGCTTTCAATTTATCATCAAAAGGGGGCAAGCCAGAATCCTGTAACTGCGACAAAGTACCTTCGAACAATGACAAGTGCTCTGCCGCGCTCTTTGACTCATCTAGTTGCATGCCAACAAGTTTTCGTATTAAGTGCACCTGGTTGACAGGCGTTGTATTTTCATACATTCCCTTTAACTTCTCCCACACATCAAAAGCAGTCGTGAGACCTTTCACATCAATGACGGTCTCATCTGTCATGGCCATTTTAATGTATGTAACGGCTTTCCTGTTCATGCTAACCCATGCTTCATCTGTCATATTTTGTGGCTTCACCTGTTCAAGTGCCCCTTCGCAATCCTTATGAAATAGGATTCCCTGAATCCTGTCTTTCCAAAGATCAAAACCTGAACCATCGAACCTCCTATTCTTGAAGAGGTTCTTCACATCCGAAGAAGATGAGGCCATAGTTGCACGAAATAAGAGGGATAATACGCTGAATTTTTGGGCAAAATACGCAAAAATCGGAGTACAGCCTCACAGAGATTTGCACTACAGCTCCAAATGGTCACAAGAGCAATTTGAGGCAAAATAGGTTGATTTGGGCACAAAATTCAATTTCTGAAATTTATGCGTAGGAAATTTCAGCGAGCGAATTTGTGCTCGGAAACAACAAATTTAGTTGTTTTTAGCCTCAAAAGACATACATAAGGCTAATACACAGCCTTTAGAAGCATGTAAGCACAAAAGCCCCAATTTGTAGTATCAAAATTGCATGAAATTGAGCCACAAATGGTCATACATAGACAAAATTTGTCAAACGTGGGTAGATTGCATCAATTTGCACTTTCCCCAATGTAATCACACCATAAAAACACTTGCAAAAACCTGCGTAAATATGAAATTTGCTTAAAACACCTGTTTTAGGGCTTGTTTTTCGGCAATTTCAGGGTTTTCGGGTAGTGGGGACTTAGCAAAAGTATTCCCACACCTTAATACATCATTTGCAAAACCTGTATTTTCGCTGTCATAACCTGTAATTTCCTGTTTTTGACCTAATTTCAGCCTGTTTTAGGTCAATTTGGGTTGCCGGGAGCTCTCTAGTGTCCGGGGACGAGTCCTTTGGCGACGAAATTTCAAAATCTCGCGAGAAAGTTAACCTTCTTGGCTGAAATTCAGCGTTTGTAGGTTTGTGGGCAAACCCTAATCGGGCTCTGATACCAGTTGATGAGCGCGCGGCGGTGTGTGCAAGTGAAAGAGCACGCGAGGAAGTGCAATGTGTGTGCAAAGAGGGGAGGCGAAGAGCAGCAGGAGAGAAAGCGCTAGCAGAAGAAGAGGGGGAGAGAGAGAGCTCACGTTTTTGGGGAAAACTCAATAAGTGAGTTTTGGGTTTTCCCACTTTTATTATAAGTGACCTTTAAAAAATGTGTCCAGGTTCAATATCTGGACAAAGTATAAAAATGTACAAAAAGGGGTTATTTAGGCCTTTAACCCAACAGCCGGAACTCTACCCTCTGCACCTTCTCCAGGAAGCATGCCAGAGAATGAGCCCTAACCTCATATTTAAAGGCCCTTGGCCTGAAAAGCAGTTACAGTGAAAAGCTTTCAAAACTCAAAAGCTTCTGGTCTAAAAGCAAAGCCAAAAAGCTGCTAGTGTAATTTATGAAAATCCGTACAGTTACCACGTTAGGTAGCACAAAACGCGGAAATCCGTACAGCTTGCCACGTCATCATGCTAATGCAATTTTCGAAAATCTGCCACGTCATCAATTTTTCCTGTGTGTGTGGGTCCTGCTTTATTTTAACCCGTTATGTCACTTGGGGCCCCATCGGACGGCGTCCCTATAAGTTGGTAGGACTTCCTTCTTCTATTACTTGTTCTTCTTAGGGTTTACGTCCCTCGGCCAACATCTCCAAGTTGGCTCCATTCTTTAGGGCTTTGATATGTCAGCAGTTTTGTTACACTTTCCTGTATTTTAGTCACCGTCCTTATGTGATCCCTTTTCACAGGCATAACATATTGTACACTGAGTACGATTCACTCATGAATGAGCACGGATGTATGCGGATTACTCATGAAAAGATGAATTGTTTGCACCCAAGGAATTCACAGTCCACGTCTCTTATTTAGATCAGAAAGACAGGATTCAATTCCATTGTTTGCGTGTGTTTGATGAACGGTTTGGCACTCCGTCACTTTGTTCATCTGCATTGCATGCACACTTTGTTCGAAAGAATAGTTCCAGTCAGTTTACATGGAATGGGTATGTTCATGTTTTTGTGTTGGAAGTGATTTCAGGAGTTTTTATTTTCGGAGATTCTCGAAAAAGGTAGGCGCATGACTATGGACGAAGTTGAAGCATTGAAGGAGCCACATATGACTTTTTGTCACTTTCGGCGTGGCCCAAAGAAGCAAGCGCTGCAGACCTTTATGAAGTTCAAGTATCGCACGAACCACACATCAGAGTGGACCGGTGAAGAGTCCTTCACAGGATTCGAGACGCTGTTGGCAATCTCCCTCGATGCCATACAGTTCGGTATCAGTACCTCTGTCACGTGATACATCTAACCCTATGTGTACGTGGACAAGCTACAACATGTCCAGGGTTCAGTTCAATCAAGTCAGTCTAGAATAGGAAGTGATATGGCACTTTTGTAAGTCTGTTCGTAGACCGTGCATGACCAGACACGTAGAGTCTCAGAGCTTGATCCTCCGGTTGCACACAGCTTGATCATCAGCATTACCATCAGAATCCATCAGGGAAATTTTCCAGTGCATTAAACCTATTTTCCCTATTTTTGACATTTTTCACTTATTTATTAATTGACTTTTGTTGGGAACTAGGTAAAGCAATTTTGCTAAGATAATATAAAAGCAAACCAGAGTTACTACTTTCTGCCAGAGGACGCAACAGGAGCATTGCTCAACAGGCCGATTCTCAAGCAAGACAAGGACTCCATCAGCCTGGCGTTTTTCCAAGCCCTGTAATCAACGTTTTTCAGCATTGGTGCAATCAGTGATTTCAGCCACAGATCCTCAGCTATACCAGCCTGCACTAGGCGCTTCCAGGAGCAGTTTGGTAGCGTTTTTGAACCAACAGCATTAGCGTTTTGAACTAGTAGCATACCAGCGTTTTAGCATCAGCAATTCTAGCGCTTAAAAGACTCAGTATTTCAGCATTTTTGCATCCGCCATTGATGCTCCGAAGCTTGCAGATTCAGCCCTAGGAAGAAGGCGATTGGGTCCTTCTGCTGCAGATCTCTGCCGCATCGTTCCAATCGCGAAGAAGAACCTCAGAAAGCTCTAGCGTTTGCATCATCTGCAATCAGCCAGCGTTTTCAGTAATCAGCCCATTAGCCTCGACGTACCGTCTATTCCCGTAGCAGATCTAGTGATTCTAAGCAAGAAAGAACAGTACGACAAGAACCAGTTCCATCATTCAGTTTCCAGCATTAGATTCGTCATCGTCGTCCATACCATCGACCTCGACATAGCCCCATTTAGATTTGCATCGACATCTTGTATCAGAATGTGCAATCGATAGTAGACCACTCTCGCCATCGAGAGTGGGGCCATCGAGAGTGGGGCCCTTGGAGGAGGGTTTGCCAACTTTCTGGTGTCGTATTCTCTTCTCTTTCTATCTCTCAGTCTCATGCACCTTCATCACTCAAAGCGGAATGGATACTTCGCTTGGAGGTGATGAGCATGAGAGAGGCGACGAAGAATTTTCCCCACCAGGAGGTTTTTCTGACCGTCCCCCTTCCCCATCTATGACAAGGGCCCTAACTCCTATGGGGGCTTTCGACAAGAGGATGATGGACAAGGAGTTCGCAGAAAGAATGGCAGCCATAGATTGTGAATCCGTAGACAGAAGGGCAGCCATAGATTGTGAATACGAAGAAAGAATGGCAATCATAGAGCGTGAGCACGAGCGTGAGAACAAAGAAAGACAAGCAAGATTTGATCGTGAGAACAAAGCAAGAATGCAAGAACTGTTGCGACTCTTTTCTATTGTGCAGGCGCAGTTTGCGCAGAATCAGGAAAAGGAGACTCTCCGCCTCTTCTTTTCCAAAGCTCGACACACAGGATTTACATGATGATAAGCATGATAATGATAAGCATGAAGAATTGCATGATCAAGATGTGATTTCTCACGAGCATGATGATTTGTATGACCACTATGTGATTGTTCACAGGGATGATGTGCTAGTTGATACTTTCTCTAGTGAAGCTAACCTCATTGCAGATCTTATCAATCACGAAGAACAAATCTTGGCTTTCGAGACGAGGTCAAAAGAACCCCCTCAAGAAGTTTCGATCCCTCACGAAGAACCGATCTTGGCTCTCGCGCCTCGGTCCAAAGAACCCTTACAGGAAGTACTATGTGTTCGAATGATTCGTCAGCACGCATTGTTCGAGTGTTTCATTCGTGATCGTTTCCTGTATTTTAGTCAGTGTCTTTATGTGATCCCTTTTCCTAGGCATGACATATTGTACGTTGAGCACGTTTCACTCATGGATGAGCACGGATGTATGCAGAGTTCTCATGAAAAGATGAACTGTTTGCATTCAAGGAAGTCACATTCCATGTCTCTTCCTTGGCACGACGCAGCATAGAAAGAACACAAGAAAGTATGAGCACCAAGCATGGGCATTTCCGTTGTGAATTGCCACAGTTGATTGATTTAGATCAACAAGACAAGATTCAATCTCATTGTTTGTGTGTGTGTGTGGTGAACGGTATATCTAACTGTACGTGGACAAGCTACAACATGACTAGGGTTCAGTTCAGTCAAGTTAGTCTAGAATAGAAAGTGATTTGGCACTTTTGTGAGTCTGTTCGTAGACCGTGCATGACCAGACACGTAGAGTAGATGCATATCCTCCGGTTGCACACAGCATGATCATCAGCATTACCATCAGAATCCATCAGGGAAATTTTCCAGTGCATTAAACCTATTTTACCTATTTTTGACATTTTTCACTTATTTATTAAGTGACTTCTGTTGAGAACTAGGTAGGGCAATTTTGCTAAGATAATATAAAAGCAAACGAGAGTTAGGAATTTCTGGCAGAGGAGGCAACAGGAGCATTGCTCAACAGGCCGATTCTCAAGCAAGAAAAGGGCTCCATCAGCGTGGCATTTTTCACAAATCAGCCTGGCGTTTTTCCAAGCCCTGTAATCAACGTTTTTCAGCATTGATGCAATCAGCGATTTCAGCCACAGATCCTCAGCTATACCAGCCTGCACTAGGCGCTTCCAGGAGCAGTTTGGTAGCGTTTTTGAACCAGCAGCATACCGACGTTTTAGCATCAGCAATTCTAGCGCTTAAAAGACTCAGCATTTCAGCGTTTTTGCATCAGCCATGGACGCTCCGAAGCTTGCAGATTCAGCCCTAAGAAGAAGGTGATCGGGTCCTTTTGCTGTAGATCTCTGCCGCATCGTTCCAATCGTGAAGAAGAACCTCAGAAAGCTCTAGCGTTTTGCATCATCTGCAATCAGCCAGCGTTTTCAGTATTCAGCCCATTAGCCTCAACGTACCGTCCATTCTCGCAGCAGATCCAGTGATTTTAAGCAAGAAAGAACAGTACGACAAGAACCAGTTCCAACATTCACTTTCTAGCATTAGATTCGTCATCGTCTTCCGTACCGTCGACCTCGACATAGCCCCATTTAGATTTGCATCGACATCTTGTATCAGATTGTGCAATCAATAGTAGACCACGCTCGCCATCGAGAGTGGGCCCCTTGGAGGAGGGTTCGACAACTTCCCGGTGTCGTATTCTCTTCTCTCTCTATCTCTTAGTCTCATGCACCTTCATGCACAGTGTCCATTCACTTTGTTCGTGTCCATTGCACTCTCTCACTAAAGGAACGGAAGGCTCTCCCTTCCCTAAGTAAAAGGAACCTTGAGCACAGTTCGGAGCACTCATCTTGAGCAAAGTTCAACATTCATTCCGCTGCACCTTACAACCTCACTTTGAAAAGGAGGGGATGTCACGTGACACATCTAACCCTATGTGTACGTGGAGAAGCTACTTCATGACAAGGGTTCAGTCGAGTTCAGTCAGTCTAGATTAGTTAGTGATCTAGCACTTTTGTGAGTCTGTTCGCAAACCGTGCATGTCGAGGCACTGAGAGTAGATACATATCCTCTGGTTGCACACATCATGATCATCAGTTTACAGTCAGAACCCATCAGGAGCATTTTTACAGTGCATAGACCTATTTTCTCTATTTTAGCCAATTTTCACTTATTATTTTTAAGTGACTTTTGTTGGGAACTGAGTAGGGTTCATACAGGGAACTCCAGGGAACTTAGGCAGTTCGCTTACTGCTCGCGGCAAGCCGACCTAGCGGGGGGCCGCGTGCTGTTTTTTGCTGCGCAGGCCGCGAGCCTTCCCTCTGCGGAGTTTACGTGCTGATACTCGCAGTGGGCTGAGGTTGTGTATTTACCCGCATCGGGTTGTGGGTGTTCCATTGCCGCCTTGTCTCTCAACTGTGTGTTTAGTGTGACCGTCTTGTGATGGAGGTCATGAGCACAAACCCAGCACTTCCTGAGAGCTCTAGTCCCTCCCCCGTGAGTGGTTTGCATGCAATGGCATCACCAGCAATGAAGAAATCAACTTTTATGGCTACCAGCAAGAGGTTAGCAAACATGGAAAAGGAGATGAAGGCGTACAAGACAAAGATGGAAGAGTGGAAGATGGAGAAGGCAGTCTTTCTTCAGTGGAAAATCAGCGAGGCCGAACTTCGAACTGTGGAGAAAATGGAACATGGGGCCGAAATTGAAGACCTCAAGAATTAGATTTCAGCCCTCAAGAGAGACCTAGCCGAGGCAAGAGCCAATGGTGGACTAGAAGAGGGAGAAATCTAACCCTCAGTGATGGAAGAACTTAAGGTAGTCAAAGAGCAAATGCAAGCCATTAAGGAAGAGGAGAAACAGCAGGAAACAAAAACGTCTTCATCAACAGATATGATAACCAAAACCCATAAGAAAGTGGAGGAAGCGGAGAAGTGGATTTCGGTCGCAAAGAAGGGCAAAGGCATGGAGGTATCAATCCCCACTCCCACCATCATCAACATGACACTTGAGGAGGAGCAACAAAGACGTATGAGGGCCTTGCATGTGAGGGTTACCGGTCTCAACGATCGGGACAAAATTGATAAGGGCTCATGGTACTAATGGGTATGCAAAAAGCGACACACACAAGAGCATGGAGAGTTGGTAAGAAAAGTGGAGGCACGGGGGAAACATCGAGAGGAAGAGCTGTCATACTGCGCTTCCCCTCTATTGAGGAGAAGGACTTTTTGAGAAAGAGGCCCACTCTCAAAAAGACTGGTATCTTCCTTGGTGACGATCTTACCCTCTCACAGCTTGCCCACATGCAGGAAGTCATGCCAGAGATTAGGGCCGCAAGAGAAAAGGGGAAGACAGTTTTTTACAGAGAAGGAAGAGTGGTCATTATGGAGAGACGCCCTACATGACGGTGCGAGACCTATGAGACCACACTCAGGATGGCGGTTTGGAACTGTAATGGTTCGTATAGACTTGATGTGGGAACCTTTGAGAACAGCTTCAGAGACAGAGACATTGTTTTCTACTCTGAGACTCATCCAGCTCCAGGACAGTTGATGCCGCATGTATCAGGATACAGATGGGAGATAGCTCGCCGGACATGCACCAGATCTGAGCATGGGACTGGAGGATCAGGAGGTGTAGCAGTTCTTTTCAAAGAGGAGCTCCAGCCACTACTGCACATAGTTCGGAGAGATGATCAGGCCAGATACATGTGGGTGAGGCTGAGGGCAGAAACTGGACGTTTCTTGTACATCGCCATTTGCTATTTTCCTCCCAGCACTTCAGGATATGCTTCACCTAGAGGACAATCTCCTTACTCTGTACTTGATGATGGTATTTGGGAGTTCTCCAGGGATGGAGACATTAGACTATTGGGGGATTTCAATGCCCGTACAGACAGTTCACAGACGGTTTTCTATGACACCTTAGAGGAGATGCTCAGAGAGCTAGAGCCAGAGGAGATGGGGCTTGAGAGATGCTCACATGACAGAGAGCATACAGAGTATGGGAGATACCTTAGGGAGATGACGACTACTCACAGTTTAGCCATACTGAATGGCTTACCGACCTTCCCATCATCTACAGGTTTTACTTGTTTTCCACACAGACATGGGGCCAGTACTGTAGACTATGTTCTGACACATCCGAGCTTTATCTCTCACATTCAGGATTTTACAGTGGGGCCCAGGCTTGTTGGAATAGCAGTAGATCATGCACTTTTGATATTATCAGTCTCCTTTGAGTACAATACATCTCAGGCCTCACGGGGTGATAGACATCCATGCTATACTTTTACACCAGAGACTGACTCAGTTTATGCAGAGGAGATTCCTAGACTTTTATGCACATCAGAGCCAATATACACAATGGAGGAGATCACATCTATGCTCACAGTGACATTACATGGGGCAGCGGATAGAGGCATACCCACATACTGAGCTTGGTTAGAGACGTCGTTCTGGGCACATGCCTCTGAACAGCTGGTATGATGAGGAAGTGTCGACAGAGGAGAGCTCAGATCGAGCAGGAGCTTGCATTGGGAGTTCGGAGTGATCACCTATAGACTGTCTCGTATTGCTACACTACGACTAGTACGACGGAAGAAGCAAGCTTTCTTGGTCCAGATGGAGTAGGATTTATATCAGCTCTTCCTTAGTAGAGATTCAGGAGAGGCTTGGTGTCTATTCCATGAGCAGTCTCCCCCACCAGTGATTACTTCTACGGAGATATGGAAGCAGTATGCAGCATCATTATACACTGTATCTGGACAGCCACCACTACCAGATCCACCACAGCTATGCCCGGCTACGAGCACCTTCTTTACCACTGAGATGGTAAAGGAGGCCATTGACAGGATGAAGACTAGACAGGCACAGGATCATGAGGGTTTGGTAGCAAAACACATTATACATGCTGGGGACTTGTTGGCAGAGATGCTTGCACGGTTGTTCAACCGTGTCATGTGCGAGGGCTTTCCTGAGTCTTGGAGATTATCTACTATTGTACCTATCAGGAGACCCCACAATGCCGGGGAATTACAATACTATCATGGTAGGACACACATTGGCAGTTGTATGCATCCATCCTTGAGCATAGGATGAGCAGTTGGGCAGAGATTATGGGCATACGGGCACCTGCACAGGCTGGTTTCAGGAGGCGTTTCTCCACATTGGATCATGTCTTTACATTGAGAGCTATCATTGAGGAGGGTCGAGCACATGGCAGACGTATATATTGCAGCTTTGTGGACTTCCACAAAGCTATTGACATAGTACCGAGGGCCAGATTGATGCGCCGACGATGCGTCGACTTATGGAATTGGGGGTACCCACAGAACTGATATGGGGGATTATGGCATTGTACAGTTCAGTGATGGGTCATGTACGCACACTAGAGGGGATATTTGACATAGTTCACTCCACTATCGGAGTGAAACAGGGATGCCCATTGTCCTCTACTTTATTTGGTATGTATGTTGATGAGGTCTCTGATTATATTGACAAAGGAGGAGATAGAGGTGGTCAGCTTGCAGGGACATGGATCCCTCTTTCATTGTATGTTGATGATATCGTGTTGATATCAGACTCACCAGAGGGTATGCAGAGACATTTGGACGCATTACATAGGTTTGCAGGGGATGGTGGATTGTCTGTCAACCTTGGTAAAACCAAGGTCATTGTCTTTAATACCATGCCACAATGGGTCAGGAGATCAACACCTACATTCACATAGGGTCAGGACAGTATGGAGTACACTGATGCATACACATATCTTGGGGTGGTCTTTAGTGGACCGAGGTTCACACTGAAAGTGGCAGCAAACACTAGATTGACTCGTGTCTATGCAGCCCTAGGCGGTTTAGAGAGGATTTGTTCGCAGGTTTAGTTCCAGGAACCTCGAACAAAGCTCTGGCTCTTCGACACTTTGGTCGCTTCAGTTATGCACTACGGGGTTCAGGTTTGGGGACCATCTGTTGACAGTGCTGGATGGAGTAATATGGAGAGGCCCTTGGTATCTATGATTTCTAGGTTGATTAGAGCCAAGACCTCAGTTCCACATGACATCATACGAGCGGAGATGGCTGCCCCACCTATGGAGATTGAGGCACTTACCAGATGAGTATCATTTGTACACAGCTTATGGGACACTACCAAGGACAAATATGCTAGGCTTGCTCTTGAGTCATCCAGACAGCTGGCATTACAAGGAGATACATCATGTTGGTATGCATAGATGAGCTCATGGTTTGAGAGGCTTGGTTTGAGCATAGATAGGCTGCCCCCTTCCCAATATTCTCTTGATGCACCATCTTTGGCTCTTACACGATGGAGATTACTAGACTCATTCGACGGGATCTTATCTAGCTTGATACCAGGAGGACATGGATAGAGCCATCACGGGAGTTGGGTACGAAGAGGGCTTTCTATAGAGAGCATCTTCTCCAACTCACGACATACGGTTTTGTCACACGGCCCAGCTACATGGACACACATCTATCTCATGGGTTACAATGTGCCATAAGCCAGATACGCACATCTTCACACCAGCTTGGGATTGAGACAGGTAGATTCAAAGGCATACCAGCAGACATGAGGATATGTCAGTTATGCCATGCAGAGCTAGAGACAGTTTCACTTCATATGTCATTGCATAGTCTACTATGAGATTCGGGGACGCTTCACTGTTTACTCAGAGATAGTTTTGACTTGTTAGATAGAGTCATGAGATATCAGGATCAGAGATGTCTCGGATTATTTCTGCTTGAGATACAGAGACATAGAGACTCTCTATTGAGAGGGCATAGACAGAGACAATCCCAGAGACGCATCTCAGATTTCTTCAGTCCGAGTACCACAGAGGCAGAGGGGCCACCACCACCACAGAGCTCGGTTCCCACCCATATACACACCAGTGGTACTCTCATTGACCGAGCTTTAAGAGTTGGGGAGATCGAGACGACCACAACTGAGGAGGGGAGCCATGCAGCACCGACGGAGATTGCGGCAGAGGATCCACAGGATTCTAGCACGACACCTAGAGTGTCGATCAGGATAGGCTTGATGTTACTGCTATATTGTATCATGGTGACACTTATCCCCACTGTGCCTTTGTGGCGCATTATACCGTTGCTCAGCTTACCAGCCACTCATAGGAGTCGGTAGCACTCCTATCTAAGTTTCTAGTTTGTAGTTTTCTTTGTTTGTACCCAGACTTGGTAATAGACTCACCATTCTAATCAGTTTGGTCTCATAGGTCATTTTGGCCTTTTGTAGACGTTAATATATCATTCCATTCCATTTCATTTCTCTCTCTCTCTCTCTCTCTCTCTCTCTCTCTCTCTCTCTCTCTCTCTCTCTCTCTCTCTCTCTCTCTCTCTCTCTCTCTCTCACTTTGCATTACATGAAAATTGACCATAGACAAGAAATATGGGAAAAACCCTGAAGGATATACAATATACAATGAGATCTTAAGGAAAAAATCTCAATACAAACGATAGGATACTTCAAGGGATACGATACTCTAATCAGGAATCAGTAATGAAGCACTCTGGCTGTAAGAAACCTACCCAAATCTGCCAAAGGCTCTGGTTTGCCTTGGGTGATAGTGAAAACCACAATTCCAAGGAATCCAAAGATTGCTGAACCGGCCTACCATGGGGCACCTCAGGTCAATCCCTGTTGGTCCTCATACTCTCTCTCTCTCTCTCTCTCTCTCTCGCATTCTCTCACCCCTTATTGCCCTCCTCTTGCTGCAATACATCTATCTTCTGCTTCACACTTTGACATGGTATCAGAGTCTAGGCATGCCCATGCCTAATGGATGCTCAAGAGCTTGAGAAGTGGCTGATTGCAGGGCTGATTTCCGCCAACAGTATGATGACTTGGGGTTGTGCTTTCATCATGGAGGAGCATTTATTGAGTTGTATGAGCACTCTGTAATTATAGAGTTATAGATCTTGGGTCATTCTCTCTTGTCTGTCCACTTTTGGTGTTTGTGTCGTGCTCCTCGCCTCATTCCTTCAGAGCAGACAGAGGATGCTAGGCTCTTGGTTGAGATTCATAGATGAGGCATTTGGGAGCGATTTAGGGCGTGGTTGAGGGTGTCTCTCACCCCTCCCCACCTACCTCGTTTCGGTTTCAGTCTTTCAGCTCTTTGTACTTTTTGTACTCGAGACACTGTATCAGATTCACCAAGTGTAACTTTTGGTCTCATAGGTCACTTTGGCCTCTTGAAGACGTTAATAGAACATTTCATTTCATTTTCCTTTCTCCCATTTTCATGCTCAAAAGAAGGCTGATTTCTCTTTGTGTAAGCACCTCTCTTCCTGTGTGCGCAGATGCTGTCTTTGTGTGGTCTCCTTGTTGTGAAGTAGGAGAGATATCTCTTTGCTTTGTATATATGCTTATGATCAGCAAATTCTTGCGTTTTTCTCTTTGTAAGACTTGGTACACATTGGATTCAGTTACGGTGTTGTTTTCTGTATCTGTGAAGTGTCTATGATAAAGATTTTGTCTATGTATAGAAGGTTGTGATTGCAATCAAGGGGGTTTTCCCATTGAATTGCTTGTCTTTTTAGATTGAAAGCAAGTTCTGATAAAGAGGAATGAAGCTTTGGTCAGGGATTGTTTCTGGTGTTTTCATCTTGTTAGTGTTTTGTGGTGTAGTCCTATCACTCATAACTATCACAATGTGGCAATTATCACGCTTGCTTTTGTTGTAGATATTTGAAGTGGGTTATGGTCTAGTGTATTTGGGGCTGAGTTGTTTATAGCAAATGCTTTTGAGTCCTAGGGGCTTGTAAGTTAACGGTGAGGGTGCATGATATAGCTTAGAATGTGGGGAGTGGTCTCACTCGATAGTTGTACTAGTTGTTGTGCATTATAACAAAGAAATACCACCAAGGCCTCTTGTGTGTCGTCTCCAAATTCAGTCGTCACTTGTGAAGTTGTCTAGTTCTTTTCGAGTTTTGAGTATGTATCAATGATTTCCTATTGACATGGGGTGCTGGTTGGTTACAGCCTCAAGAGGTTTCTCTGTGGAGAAGTTACTTGAAGTCGTTAGGTAGCCTGCTCGAAGCAGTTTGAGAGAGTAGATAGCTTGTTGCCAAATGATTTATTACTTGAATCTTCATTGAATTATTCTCATTGCACGAGCATTTAGGTATGATCGCTTGTACTGTTGGTCAGTGTAGAAATGAAACGAATACCATTTCGGTAAAGGAGCTCGGGCCCTTGAGAGAGTGCCCGTCATGGTGTCGTTTCTCGCCTTCAAAGCTTTTAGTCTATTTCCATGCTCTCCATAAGGGTTAAGAAACATGCTCTTAGTTAGAAACAACCAAGGAATTAGGTGACCAGAGAAATGATGTTGTGTTAGCGTGATAAGTTTTAACGCATTTTTGTATGAGGTTTATCGTTGGCTGTGTGTCATGGCAGTCTCTGAGTGTCTATATTTAGTTGCACACAATTTTTATAGCCTTCATTTGATCGCTTCTAGCTTGCTCTTGTGTCTTAAGTAGTGTACATTGTCTGAGACACGTTATAATTTGTATGCAGTCACTACAACCGAGCACTTTATGGTTTTAATGGTTTTTGTTGTATGTGATGGCACATGGTCTTTTCATAAAACATTTGCAATCACGAAAGCGCGATGCTAAATGAAGCAGTAGAACTAGGTTTTATTAACGAATAAGTTATATCTACTTTTTACTTGTACATAGTATACTTTTTTCTTGATATAGGTGTTGATTTTCTATAAGTGTAGGTGTAGCTGCCTTGTTTATTTCGTTATTGTATATTTTTGTTTTGGGTTCATGTCGATATGCTAATGCTATTTTTGTTCATGGTGGTTTATTTAGGCACCCATTCCATTCATTGTAGTCTTGTTGTTTGTGGTGGTTCATCTGGGCATCCTTTTCTTGTGTAGGAATTGACGAGCATTAAATGTCACGGGAAGCATCTATAGCAAACCTTGCAGTAGATCATTTGCATTTTTTAACATTTATCTGGAATTTTTTTCAATTGCTGCAGGAGCTTCAAGAGTTTTTGAAAGATCTAAAGCAGTGGGAGAGTAGAGTCAAAGAAAAAGACAAGAATCTCAAAAGTCAAATGCAAAATGCTGTTGCGGTACTCACCCTCTTTTAGCTGTTAATGTGCTTCCTTTTTCGGTTTTGGTGCTATGTTCTTTAAATTCTCTCGAGTAGCTCTTTTGCATGGCAAACAAATATTAGATGCGTTCTTTAGACCATAGTTTTTGAGTCGGCAACCACACGAAAAACACATATGGATGTAAAAGTTTGAAAAAAATATGGTACATGTCCCCTACGTATTTCATAAGTCACATATCGTACAAACCATGAAATCTAGGAATGATGTGCTCCATATGCTATGAAACATATAGAAGATTAAATACTTAGTCCCATACGTTGCAACATGACACATTTAACATGAGTAAATAGCATGGCAATCGACTCTATATAGGGCAATGCAAAAATCTTTCCCTTGCAAGGAGAGAGAAAACTGAGGATTAAGCCTTAAGAAACTCCATAAACAGAAGCCTGAAGGAAAGCAAGTCAAATTGTGGTTGCAGTGATTCACCTCTGGTGCTGTTCACTTGACCAGCTGGCTACTATTGACCAGCCAGTTACATGCACAAAGCATGAGACTTACTCTATGTTTTGCAAATACCCTCTTCTTCCCCACTTTTTGCAATAAGGCCAGCCACAAGTAGGTCTGAATTCAGCATCATTTGGCACCCTTTTTGTACTATGTTGCTGTTCTGATGGCGAACAACACTGCTCATCCACGTGAGCCCGATCATAGTTTTCAGCCAAGGATCTAAGCTAGAAGACGATGGGAGAAGCCCAAGCTAGCCAATGAAGAGAATGAGTCAAATAGATCTCCTTTTATAGCCAGGAACGCACTCACTCCTGGTAATAAATGCTACATGATTAGTTCCTGGAAAACCTTTTGTGGCAAAGTATTTAAATTCAAAAATATACAACGTGCTTAAAAGCTACAAATTGTTTCAACATGGAAGATTGCAACCAGAGTCCAGATTAGCTGATGTAGTCCCAAAATGTGGGCCCAAAGGAAGATTTTATAGGTGGCTGGTCTTAACTTCAATAAAGCTGTATGTTGAAAATCTTTGAATAGCTCTCTATCCGTGCAAGTTTGAAAAAAATGCCCACTTTCATTCTGGTTTATTGCAAGATTTGTTGCTTTGATACATTTGACTAATTCTTCTTAGTGATGAAGTTTTTACATGACACAAACAACCACATAGTGTGGAAGAACAACTTTGTAGAAGAGATGACACATAAACTATGAATGGAAATGTGTGAAAAAACTCGAGAAACTTCCTTCTCAAGACAGAACTAGTGTTAATTAACCTGGTTTTTTTGTCTGGCCATCTAGATTTTTTGTGACTTTGTAACCATTACTTCTAATATGGTAACGACAGGTTCATATGATTACTACTATTTCCTTTTCTTCACATATGAGAATGGTGTAAGCACTGAGGCATTGCCAGATGTAAGAGAAACTTTCGGGGCATAGAGGTTCGAGTTGCTAATGGTAAATAAGCGAAGTAACTTGCTGGATTAGATAGTGATTATTCTTGTGCTCATGCCCGTAACACGCATTTTTCCTTTGGTTTACTTTGGGTTAGAAATGCTTGAATCAACAAGTGGATTTCTTGTTTGTTGAGAAACATGTTTCTGCTCATGATGTGAGGAACTAAGAAAGTAGTACCATTAAAAATATTTATACATGTATTGCTAACACTAAACTGTAAGTGATCATTTTTTGAAGAACAGGATATTCCACCAGTCAGAGGACATGGAGCGTTGAGATCTAAGTATGATGTATCACATGGACAAACCACGAAGTTGGGGATTACAGTGCCTCAGGTAGGGCAACTGCACGAGAAGAGCAGACCGGTTACAGCTGCCAAGCACACTTACGACCATTTTCGTGACAAATGGGACAAGTTTGATGTGGTGAGAATTTTGCTGGGTCAGCCATTTCTTTGATAAAGAAGGAAGTAACGTGTGGGTTTTTGTTCTTTTTTGGATTCTTACTGCCTTTCTTTTTGTGTGCCGTGTTTTCTTTTGTGTTTGTTCTTTTGGGGGGGGGTGGTGTGTTGAAAAATGGGGTGTCCAGGATGCAGCACTTAGAGAAGTTGATGGAGATGACTCACCTTCATCAAGCACTTATCAAGAGGAAAAGAAGAAAAAAAAAGTTCAACAGCCTTCAAAAGAGGTGAATCAAACTGGAGGTTCTGGCAATAAACTGGTGTCTGAAGCTCTTCGTACTTCAATAGTGGAGCCAGTGAGTAGAAATGGCTTTGTGAGCATGCATAACTCCCAGACATCAGATACATTTGTTGATGCAACAGCTGAGAAAGAACTGGTAAGTATGTTTGCAGACTTTTTGCTGGACTCACGATTGCTCCATGTGTTAAAGCATTCCTTTTTCTTTTTCAGGGTAATAAATTCTTTAAGGAAAAAAAGTTTGTTCAAGCTATTGAATGCTATTCTCGAAGCATAGTATTGCAACCATCGGCTGTGTCATATGCAAATAGAGCTATGGCATGCATTAAAATTAGAAGGTCTGAATTTTGTAGATAAGTTTTTCAATAAGGTGACTGCTGGAATGTGTGAGGACATGTGGTCTTTGGCCTTTGCCAGATTTCAAGAAGCTGAAGTAGATTGTACGGAGGCCCTTGCTTTAGATGACAGATACATAAAGGCATACTCACGGAGAGCCACTGCTAGAAAAGAACTAGGCAACCTTTTGGGTGCAGTTGCTGGTAACCTTCTCTTCTGTGTATTTTGTCTGCTGATGTTATTGTAAAGGTTTTCTCATGCATATATGGTGTAAAGCAAGACTCCAGATTACAAATACAAATTACTGTATGTTTTGATGGGCTAATTTCATCTGAGAATGGTTTGTTTGTAGCATCCTTTCAAGTGGATCATTGCTGTTGTAACTTATGTGCTTGGAGGGGTTCTTAGGGATGGTCAAAGTGTAGCAGGATGAGGGACTGGTGGATGCCTACAACAGAAAATCAATTTAGAGAAGAGGGGGTATCAAAGACCTGTTTTCTAATTCTTGATGTCATCAAGCTTGACCATGTTCTCTACTATTTCTGGATTTTCTGAACAGCTGGAGTCTGAGTTGCAATTAGAGGTCGTGAGAAGTCTTGGTGCCATTTCGGGTGTGGTCAAGGCACCATCCAATGGTGGTCAAACCACCACTCTAGGAGTTATCCTTTACTCCTCGCTTGTGAAGGATCCATGCCGCTTTATCCCTCTTCTCATAGACACGTATCGGAGGGTTTTCTTCATCGGGCTTCCAGGCTATTGTTTGTTTATACGACATATGGCTGCTAGATGCACCAGTAGGTTGGAGCTTCAGGAGTAGAGACAACAAACAGACGAACCGTAGAGACAAGAAGCTCTCTCTTTCTTTCAGCTCTTTTTTCAGCACTTTTATCCTTTTTTGGATACCCAGAGAATACACACATGTACATGGTTTTGTCTCATGGGCTGAGTTCGGCCTCTAGAAGACGTTAATAAAGATTTCTTTCTTTCTTTCTTTCTCCCCCCTTCTTCCTCTCTGCCCACGCATCGCATTCACGCATCCCTTCAACAGTCTCTCGCTTAGCACATGCCAACAACAAAGTTGAGACTATGCGGTCTCGTACCTTAGATACATACATAGGATATACCAAGCCACTATGGGCTACCTTGGCAATCACTATTGATTTGCAATGCATCTGGAAAGATCACTCTTTAAGTAGTATCTAACACTCACAATCCGCCAATTGTCTCACTAAGATCAAACTCTGTCTAAATTGAGGAACATAGTGCACATATCGTAGCGTATAGGATGCACCACTAGATAATGACAAGCAAACATCTCTTGCACCTGCAATGTCCAACTCCGAACCATCAGCCAAGTGCACACAACCAAGGCTCCCACTAGCGAAAGTGCTAAACCACTCACGATGTGGTGTGACGTGAAAAACTGCATCCTCATCTAGTAACTAACAAGGAGAAGTGCCACCTCTCGAAGACGTATAAGCAGAGTGTCAAAACCTCATTTGCATCACGCATACATCTCCGCTACTGCCTCATACGCCTAAAATAGCGATGCTTGCCTCTGTTACCACATTGCAACCATCACATATATCCGCAACTACGAAACCTTTGTCTCTCATGAGTTGTCACTGTCAACTTTAAACTGTCACACATGATGGATATCATATCAGTGAATAGCGTATATGCAACAAATGTGCATGGTGATGGAACCAAAACTATGGCGAGAAATCCTGGGAGAAAACCGGCAGAGTCTCCCTTGTAAAATGAGCAAACTCTCTCTCAAAATTTTAACCATAAACCATGATCAACGCATCAATTCGATGCTCGCATATACAAAATATAGCTCAATGTAGGTCGAAGAAGAGATGTAAAGAAGTGCACAACTCTCAAAAGAGCATAAAACACATAACCATATGCATAAGTAGAGAGCAAACACAATGCTCAATATGCATGCACAAAACTGCATGCACAATCTGACAACTGCGAGTAACATGTACCTGTAACCTATGACTACTTGACGAGCATACACAAATATCACTCCTGCGAGAGTGGATACAAGAACACTAAATCCGTGTCCAAAATGACAAAATCTGTCAAAGTTAGAGTCAAAACTCGATCACTGTCAAGATGGAAGTCACACTCGACCACAAAACCATCAGAGAGTAAAATGTAGATATGCACAAAGCATGGTGAGAATTTGGGAAAAGTCCGGCTGTAATCGGCCCGTAGGGCGGTAGACGTAGGCTTTCACCCGAAACTTTACTTTAACTTTACGACACAGACGAACTTCACGAATAAGCCTGTGACTAGAATTCAACACTTCAAGACATGGCAGCTAGAGCGCTACCAAGCAGACAACGAGACCCTCTTGGCCCCAAAGACTGGCGCCCCTTTATACTTGAGAAAAAAACCTGTAAACTTCTACAAGTTGTCCACTTTTATCGGGTTGAAATTCCTCTACTCTAACCCGATTTCGGCAACATAACCACAGTAGAAGTCTCCACGGACAAAATCCCAAGTAAACATTGACTTTCCACGCACTTTAGAGCACTTTGCAAAACCTGGCGAGAAATTATAGCTCGGTGAATTCTCTGTTTTGCGCTTCGATCCGCGTGCCGATCACTTCTCTGGATAGCCCTCGAGCTCTTGCACCTGTAGGGTCACTTGCCCCTTGAATTAGACGAGATTCCTCGCGGGAAATCTCTCTAAATTGTCGTGTACAAGCACCCGCACCCAATGCTTTCCTGAGGCTCCCTTGGCAAATAAACGATCCGAACGTTTGCACCTAACCCTCACCAAGATTTCCAAACCTGTCCATGGCTGTAATTGCAGGTTTTTGACCCAATTTCACCAGCATAACGGCGCAAATATCCCTGTAGGTCAAAAGTACACATCAAGGATACTTTCCCTTGCGGTATGGAAGCTTTATAGTGAGCTGCAGGTCAATTTCAGCATGCTGTAATTTTCTGTTTTGCCACTGCTAGGTGCTTACTGCCCTATACACGCATCCCAAGGCCTTTCCGAGGCTCCCCTGGCGATTCCTTGCAGTTTAGGTGCGAAACCCTAAACCTGCAAAAAAACACAGCAGGCTGTAATTCTCTGTTTTGGACCGTTTCGAGCGGAGCGAGCACGCCTACGCGTGTCTTAGGTGCTCCCGCACGCAATGGGATAGTTCCCATGTAAATCAGACGAGTTTTCACTCAAGAAAAATCTCCGTTTTCGCATTCCTTCATGATGGAACTGTGCGCACCTGAAGGGGATTAGCAATTAGCTATTCCGGTTCCTATACAGAAGGCTCTTGCCTTGGCAAACGCGCATAAAACCCTCAGAACTGTACATGGTCATCTGAGAAGCCCATCTAGTGGGGCATTACCATATGTGCAAAGGGGAGAGAGAGATGCGCGAGAGCAAATCGTCGTGCTACATAGAGCAAGGGAGAAAGCAAGCTTTCCATTAAAACTGTGAGTACCTGCACCCACTACTCACACACACTGTAGCACACTTATGAGCAGAAATCAGCCCCCTCTCTTGAAATGGGTGCCCCCTCTTGCTGATGCTTCTGGCAATTGCATCTGGAGCTGCCAAGTGTCCAGTTTGCCTCTGTTAAGTTAATTTCTTTGTACCCACCAACTTTTAAGTGTAGCGAGGGGCCTAAATGACTTTGAACTGAGCCTAGACACCCTCTTATTGCTCGTATTCCAGTGCCGATTGACCTGACGAACTCATGGTGACCTGCCCTTCCCAACTGCGGGTGAAACTCTCGGCCGTCGGCCATTTCATAGTGGCCATACAATGTCCAGCCATTTGCAACTTCAAATAGAGGGTCTCAAAACTTAAACAGAAATCATCGGAAAGAAAGCAACAACCCAAGTTAGCAATTGCCACGTCCTCGTGACATACCGATCTCTTAAAATCGCAAACGTTCTCGATTGCATGCCATATATACATGCCATAGATGATTTAGTGTGGTAGGCACCCTTTTATCATCGCATGTATCCGCAAGAAAGACTGGTAAAACATGTGTACAATTGACTTAATGAGACCTTCATACTTTTGTCAAACAATGTACATTGCTATTGCAGTGAATCCATGAGTACATTTGATGTGCTAGTTCTATCATTATCGCTCGTTTTGAGACGGTGGGTTGGGGCATACGTAGGGTGTAACCCTAAGGCCTCAAGGTAAAGCTGCAATACCACTTTGCAAAACCTCGCGAGAAATTACAACTCACTGAATTCTCTGTTTTGCGCTCCAATCCACGTGCCGATCACTTCTGTGGATATCCCTCGAGCTCTTGCAATTGTAGGATCACTTGCCCCTTGAATTAGACGAGATTCCTCAAGGGAAATCTCTCTCAATTGTCGTGTACAAGCACCCAATGCTTTCCCGAGGCTCCCCTGGCAAATAAACAATGCGAAGGCTTGCACCTAACCCTCACCAAGCTGTCCAAACCTGTCCATGACTGTAATTGTAGGTTTTTGACCCAATTTCGCTAGCATAACGGTGCAAGTATCCCTGTAGGTCAAAAGTACACGTCAAGGACACTTTCCCTTGCGTTATGGAAGTTTTCTAGTGAGCTGCAGGTTGATTTCAGCATGCTCTAATTTTCTGTTTTTCCATTGCTAGGTGCTTACTGCCCTGTACACGCATCCCAAGGCTTTTTCGAGGCTCCCCTGGCGATTCCCTGTGGTTTGGGTGTGAAACCCTAAACCTGCAAAAGAACACAGTAAGATGTAATTCTCTGTTTTGGACCGTTTCGAGCGGAGCAAGCATGCCTATAGGATCTCTTGCACCTGTAGGATCACTTGCCCCTTGAATTAGACGAGATTCCTCGCGGGAAATCTCTCTAAATTGTTGTGAACAAGCACCCAATGCTTTCCTGAAGCTCTCCTGGAAAATAAACGATCCGAACGTTTGCACCTAACCCTCACCAAGATGTCCAAACTTGTCCATGGTTGTAATAGCTGGTTTTTACCCAATTTTGCCAGCATAACGGCGCAAATATCCCTGTAGGTCAAAAGTACACGTCAAGGACACTTTTCCTTGCGGTACAAAAGCTTTCTAGTGAGCTGTAGGTCAATTTCAGCATGCTGTAATTTTCTTGTGTTGCCACTGCTAGGTGCCTACTGCCCTGTACACGCATCCCAAGGCCTTTCCGAGGCTCCCCTGGCAATTCCTTGCAATTTAGGTGCGAAACCCTAAACCTGCAGAAAAACAGAGCAGGCTGTAATTCTCTGTTTTGGACCGTTCCGACCGGAGCGAGCACGCCTACGTGTCTCAGGTGCTCCCGCATGCAATGGGACAGTTCCCCTGTAAATCGGATGAGTTCCCACGCAAGAAAGCTCTCTGTTTTCGCATTCCCTCACGATGGAACTGTGCGTGCCTGAAGGGGATTAGCAATCAGCTATTCCGGTTCCGGTACAGAAGGCTCTTGCCTTGGCAAACGCGCATAAAACCCTCAGAACTGTACATGGTCATCTGAGAAGCCCAACTAGTGGGGCATTACGTTATGTGCAAAGGGGAGAGAGATGCGCGAGAGCAAATCGTCGCGCTACATAGAGCAAGGGAGAAGGCAAGCTTTCCATTAAAGCTGTGAGCACTGCACCCACTATTCACACACTGTAGCACACTTATGAGTTAAAATCAGCCCCCTCTCTTGAAATGGGCGCCTCCTCTTGCTGATGCTTCTGGCAATTGCATCTAGAGCTGCCAAGTGCATAGTCACAGGAGACGCTCTTTTTCGGGCTTCTCGTCCCCACTTGCTGTCCCGCCCTCTTTTTTACACTAAAAATTCATTTGAGCCCCGTCCCCCGTTCCCCGTGAAACCAGCCCGTATGGCGGTAGGCTTTGGCTTTCACCCAAAATTCTTTACTTTAGACACACACACAGAGCACTTTGCAAGGGTAACCTGCGACGGGAATGAACACTTATGCACACACACGGCTCGGAAGCTAGAATGCTCTGAGCAGACGCCGACAACCTGTAGGCCCCAAAATTGGCGCCCCTTTCGGTATTTCTTTATATATTAACAGAGGGAATAAAACCTGTGATTTCCTACGAGCTGTCCCGCATAATCTGGGCTGAACACCATCTGTTCTGGCCCGACATAACTATACTAGGACGCTTCACAGATAGTATCCCCACGCAATAGATGACTTTCCCGACGCATACGGACACTGTGCAAAACCTGGCGAGAATTGGCAGCACGCTGAGTTCTCTGTTTTCTGCCCTGAAAATGTGCCAAATCACCTCTACAGTAGTCCCCGGACCTCTTGGGGGTATGAGGGACCGTTTAGGGCCGAAACCCTAAACCTGCAAAAATACAGAGCAGGCTGTATTTCTCTGTTTTGGGTTCTGTTTCGCGAGCCGGTCGCATCCGTAGCAAGTCCTCAAGCTCCCGCACCTGTAGGGCTTCTTGCCCTTTGAATCGGACGAGATTTCTTATGTGAAACTTCTCCGAATTCACCTGTACCTGCGGGGGATTAGCAACTAGCTAATCGAGTACTTGTGCAAGAGGCTCTTGCCTGGGCAATCGCGCATGAACCCACACAACTGTACATCAGTTAAATGAAGAGCCCTCTTGTGGGGCATCACATAACTGCACGTAGGGGAGAGAGAGAGCCGTGTGTAGTGTGCAGGTCATCACTCCTAGCACCACACTGTACATAGAGAGGAAAGCAAGCACTCCATAGCTCTTAACGTGTGATAGGAAGCTGCAAAATGAGCCTCCCAGCTATAAATTCGGCGCCCATTTTTCTACAAGAGGAAAGTGCACAAAAATGTGCCACTTGGCATGATTGCAAGCATTTTCCCGTTTTGGGGTTGCCACCTAAAAATCTCCCGACTGGTTGCCCAGTTGTCTTCGCGATAGACTTGTAAAAGGTTCCCCTTGTCATTCCGAAAGTAATGACGGGAACACATTTCACGGCCCAAAATAACAGTTCCCTAATTTTTAGGAGATGCTTATGTTGGGCTCCCACTGGTCTTCTGACCATCTATCCTTATTGGGACCGCATCCAAGAGTGCAATGTGGCCCAACTGTCCGATACTTTCTGTTGGTGATCCCACCTTGACTTTATGCCTTTGTTGAGTTCACTTCCTAGTATCGACCAACTTGCTAAGTGCAACGGTGGGACCTACATGATCTTGCACTGAGCCTAGACATCCTCTTACTATACGAATTCCAGTGCCTACGCACTTCCCATCTGCGGGTGAAACCAACGTTCATATTGGTCATACAATGTCCGACCATTTGCAACTTCAAAAAGAGGGCCTCAAAAATAAAACAAAAATCATTGGAAAGAAACCAACAACTAAGGTTAGCAATTGCCACGTCCTCGTGACATAGTTAACAATTGCCATGCCCTCCTGACACCCTGTCCTGGAATGCATCCCTTGTGAGGAAACTCGTGTAATTCAAAGGGTACTCGAATCTCGTCTAATTCAAGGGGCGAAAATGACTTTGAACTGAGTCTAGACACCCTTTTACTGCTCGGATTCGAGTGCCGATTGGCTCGACCAACTCGTGGTGACTTGCCCTTTCCAATTGCGGGTGAAAGTCTCGGCTGTTGGCCGTTTCACACTTGCCATACAATATCCGGCCATTTGCAACTTTAAATAGAGGGTCCCAAAACTTAAACAAAAATCATCGAAAAGAAACCAACAACTCAAGTTAGCAATTGCCACGTCCTCGTGAGACCGACAAAGTTTTTCTTGAATCTTGAGAAAAATCTCAAAAATCCCACCAAAATCGCTTAGACCATAAAGAGACACTCACTGTCTTGTAGCAAATCCACATATGGATACGTAAACTATTAAAATCCTAGTAATCTAGCTCACTCGAGACCGAGCAGCTCTATGGACAATTGTAAACTTTGTCCGAAATGCGTTTAAACTTGTGAATCTGCCACATGCGAACTGTACCTAGCTCACTCGATATCTGTATATGCATCCAAATTAGCAACAACACAAAACCGTTCTGGGAAACTCTCTGAAGTAACCCACATAGTCATACATAAGCACACAACCTGTGCATCATAATCCGCATTGGAAAAACGTGACCCGTGAGCAAAAAGACCTCAACCGGAATGTGATCCTTGGCCAGAATTCCAACGCTCTCCACCTATTTCATCGATGTAGAAGACTCCACCTCGAAGCAAGTGTGTGCTCGGGAAATTGTGTCTCTCAAGAGATCGCTTCATTGGTGTGCAAACGCCTCTATGGTTGGTTATCCAAATATACCAAAACATCTCAAAATTCAAGGTCTGTACAAGCATCTGTCGTGCTTCCAAAAGTGCATCAAACTTGCACATTGCGCGAAACATAAAACGTGAAATTTGCTGTATACAATCAATCCTAGCTAAATATGAGCAAATCTGTGAGAAATTTGAAAAAAGCTTTTTTTGCAAAATTATAGACGATGTCGAAATAGAGTGGAGTAGCCGGAGAATTTTCAGATCTGCATTCTACAGGGAGAAAAATGATGTGCAAAATAGTGCTGTTGTGCACACAGTTTTTAGTGCAGCACCTTTACCTACAGAGTATCTTCCACATTGTCTTCTGAGCTTCCACAAGAGCACAGATCACTCTCATTACAGCTCACAAGCTCTAATTGCCTTCTCACAAAGCTTCCAAGCTTTCTTGATCTCTTCGCCACCAAGAGCAAGCAAGCTATTCCCTCGGAGCTCTTGACGCCATCGTGCTCCCCGCGATCACTGTGCACTGTGAGACGAGTTGAAGGGATGTGCGAATGCGGTGTGTGTGTGGAGAGGGATAAGGAGAGAGAGAAATGAAATGAAATGTTATATTAACGTCTTCAAAAGGCCAAAGTGACCTATGAGAGAGAACACATAGTGTGGGGTGGATCAGATGGGCTAAAGCAGCACATCATGTGTCATGGTATCAGAGCGGGGACATGCTCTGATACTAGTTGAAAGGCTAAGTAAATGATTAAGGTGAGGAGATTAATGTAGCATTCATCATGCAGTCATAATGATTATAGAGAGAGATTAACTCAATGCTCACTAGATTAGAGTGAGACAAATACAACTTGATTATTCAACTAATGAAGATAATTACAAAGCTTACTATATAGGCATAGCATGAAATGCTTACACCTCTCCAAAGGTCACTTAGCTCTTCTTAAAGGGAAAGATGCCACTTGACCCTTGACCCTTCTACTTGGCTCTTCACATGACTCTTAAGATATAACATGCCAACACATGGGTTGTCACATGGTTCTACACACATTGCACTCTACATGGATAGAGTGAGTTCTTGCGGTGTAACAAACCCCGCACCTCAACAACCCTCCCCATGTGGGTTTTGTTGCACTAATCACACACTCCTCCCTTCAAAACACACTAGGGACAAGGTACACAATTTTGCCTCCCCTTGAAACATAGGGTGCAGGCGCACAAACCTCCCTCGGAACAAAGTAGGGGATGGAACACAAAGTCCCTGTGGGGTACACAATTCCTCCCCTACAACAACAAATGGGGGAAGTACAAAATGATAGTGCTTCACAACACATTGTCATAGACTATACCGACTTGATTGTTGGTATCTTCATTACTGGAATCTTCAGCAGCAAGATTGATTTTGCCTTTGTCTTTGTCTTTGTATCTTTCTTTGTAGTTACTTCTGCTATTGTTGATTTGTCTTTCATCGAGCTTGCAATCTTTTGACCACGGATTTTACAAGGGTTTATTTCATAACAACCTTTGGATAGGTGGTTGGTTCTATCACAATGAATGCACTTAAAATTTCCTCTTATTTTAAAGTTGCTTGATGTCACATCATAAGTGCCATTGGATTCATCTGTGTCTCCTTTTATCTTCTTCTCGTGTTGTTGTAGAGAGTTGATCACATCTTGAAGGTTGGGTATGAGTTCTTTCTCCTTTAGCACAGTGACTATCTGTCCATAGTCTTTATCAGGTACAACTTTCAATATTAACTACTTGATTTTCATTCTCTACAAGACTTTTACTGTAGGCAAGTTGGGTGCAAATGTTCTTGAGCCGGTTTACAAGTGAGGCAACATCTTCCCCTTGCTCCATAACTAGGCTATAAAGTTGCATTCTTAGGGATATTTTGGAGTACTTTGCAATAACTTCAAAATGCCTCTCTAAGGTAGTCCATGCCTCATATGATGTGGTGCAATTATCTAAATAGTTCACAAAATTATGAACTAGGGAGGTGGGTAGAATACCTAGGGCTTGCTCATTTGCAAATTGTGCTAGAGTTTACCTAGTTTCGATCCTTTCGTTTGCTCCTAGAGGCTTTACAACTTGACCAGAGCTGCTTGTGCATTAGGTATCCCTTGGTTTTGGTTTGCCAAGTGTGAAAACCTTAGCCATTTGTCAACTCCTTTCTCTCCACCCATAGCGGTGTACGGCAAAGTGTAGTGAGAAGGTATTATCTTAGATATTTGGGTAGTGTCTAATCCTCGTGTGAGTTTTATACACGATTTCTCAAGAGAATAGCTGTTGAGGTGCGCGATTTGTTGCACCGGAAGAACTCACCCTGTCAATGTAGAGTGCCATGTAGGATGCCATGTGTGTGAAACCATGTGACAATCCATGTGAATTATGCCAATCCCTTTTTGAAATATAGGGTGCCCAGCTAGAGGGTTTCGCATTGCTCATGACCGTCAATCAGAGTACCGTGTCAGCACACGGAAATTCTGTCCCGATTCATGGAACACCACATCATCAGCTTTGGGATCTCTTTCTCTGTCCTCTCTTTTGTCAAGCCCATGGATCCTAGTGCCACATCATGACTTTTATGACAACTTGTAGGACACAAGATTTGGAATGTTCTACAATACCAAAAAGATAACTCAGAACATGTGCGAGTCTGGAGCGTTTTCGAGTCCTTGGATATTATAATATATACCGCCCTCGTAGAACTCACACGATTGCTTTTTCTAGTTAGCAATGGTGGCATGATCTTGTGCATTCTTTATTTTTCCCTTTGGAGTCTTGGGCATTTCTTGCATATGCAGTAGAATGTCAGGTACAAATCGCAACTTGACTCCTTGGGTTAGGTAGGAATAGGCATGAATGGACGAGTGGCCACGTGCTTAGAATCATTGTAAGAAAATTTGTTATGTTGGGAACACCTACCTCAACTAACTAGGATGATGAAAGACATACATGTGTAACACTTCTTCCATTCTCTGGTTTGTACATTTTGTTTGTCTACCAGTTTTTGGGGTCTTCCGAGGATGACATGCACAACTTAGTTTCCAACTTTTGGATAATTTTTTCCACAAGTGTACATGAAACTTTGTACCGCGGTCACATCTCCTTAGGGAAACGATAAAGCTTATTAACTAGTGGTTATAAATCTTGCTACCTTAGTGAGATTGTTTGACATCTATCCAAATGGCGTTCTGACCTTAGGAGGTAATTTAATGACTAAGTCTGTTAAAGTGCACTCCAACTTTTACCGTAAGTTGTATTGGATGTAACATTCTTGCTCTTTTCTGATCATTTGATCTTCTTAAACCTGGTACTGTGCACACTCTCACACAGCTCTTGACAAGCCCTTTCACCGGTCACATGTGGCCAATAGAAACATCGGCTCACTAAGGCGAAAGTTTTGTGTATGCCAGGATGTCTTGCATTAGGTGCATTATGACCCTCATACAAAATATGACAGTGAATGCCCTGACCATTGGGTGCATAGACTTTGCCTTGGTTGAAAAGTAGAGCATGTTTGAAGGAATGTTTTCCTGCTATGTTCTCTTGGTAGCTAGTTGTCAAGCATTCAAACCATTATATCATCCTTGGCTATGTATTCCCTCTTGGACTGGCTGGCAAACCCTGCCAAAGTGAGGATCCTCTTCATGTCCTATTACAGCTTTTGACGTTGGTCATAGGATTTCAGGTTTAGTGGTGCATTTCAAGGACAATGCCGATCTTGCTGTCTAGAAAAATAAGAACGGTCCATACCTTTGCTAGCCTTTAAAAGTATATTAAAATATGAATTCCGTTGATGCTCGGGAAGTTTGTGGACCTCGTTTTACAATAACTGACAATAAATTGCCAAAAGTTTTCATTTAAATCTCTAAAAATTCCAAAGAATAGCACAACTTGTAGCCATAGTTATCTCAAGAATGTGGAACTAAGCCATGGCAATAAAACCCATAATCAAAATTCATGAAACTTCACACAATTAATCTTAAATTTGGCTCAAGTTTTACTCAAAAGTAAGTGTAAGTACTATTCAAAACCACTTCGCACAAAGTTGCACTTGATACTCCATGCACACTTCAATTTCGCATGCACACCTAAATTAATCAAAGGCACGCACTAATTTTTATGCGCGCACACACTATTAATTCTAAAAGTAAGATGCACATACACACAGATAAGTGCACACATACTTAAACTTGGTGCAACTATATGATAGGAAATCAAGTGATACTTGCAAAGGGGGTTTTGTAAGAGCAACCATTAAACTCCTCAACATGGCACCAATGGTATATTAAGTATGTGTTGACGATATTGTTGATATTTTTTGCTAGCAAACGATGAAAGAAATTGTTATTTCAAGGTATAAGTCTTAGCAAACAGTTAATGTCATTTACAATGGTTCTGAATGGACTGACTAAGATTCTTCCATCCCTAGGCTTTGCAAAGTTGTTTGGACATACACTAGGGGGCCCTATGTATGTGAAGTTAGTCTTATTCACTGATATGTGCAGACTCGGAATTTGCGTTACGATTGGAGCCAGATAACAAGGAGCTCAAGGAGCAGTATATCAATGCAAAAGCTATGTGTGAGAAGGTTAGATTAGGATGATGATGTGTATAAAATTTTGTCCAATGTGATAAGGAACAGAAAAACTATATAGTTCGATGTCTCTTAATTCTTTCTTTAACTTTAATGAGGTTTTAAATTGCATTTTAGTTTCTTATTTTATTGCAAGTGACAAAAAAAGTGATTTATTGTCATTTTCAAAAATTCATCAAGGTGTATTAAATGGGTTTAACTGAGAACAATTAGTCTCATTTTTCTATATTTGAAGGTTCAGATTTTTGTTAAATTAAAAATTCTTGAACCATATCTTGATTGAAAGAGGAGATCACAAAGACAACTTGGTGAGTCTTGGCATGGAATATACAACTCTTCCTGGCCTCCAGGTGAGTCTAGCAGACACACTATCATTTATCCTGTAGTCAATGCAGGAGATTGTGCTTGTCCATCCTTGCTTTTGCAACGAAGGGACCAGGTACTGGTAGAGGCAACGCCACGTTTCCTACAGACAATGGAGAAGTTGTTTTGACCTTGCCAGACCTAAATTTCAATGTTATTGAGGGTATCAAGTAGCAATTGAGGCTTGAAGAGGACCCAGAAGCCAAGAGAGTGGAGGGAGGGCAAGAGAAGGGCTTGGAGGAGGTAGAAGTGGCAGAAGCATCACAACGTGAAGACCAAAGTAAGAGAATCAAGGAACTGAAGTACAAGGCAAAGAGTTCTAGGCGTCCTCCTCTAGAGAAGAGGTTGATGCAAGGACTTTGATCCAACATCATATACAATCACGGCGTTGTTAAAATCGCTGTTATTCACCCAAGAATCCATGTAGGTGTCTTGACGAAATACAAGTCTCATTCTAGCACCATTAGGTGCATAACTAGTAGCACCGATGGATGCATGACTAAACACGAAACCTATCAAGACATCATTTATGTCTATGGATGCCCACATAAGGTTTTCTAGAGTAGTGTTTGCTTGCGAATGAGCAGTACATCATCCACAACATGTCTATGCGAACACCATAAACTTAGGAATCATGTAGTCCCATTTACATCTTTAGAAACACAGACTATCTACATGGATGTCAGGGTGGCACAAGCCAACAACCATGTATATAATAGAAAACCAATACTCTTTCTTGGTTCTCAATCTCTCCGATCTCTTTGGGAATTTCTCCTCTTATTCTGTTATGATCACAACACATCTCTCTCCAAGCTAGGCCCTGGAGAAACGAGAGATAAAGTTGCTGGAAAAGATAAAGCCTCGAGCGGAGGAGGATTGCATGGAACAATGTCCATCTGTCTGTATGCCACAAATTGTTGACGTGTGGACCACTGAAGAAGAAGGGGGTTAGGACTCAAGAATCCTAACCACACCTAACTTGTAGGTTCTGGCCGAGGGACTTAGATCTTGACCGAGGAGCCTAAAATCCCCAAAAGACCATAAGACTACAAATTTGCGTAGCAGATGATGGTGTGGCAACACTGTATGGCTATTCTTGGAAATCACGAAAAGATGCTAATGTGGCAGCGTGTTTTGTGGATAGCGCTCTTGGCACTAGGTTTTTGCAACAAATGCCTTTGGAGAAGTAGCTTTTCACAGCAGTTTCTTTTGGGGGCCAAGGGCCTTTAAATATGTTGTAAGGGCACTCCCTCTGGCATTCTACCTTACGGCGAAGTAGAGGAGAACCCAGAGCTCGCAACCTTGTGAAAGCAATATAAAGAAATACCGAAACGTGTGCCAAGGTTTGGGGTTAGTGCAGTCTAGGAGTGGAACCCCACCACTCTATGTGTCTCCCGTGGATTCAGTCTCTCTTTCAGTTCTCTTGTTTTGAATGTTAAAAGTCTGTTCTTTTCAGTTGTAACGTGGTGCCCTCCCGTTATAGTGGTATCAAAACTTCGGTCGTTTACCGTTTTGATGAGTAAACCGGTCCTACACCAACCTTATAAGTGCAAGCTATGGACTTGGAAAAAGAAGAAACGACAACAGAAAGAGGAGATGAAGAAGGAGGAGCTCGTTCTTGCCCTACAAGCACAAAAATTTACTTTTTGACACTTTTCCAGTGTTGTGAAGGGCTCTTAAAAGCTCTTGACGGCTGAGAGTTTGGATATGCAACAAAAGACAAAGTTGATCCTCTCGACAAGCCCTACGCATTGACGCGAACGGATTTTGATTCTCATAATTATGGAAAATTAGGGTTTTCAACATCAAATTAGGATTTCTGCGAAAAATGTGTAAAATTAATGTTTTTGGAAGCTCTTGTTATTTGTGTGCATATAATAGGTAATAGGAGCTAGGAACATGCATTCGGAAACATTTAGGAGCACGGAGCTGGACATCCACTCTTTTGCAACAAGGAGAACCATCTGCTTGAAATTTTGCTTGAGGAATTGTTTGTGAATACTTTCTAGTAATAGTTTGAACTTGCTTTGACTTGTTTGAACACGTTTGAAGTTTGAGGAGCCTCTGAATGGTACAGGCTGCGGTCTGGGGGTGTTTGGTTGTTTATAGCCTTTGAAGTTCTCATGGCCCGGACTTCGGTTCCCGGGGGGGGGTGGGTATTCATGAGGGAAGTATTGTCTTTGAATTTCTCATGGCTCGGACCTCGGTTCTTGGGAGGAGTATTCATTGGGAAGTATGTCTTTATGTTTTGTGACTGCACTTGTGATCATGTGTATTGCATCGTGATAGTCAACCATATATGCTCCAAATTGGGTGAGATTGAGTGGGTGTGCGATCTTAGTGCATCAGGACACTCCTCTAAAGATCAGTGCGGTCTGGGTGTGATGGTGAACTTTGCTACGCAAGAGTATCAAGAGCTCCGATGTGGAATGAGAATACTGAATGACCCTCATATGTTTGAGCTAACTTGATTGAGTATTGCAGGTCTAATTGCTGACGATTACTCTTATTTGAAGAATGGAGTATGCCAGAAATTGCTGATGTGTCAACCACTGACGATGAGGGGGGTTAGGTCTCCAGAATCCTAACCCTAGCAAACTTAGAGATTGTGGCCGAGGGGCCTAAAACTTTCAACGAACGACTAAAGGGGTTAGAATTAAAAATCCTAACTGTACCAACTTGTAGATCTTGGGCGAGGGGCCTAAAACCCCAACAAGACCAAAAGACTACAAATTTGCGTAGCAGATGATGGCGTGGTAGCACTGTACGACTATTCTTGGAAATCACGGAAAGATGCTGATGTGGAGAGCTCTCTGGGTGCTAGGTTTTTACACCAGATACTTTTGGAGAAGCAACTTTTCATCGCAGTTGCTTTTGGGGGCCAAGGGTCTTGAATATTTTGTAAGGGCACTCCCTCCGGCATTCTACCTTGCGATGAAGCAGAGCACAATTGAGAGCTTGTAACCTTGTGGAAGCAATATAGAGAAATACCGAAGCCGATGCAGTCTGGGTTTGGAACCCCACCACTCCGCGTCTCTCATTTGGATTCTCTCTTTTTCAGTTCAGTTGTTTTGAAGTGCTAAAAGTGTGTTCTTTTCAGTTGGCACGTGGTGCCCTCCAGTTACGGAGTATAACGATGACGGTACAATATTATGCCTGGAACCCTGTTAAGCTCTGAGAAAGAAGAGGTAAAGCTGTTGACAAAAATAAAGCCTCAAGAGGAGGACAGAGTGGAACAATGTTCCTGTGTTTGTAAACGTGTAAAAACCAAGGCACCTTTGTCTGGCTCTATCGCCTTCTCCATTTTCTTTGCTTCTCTTCTCCTAGCTCTCTTTGCTTGTGATCTACTAGTGTCTGTTCCTATAAATTGTAACTGGCTGGCCTACTGCCCAGGCGATTCGAGGCAGAAAAACAGAGATTTTTAGCTTGGCAAATCAGAATTTCAGCACTTAAATTAAGGAGATTGAAGACAATGTAGTTAGGAGATGGGATTGGGAGAGATGGAGAGGCGGAGTTCCTACCCTACATAGTACTGCCCCTGAATAGGTAACCCTTTTGGTATTATTAAAAATTATATCAAATACGAGAAGTACAAAGCTTAAGAGATGGTACCCTTATTCTGTGAGACCAGATCAGGAGAGGGGGAGAGTGTGTTCCAGCAAAAGAACCCCACAATTGGTTACATTCAGACCTTTAAACAGGCATATGTGTGTTTGTGTGTAGAGGTATAGACCAAGTGCCAAGTGTCTGAGCTTTCCTCCTTTATCTGAGTCTCTAATGGGCTGTTTTGAACAAGTGGCGAGTTCTTCTCCTGCGTGTGTGTGTGGTCGCATGGTGTCAAACTACTGACGTGTCAAGTCACTGAAGAACGGAGCCGACTAGCCGATCCCGGCGGAGGGACCTAAACCCTAAGAAGAAGCCCTACCAACCTATGGGACCCCGTTCGATGGGGGCCAGAGGACCTAAAGATTAAAGCGAGACCAACACACACACACAAAGCGAATTCAGGTGCTGATGTGGCATTCAACACGGATTTTCACGAATCGCGTTGCTGATGTGGCAGCCCGTACAGATTTCCGCGAATCGCGCTGTTGACGTGGCAGGTGTACGGATTTTCGTAATCGCGCTTACAGCTTTTTGGGTTCAACGTTTTTGGACCATATGCTTTTGAGTATACAACTTTTCATGTAAACTGCTTTTGAATGGCCAAGGGCCTTTAAATATAAACTGTGGGCTCACTCTGGCAATCTGCCCGCGAGAGATGCAGAGCAATAGCCACAGAGTGTACTTGTTTAAGCGATATAAAGAAATACGGAAAGAGGCACCACAGTTTGGGGCCAGTACTCTCTGGGGTGGAATTCCGCCACTCCGTGTCATGTGTTCTCTCTCATTCTGTTCAGTTGTTATTGAAGTGCTAAAAGTCTGTTAAGTGTGTTCTTTTCTATTGGCACGTGGTGCCTTCATGGTTACAGTGGTATTAGAGCTTCAGGCGTGTGCTTTTCTGAAAGCATACCGGTCCTACCAAAGAGTTGACGGAGCAAGATGGCGCTTCCAAGTTTTATAGGGATTTTATTGTGAAAGAATCTTCGTGTTTCAACTCCAGACTTATTAGCCACTCCCACCCTTACTCCATCGCGCATCAGGTGCGCTCCCGTCTTCATCGCTTTGTCTTACAGGGCATAAGCCATAAAGATCACTTGCAAAGAAGGATCAAGGATTTTTTTTTTCAAGCCACTGTTTGTTCTCAGAGGCAGTGCCATGCAGTGGTGGATGTTTATAGCTACCAATCCGCACACTCCAAGGACTTGGCAAGCTTTCAGGAAAAAAGTTGCCTGAAGTTGCATGCCTTTAGACATCTTCCGTCGGATTGTAGCTTCTCGCAAAGTGGGGTATCCTGAAAGGCTAGCCATAGAAACCCTAGCAGATTAAAACTTGAAATTTCTTGACATCTCTCAATAGGTGTCTCTTTTCAGGCTGATAACCTTGGAGGTATAGTGTGATTGGTGTATCTTGGGGCTACCATCACCACCACAGGAACACTGTCTGTCAAGGCCTGTTTTGACTATTCGAGAGCTTATGGACCATGCTGCGGTCGGCTATAACCTTATGGAAGGAATCTAGCTCTAATCTTGGTGCAGGTTTCTCGATGGAAAGCTAGGCGTCTTTTTGAGCTCGACTGATGTCGAGATTGCTTCTTAGGTTTGAGTTCTGTTTGAAATGGATGGTATCTGTTTTGAACCTGTTTTGGTGCCGATTTGAATTGTTTGACCCTGGTTTCAATATTGGTTTCAATGATTGGTGATTTTACTTCCGGGTGGAGAAGTGAGAAATGGTGTTTAGGTATTGTCTGAACCTCAAAATGTTGGGATGTTTGGGGAGCGTTTCGTTGTATGCTTGAACCTCCAAACGACGCAAGTTGTGGTCTGGGGGTGTTTGGTTGTAAAAGGCCTTATAGCAGAATGAAGACATGCCTCTACTTGAACGCGCTCGCTACCCCTGCCCCCCCCCTTCCCTCTCGCCATTGCTGCCCCCCCCTGCCCTCGCGCGCCCTTTGCCTTCCACTGCTGCGCGCAGCCCCCCAGCGCGCCCCCCGCCCCGCCCGCTGCCCTACCCGCTGCCACCCAGCCCACCCGTTGCCATAGAGGGACTCCTCCAAAGTCATCTCGCCCAACCCCGTTGAGCCCGCCGTTCGACTTGCTCTTTCACTGATAGAGCAAGTGAGCCTAGCCGTAGAGGTAGAGCGCTTGCAGGCCACTTCTGTCATCTGTAAGATGCTCAGCACCATACCTAGCAGAGGAGAGCTGCATGAACTTCTCCAGGCCCGCCTTCTTGCAGTGGTAGGCAAGATCTTGGACGTTCAGATCCTCGGACGAGGCTACTATCAGATCGAGTTTGAGACCTCCTAGATGGCGTCCAAGGTCATCGCCATGAGCCCCTTGACCATCCGAGCAGTTCGAGCCCACTTTCGATAGTGGAGACATGGTTTTGACCCTGCTTGAGATGTGTTGGTAGAGGAGGCGGACATTCCCATCTCCGTCTGCTTTTCTGGTTTGCGGAGGGAGTACCTACCACTTTTGTCCAGGACAGGCTCAGCGATTGGGACTAACTTGGAGACACCTCGCACGGCAACCTCGGTAGCTGCCAAGGCGGCCGGCATTCTCTCAGTTCGCACGGTTAGGGATACTCACACTCTCCCGAAGGTCATCCTCCTTCCTCGGGTGAGTGGGGGTTGGTTTAGACAGCGCGTGGAGTATTCGGGCCTCTCGAACCAGTGCTTCATTTGTCGACAGATGGGCCATCTTGCGAAGGCCTGTCCACGGAGGAGGCCTCGATCTACACCACAGACTCAGCCCTAGCCTGCAAGGGCTGGCCAGCAGCCACATGCAGAGACACAAAGCACACAGGCAGAGTCACCCTCCGAGCATGGGGTTCCAGCAGAGGAGGGATGGCAGCAGGTTCGTGGTCGACGCCGGTAGGGGCCACAGAGACGGCTTGGCACTCAGAGTGGCCCTCAGGCGTCTGCCCATCAGCCGAGGCTTCCCGCGGGGAAGCGATTCGGTCCTTTTGAGCAGGACGAGGTCCCTACTCCAGCCCCCACCTAAGCTTGATTCTCGACAGCCCCTCCCCCCGAGTTCCCCCCCTCCTCATCAGCCTCCCCCCCTCCTCTTGTTCCCGCCGCCTCTCCCCCTTGCCCCTCTACCTTTGCCCGACCCCCCCGCCCCTCTTCTCCCCCACCTCCCCCTGCTCCCCCTCCCGCTCTAGTTCCTAAGTCTACTCAGGGGGCAGGGCCATCTTCAGTTGCTAGGAGATCTCTTGGCAGCGCCTTTGCCACGAGTCGTTGGGGAGAGAGGGACAACCTTTTTTGCGACACCCTCTACAGGTACAGACGTCTTGCTTTGCAGCAGTTCCTCGAGGTTTGACGAGCTTTGACATTCGACGCCGATGGGACTTCTTTGCCTACGACTTTACACGCTTTCTCGGTGACTCCTCATCAAACCTTGAGGCAGCCTGCTTTAAGGTTCATGTTCTGTTCCTTGCAGCCAGGGTGATAGAGGCCTTGGACTCAGTAGTTGGCTTCTCTTTCCCCTTTGCGGCAGGGACCAGACTAAGTGGACCCTCGACTCAGTGTTGGAGTGGCTGCATACACAGGCCCTAGAGTTCTCTCACCACATGGGAGACCTAGGAGTTACAGACATGCTTTTGACTCTATGGCCATTGGCCAAGTTTGTAGTGACTCCTCCAGATGCAGCAGGATGTAAACACATTGTGGTTCACTTCTTTGCTGATACTGAGTGCTCGCCATGCTATGTGTACATTCATGAGGACTCCTGGACAGAGGAGGTTGCTTTACGTACGGCTCGGGCTACATGGGCTTGGGCCAGACACTCTTTGCAGTCACGCCTATCTAGAGCACGCTTCGATGCGGATTACTCCCCATCCAAACCAGCCTCAAAGATAGCACGTTTAGCTGCTGCGACAACATCTGTTCTTTCTCGCTCCCCATGAGGATCGTCTCATGGAACGTGCAGGGACTAGGTGGGCCCCAGTTTCAAGGTCAGAGGGTCCGACTACGTCAGGAGCTTCAGCGTTGCCTTGTGGGAGGAGAGATTGATCTCCATATGCTACAGGAGCATCATCTGTGTGAGAGCTGCATTAGACGTGGTCAGCTCTTGCGTGGACAATATGATACTTTTTGGTCAACTGCTTTTGGACCTAGAGGCATCCAGGGTGGGGTATGTATGACTATTGCGGATTCTTTGCAGTAGGCCATTGTGCGCAGAGAGATTATTGTGCCAGGCAGGGCTCAGTGGATCACTATGCAGGTTCAGTGTTGCCTTGTGGGCTTCCTGAACATATATGCGCCCAATGTGGTGAGTGCACGAGCAGAGTTTTGGTCACAGATTGTTGAATCTTTGCCGCAGGCAGAACATTGGTGCATAGGGGGTGACTTCAACATGTTGGAAGACCCTTCTGACAGGAGTGGTTGTAGCCATGCTAATGTGCATGGAGTTGAGCTGGCAGCCTGGGAGAGGTTTTGTATGACTCTGAGGGTTTCGGATGTGTGGCAGCACTCTAGCTTTGTGAGGCCCCTAGACAGCCTGACCTTCTCTCATTCGGACCGTAGAGTGGGAGGAGTGAATCTATCGCGGATAGATCGGTTCTACACTAGTGACCATTTTGTGACTTGGGTAGGACAGTTGGCATTCTGGCTGGGACTTCCTTCTCGGACCATGCGCCAGTACTCACTGGATGCACTCTTTGAACACTGTCGGAGATCACCAAGCTCATCCGCCAGGAGCACAGGAGCTGGGCACGAAGATGGCTGTCTACAGAGAGAATCTTCTTCAGCTTACGGAGGATGGTTTTGTGACGAGGCCCAGATACATGGGACACCCACTTTGTCTCATGGGATACGATGTGCTATTGGCCAGATACTCTCATCTTCACACCAACTGCGGATTGAGACTGGGAGATACAGTGGACTACCAACAGAGGCCAGGACATGCCCCCTGTGTGACATCGAGCCTGAAACAGAGTTGCACTACACATGCCACTGCCCCGTCTACTACAAGATACGAGGCCGCTTCCATTGCTTGTTTAGAGAGGGCTTTGGACCACTCTCCAGAGTCATGCGGTACAAGGATCAGAGATGCCTGGGTTTGTTTTTGCTCGAGTTGCGCAGAGACAAAGAGAGCTTGATGAAAGGAGAGGCTAGCCAATTTCAGAGACAGATCATAGACTTCTTTATAGCTGCCACAGGACACCCGGAGGAGCTACTACCACAGCAGAGCTCGTCGCTTCACACCAGTGGCACACTGATCGACTGAGCGACCGAGCTGGGGAGATCGAGACGCCCACGACAGTGGAGGACTGCACATCATCGACGGAGGCTTCATCAGAGGATTCAGATCACTTTGGCCCGACATGCACGACGCTCGGTCAGACTACTGACCATGGAGGAGATTGATGAGATCTGCCAGCGACCGATGCTGGATCTCTCCTTGGTTGAATTCTACTTCCGGAGCGACTTCTTCTAGTTTCTACTCGCGTAGGGGATGCTTACACAAGTTCTCCTTGGTTGAATTCTACTTCCGGAACTTTTTAGAATGCTGAAATTTTCATGGGCATCTGGTGTTATGCTTGTCTGAGTGCGACTTTTCCCTGCAGGGACGCACACAAGCCCCTATGGCTGCACTCTGCTTCTGCCGTAGGCTTCACAACTACCGCATTGCCTCCCCGGACTCCGGGATAGGGAAATCGTGTAGACGTTGGAATTGAAACACCGGTAAATGGGAGCCTTTGGATTCATACTTGACAAATATAGACCAAGTGGACTTGCATATGTGCATACAGGGTGACAAAGTGTAGGACCTCACCATAAAGATAATTGGTCACTATCAAACTTGTGAGAGTATTTGGCATTGGTAGCGATAACCCTTTTATGCTGTGGCGTGTGGTTGTTTGCACCCTTTGGCGCTGCACGTGGGGAGAGAGAGAGCCCACGAACTGCCACATTGCCTCTTTCTAAAAATCACACGCTATAGCTCATTTTTTTAATGTTTATTAAACTTGGCCACGTTCAAACTGGCCAACCACTGAGTCTATAAGGTTTTTTAACCTTTGCACTTAAAAACGGTTATTACTTTCCACTTTTCTGGCCGTTTTGAGGCATTATCAACCTGGCCGATTCATATCTCTTCCGACTCAATCTGCCAGCTCCCGTCGGGCCGTATTTCCACTGTGTCCCATTGGTCACTTGTATTTCGGAGAAGACTCATTCAAAGCACTATAGAATTTTCCAATTCTTTGATCCCATCTAAATGCTATGTTATTTATTTGATATGTAATCTTAAACGGGCCGTAATATCTGTTGGAAAGTTTTACAACTTTCCCTTTCTGATTGGCCTGTTTCTTAAGTCTCGCTTTATCAAACTTGAGAAGAACAAATTGCCCTTCAACAAGCTTCTGATCACGACGATGTTTATTTGCGAGAGGTAAATACTTCTCCCATTCTCGTTGGTTATCTAAGACATAGCACTTTAGAATGTCTAGGACTGTGGAATTAGCGAGTTCGCTTGGTCCATCCGTCTGAGGATGATAAGCTGAAGAGAAGTTCAGCTTAGTTCCTAAGTTCGCAAAAAGAGCTCGCCAGAAATTGCTGGTCATTCGTGGGTCGTGATCACTAACAATCGTTTTGGGCATAGTACATACCATGATGCTTAAAAATCTGGGCCATAAAAATCTTGGCCATGTGATCAACATTGATGGTCTTCCTTTCTGGAATGAAATGTGTTTGCTTACTAAATTTATCGATAATAGTCCAAATTGCCATGATAAATTCTATGGCATTACTTTCCCAGGATACTCCAAGTACTGCTAGGGACTGAAGTAAGCCAGGAGTCTTATGGCGATCATACTTAGCCTTTTGGCATGATACACATTCTCTGACATATGTATCTATGTCAGCTCGTAGTGTTGGCAAGTATTAATATCGTTCTGAGGCTTGTGTGGTTGACATTATGCCTCTATGGCCTGCGTAAGGAGAAGGATGAGCTTCATCCATCACCGTTGCTCTAAGTGGACGTGCCACACAAAGTGCACGATGAAAATACAAATATCCATCTTTGATAGTGTAGGAAAAAATATCAATACCGTTTTGTAATTGTTGCCATATTTCCCTGAAGTCATCAAGGTACATCTCGGGTAGAGACTCCAACTCTTGATGGTGTACACTAGTGATGGCATTCATTGACTTGGGGCCGACGAGAAAGAGCATCTGCAAGTACGTTTTTACTCCCAGAAGTATGGAGAATTTGGAAGTGAAACATTGAAAGAAAATTAGCCCAACGCATTTGTTTCTGAGACAACTTGCGTTGACTCGTTGAGAGAGAAAATATCGGAGACTTTGATGATCTGTCTTGATTGTAAAGTCTGCTTCCAGAAGATACTATTTCCAAACCGAGAGAGCATGGATGACTACCATACGTTCTTTCTCATAGATAGATGGAAGCATGAAGCTCCGCATCACGAAGTTGTCTACTTTTATAAGCTATTGCGTGGCCTTCTTGATTGAGAACTAAGCCAATGCAATCACCTGAAGCATCACAATGTACTTCAAATGGTTTCCAAGGATCAGGTACGACAAGGATGTGTCCATGGGTGAGAAGGTACTTGAATTTTCAAAAGATTACTTTTGTTTAGCTCCCCATACAAAAGATATCCTTTTCTTTGTGAGATCATGGAGAGTTGCAACTACATGAGTAAAGTGGTGTATAAAGCGTATGTAGTAGGAACAGAGGCCAAGGAAACTTCGGACATCATGAACCGAAGCAAGCTGTGGCCAATCAGACATAGCTTGAACCTTTGCTGGGTCCATGCGTACTTGATTATGTAGCATTAACTTGAAGTTTATGTTGTTGCAACTCTTCAAACACAATCTGTAGGTGTCGGTTATGCTCTTCCTCCATGTGTGAGGAAACTAATATGTTGTCAAAGAAAATTTCTGTAAACCATCAATGAGAATGAAAAATTTGATCCATCATTCGATTGAACGTTGCTGGAGCATTAGTAAGGCCGAAAGGCATTACTAAACACTCTTACAATCCAAAGGTTGTACGAAAGGCAATCTTATGTATGTCTTTTGTAGCAATTCGAATCTGGTGGTAGCCGCTCTTAAGATCTATGCGGCTGAAAATTGGTACCCATTGTAATTTATCTAAGCTATCATCAATTCGAGGAATCGGAAATCTATTCTTAATCGTAATCTTATTGAGAGAACGATAATCGATGCACATGCGAAATGTGCCATCTTTCTTCTGCACAAGCAAGACTGGTGAACGGGAGAAGTGCTAGGTCGAACAAGACCCTTCTCGAGAAGTTCATTTACTTGTCTAAGGATTTCTTCTTGTTGCAAAAGACTAACCCGATGGGGTGGTTGGTGTGGTGGGGAGCTGCCCGGAATTAGATCGATACGATGATCTTCCAGTCTCTTAGGAGGTAATTCATCTGGAAGGGTGTCAGTGAAACAATCTTCATACTAGTTAGCCGATCTTTATCTAAATTTAACAAGACAATTTCAGCACTCACCTCTCTATCTTTGACAAAAATCAAGTAAGCAGAAAGACACTTCTTTATTTCTCTTTTAACAATGATGTGACTGACCATAGGAATAGGCCAATCACTAGCATTTGCATCTACATCATATTGCTTCCCTTTAGAGGAAAAGAACAGTTTCTTGCTTACATAGTCTGGTATGGGATGGATTTTGTAATGCCACGGCATTCCCAAGATGACATCACATCCTTGTATATGGTAATCTAGGACAGACTCTCTATCAGAGTACTTTCCGATCTTCACATTCAACTGACCTTGGATAGGAGTGGAGCTTGTAGTCAAGCCTTCAAAGGCTGATCCTGAACTAATTGGAGTTCCCAATCTCTCAGGAGTGATACCGAGAGATTCTAAGGTATCCAAAGAGATAAAATTGTAAGTGGAACCTGGATCAAATAGGATCTATACTCTTTGTCCATTCAAACTGTCCCACCCTTTGAGTAGCAGCCTTTTTCCCTTCTCCTTCCTGGTGTTGGCTTGGACGTTAGGTACTGAATTTGATGCTGGGGGTGGTGAATCGTTGTGGGCAATCTGGTTTTCTGTGGCCTTTCTCGCCACACTAGAAACATTTTCCCTCTTCCATGTACGCCTTTAATTGAGAGGGAGTGAGGAATTAACTTTTCTTCCCCCCCTTTGGCTTCTTTTCTTGGCCTTTAGGCTGATTTGAAGGCCGCTTTCGAGTGGAGTTTTCTGCCTCAGTAGTGAGAGCCTTCTGTTTTGCATGAAAGGTACTAAAACTGTTTACGAGGAGTTTCTTTCGAATGCAAGTTACCAGGTATCAAAGCGGATTGCATCATAATTTGAAGAGTGTTTTTGGGATAGAGTTTCATACTTTTTTGAAGTCCTGGTTGAAGTCCCGCTTCAAACTTGCGCATCTTCTGTGCATCAGAAATTTTCATAAAAGGAGTAACTTTAAGGAGGATTGCCCAAAATTTGTTGACGTAGTTGGACACAGCTTCATGCTCTGTTTGGCAAAGCGAATCCCATTCTTTCTTCACATCATTTGGAAAGTCGGGAGGAAGAAACTGAGCATAAAACTTCTTTTTAAACTCCTTTCAGTCTTTGGGTTTGCGTTTCTCCAGATTTGTGGTAAGCCACTAGTTGCTAGCTGTATCTTTCAAATACATACTAACATGGCGAATTTTTGAGCATTCTGAAAAATTACCTTCGGCAAAGGCCACTTCGAATTGTCGAATAAAAGCAGGAGTCTTCGTATTGATCCTCTTTCCATTATAACATTCGAACTTAACATCCTTATCTCCAACTTTGAACGTCTTCTTCTTCTTTTTGTGGTGTCGGGACCGCTTCTTGGTGATGGATTTGGAATCCTTGTCTACCTGTGCAACTCAAGTGGCGGAAAATCCTCTTGACAGCCTGCCAATGCGTAGACCTTGGGCTATGAATAAATCTGCTTACGTGTGAGACTGCAAACTGAATAACCGGCCTCGTGTTGCATACATAAATGAGGCATCCAACAACAGTTTGGTAAAGAGTGACATTTGCAGGATCACCAGGATCATGAAGACTTAATTTCAAACCTGTTTCCATGGGAGTGGCAATAGGTTTGCAATCCTCAAGTCCGAACTTACATAGCAATGTCTCTATGTAACTTTTCTGACACAAGGCAATACCACCATCACGTTGCTTAAACTGTATACCCAAGTAATGATGTAAGAGCCCGAAATCTTTCATCTTGAAAGTAGCATTTAAATCAGCCTTAAATTCAGCAATATGTGCCTGATTCGGACTAGTGATCAACAAATTATCCATGTATAGAACAACAATGAGAAGTACATTGTCCTCACGCTTTATGTATAATGTGCTTTTTGTTGGACTGTTTACGAAAGCCTCGTTTGATGAAATTAGTTTTCTCATACCAAGCACGAGGAGATTGCTTCAATCCATACAAAGCTTTCTTACATTTGCACACTTTATCTTCGTGCCCTTTAATAACAAAACCACGAGGCTGCATTACTTAAACTTCCTCAAATATGTCACCATTCAAGAAATCAGTAACAATGTCTGATTGATGTACATCCAACCAAAATGAGCGGCCAAATGCACATAGAAAACGCACAGTAGTCATACAAGAAGTGGAAGCAAAAGTCTCTTCATAATCTTTGGCTTTTTGCTGTGCATAACCTTTTGCAACAATTCGAGCCTTATAGCGATCAATCTCACCATCCGGCTTGCGTTTCAACTTGTAAACACACTATGTATCAATGGCCTTTTTGCCAGGAGGCAAATCACATAAAGTCCATGTGTCATTTTCTGTAAGTGCATCATATTCTGATTGCATGGCAGCCATCCAATTTTTGAATTTTGTGCTTCATCAAAAGACAAAGGTTCCTCAACATCATGTAAGCTAGACACAGCCAAACCATAACAATCTGATGCATAAGATGCATTGCGAGAACCTGAATGAGTACAACTAGACAAAGGTGCATCCATTTTATTGTCACGCAAAGTATGCACCAACCATTTAGGCATACCTCTATCCTGCTCATTCTCAGCCCTTTCCTCATCAAGTACACCATGTACATCTGCATTAGTAATAGGCTGATCTGTAACATTTTAAGAAACCCCCATAGGCTGTACATTTGCCTCATTGGAATCTACATTCGAACTTCCACCACTGAAAAGAGGCAACAATGTGTCATAAATTTCCAGTGAGCTTACATTACTGTCTCTAGTACATAACAACAAAGTTTGAACAAAATCTTCCGCAAACACAGTATCCCCTGTGACCAAGATACGCTTTGTTTGCGGATGATACAACTTGTAACCTTTGCTTTCAGCAATATAACCAACAAAAATACATTTGACAGTCTTATCATCCAATTTCCTGCGCTGTGTTTGTGGCACCAAAGCATATGCCAAACAACCAAAAACACGCATGTGCTCAATAGAAGGCTTTCTACCATGCCATGCTTCATATGGAGTAATAGACTGCAAAGCTTTCGTAGGACACCTGTTTAGTACATAAGTGGCACACATGATAGCCTCAAGCCAAAGCGAATGCGGCAAAGCTTGACTTTTGACCATACATCGTGCCATTTTCGTAAGTGACGTGTTTTTCCTCTCAGCAACACCATTTTACTGAGGCGTATACGGCAGTGTACATTGGTGTTTTATTCCACGACTAGCCAAAAATGCATTTAATTCATGAGACATATACTCCCCCCCCACGATCGGAATGGATGGTGCCCATAATACATTTTCAGCCATAGCCAAAAACTGTTTGAAGCACATAAAAGCTTCGGACTTGGCTTTAAGCGGATATACCCATGCATGCCTGGAGTAGTCATCAATGAAAGTCGTAGAGTAAAGGTAATTGCCCAAGGAAGGAGTTTGCATGGGCCCACAAACATCACTATGCACAAGCTGCAACCTGCATGTGGCCCTAATTGAACCATCCTTTGGAAACTTTGAACGTTGCATCTTCTCCAAAATACAGCCTTCTCAAACATGTTTGACAGGTGCTTCAAGAGGCGGCAAAGAAGCAACCATATCAGACTTCTGCAAATGCAGCAAACTGACAAAATTCAGATGTCCAAAACGTGCATGCCAAAGTTTTGCATCTGAAATAGCCGTAGAATTCACAACTGCATTTGCAAAATTCTACCCACAGTTGTCATACAAAATGAGCTGCCAATGTACATAGAAACGCACAGTAGTCATAGGACAAGTGGGAGCAAAAGTTTCTTCATAATCTATGCCTTTCTACTGTGCATAGCCTTTTGCAACAACTCGAGCCTTACAGCGATCAATCTCACGATTCGGCTTGCGTTTCAACTTGTAAACCCACTTCGTACTAATGGCCTTTTGCCATGAGGCAAATCGCGTAAAGTGTATGTATCATTTTGTATAAGTGCATCATATTCTGATTGCATGGCTACGATCCAATTTTTAGAATTCTATGCTTCATCAAAAGACGAAGGTTCCTCTACATCACAATCTGATGCATAAGATGCATGGCGAGAACCTGAACGAGTACGACTAGACAAAGGTACATCCAATTTACTATCACGCAAAGTATGAACCAACCAAACAACCAAAACCGCGTATGTGATCAATAGATGGCTTCCTATCACGCAATGCTTCATATAGAGTCATAGATTGCAAAGCTTTCATAGGACACCTGTTAAGTACATGAGTGGCTCACATGATAGCCTCAAGCCAATTGCCTTGTGGTAAATCTTGATTCTTGACCATACATCATGCCATCTCCGTAAGCGACCTGTTTTTCCTCTCAGGAACACCATTTTGGTGAGGTGTATACGCCACTGTACATTGGTGTTTTATCCCATCACTCGCCAGAAATGCATTAAATTTATGAGACATATACTCCGCCCCTTGATCGGAACGGAGGGTGCCCATAGTACATTTAGAGACATTTTCAGCCATAGCCAGAAATTGCTTTAAGCGGATATACCCATGCATGCCTGGAGTAATCATCAATGAAAGTCACGAAGTACAGGTAATTGCTTAAGGACGGAATTTGCATAGGCCCACAAACATCACTATGCACAAGCTGCAAACTACATGTAGCCATAAGTGAACTATCCTTTGGAAACTTAGAACGCTGCATCTTACCCAAAATATAGCCTTCACAAACATGCTTCACAGGTGTTTCAAGAGGCAGCAAAGAAGCAATTACATCAGATTTTCTGCAAACGTAGCAAACTGGCAAAATTCAGATGCCCAAAACGTGCATGCCAAAAATTTACATCTAAAACAACCTTTGACTTTGCAACTATATTTGCAAAAGTCTACCCACACTTGTCATACAAAGTGAGGTTATACAGCCACGACATAAAATGCGAGATGGAGTAATTTCATCACCAAAACTGAGATCATGAAATGTACATCATCCACCAATTTGACAACACCACCAACTCTAGCAAGTACAGATACAGACAAAAGGTTCTTTTTTATCACAAGTACATAAAGTGCATCAACAAGTGTGAAAGAGATGCCATTCATAGGAGTTAGCACAATCTTTCCAACTCCCTTGACCGGATAAGAGGCATTGTTGGCACAAGTGAGTGAATTCATATGAGGGACATCCTGAAGGAAGGAAAACAAGTCACGATGAGAGGTAATGTGCTTTGTAGCAGCGCTGTCAAAGTACTACACATGAGCATGTGCAACAACTAACATAGATGCATGATGGATAGAAGGATCATAAGTGCACTTTGCACTAAAAGCCCATTCTGCATCTACATGAGCATCACAATCTCCTTTCACAGAAGACTCTACAATTGCTGCACTTGTAGTGGAACCATCCTCTTTCTTCTTAGCCTCTTTTGCCTTCAATTTCGGACACTGCTTGATTAAGTGATCATTAGCTTTACAATAATGGCAACGCATCTTCTTTTTGCCCTTTTCACCAGAATTCCCAGATGAGGTGTTACCAATACAAGCATTGGAAACAAGTGATTTGCCACTCGCCAAAGAACCATGAGAAGTGGCTACATTGCTGTTATCGCTTTTCCTCTGAGTAGCAATAAAAGCTTGTTCAACTGCAGGCTGTTTAGCCCTGTTTTTCTTGAAAGTGACTCTTGCAACAACAATGTGCATAATGCATCAAACTTGACAACTTCTTGATTTCCTTGGGTCATAAGTCTCCAAGTACTAGCAAAAGTCTGGTAAGAATTTGACAAAGCATCAAGAATAGTGTGTACAAAGGAACTGTTAGAAATGACTTCGCCTGCACAAATAAGTTTCTCATTCAAATCCTTGATACTAGCAAGAAAAGTGACCATTTCATCTACCTCATGGAGAATCGTCGACTCCAGCTCTTTACGCAGCAATGCAATTTTAGCCTCATTGCGACTTGCATAAAGACAAGCCAGAATATCCCAAGCTTGTTTTGCAGATTTAGCTGAACAAATGTGAGGAGTAATAGTGTGCTTCGCAGATAACGCAATCAATGCATGAGCCTGCGGATCTCTAATATCCCAAAGAGCTTGCTCGACCGTAGACAAAATAGCTCTGAAGCAATCGTGACACCAAAACCTGCAACATCTTCAACATCGCCTGCATCCTTAGAACCAAGATGTACATCAATGCCCTGCACAACATTCCAAACGCCCTTTGACACAAGTACATGTTGCATCTTGTAAGCCCACATTGGGTAATTTTCCCCATCCAATTTATCGTCAGCAGCAAACATCTTGAACACATTTGTGTTGTTGTCACTTATGACGAATGCCTCACCTGATGTGAAAACTGCCCAAGAAGAGGAGAAACAAAGCGGGACTAACGCGTGCTATATAGCACAACCCGAAGAAGATTGTAAGGGACCCGTTATGCAGAAAACGGCATTGATAGAAATTCTACACAAAAGGAAGAAATTGCCTGCACAGTACTTCCTATAGTGGAAACGGAGGCCGAAGTAGACCGAGCTCTTTGAGGTCAGCGGAAGTATTTGTCGAGCTGTTGAAGCTCACCGAAATCTGAGAAATTGAGCAAGCATGTGTTGGCGATGGTGGCGACTAAGCCCGAGAAGACGCAACCTTGCTCTGATACCAATTGTTGGAAATACGGTTGCAAGGAAAGACACAACTTGCAGAAGATGAAGGAAACTCAAGGCACACAACAGAGAGTAGTATTACTTAGTGTGCAATGGAAAGATTAGTTAGCCCTAGGGTGATGGACGTGTATACAATGCACGGGTGGAAAAACCTCGTAGTGAGGGGAAAAATGCCTCGGTGATCCTAAGTGTGTTGACACACATCAATACCACATTACATGGTAACACAAAGTGGGTTTACAAGTTGAAACGTAAGTCGGATGCTGGCATTGATTGCTATAAGGCTAGACTTGTTGCAAAAGGTTATGCACAATAGAAAGGCTTTGACTCCAAAGAGACTTTTGCTCCCACTTGTCGTATAACTATTGCTCGTTTGCTTTGTGCATTGGCAACTTACTTCGGATGGAATGTACATCAATCAGACATTGTTACCGCTTTCATAAATGGTGATATATTTGACAAAGTATATGTAACGTAGGCTTGCGGTTTTGTCAAGAAAGGACAAGAAAAGACAGTGTGCAAATGTAAGAAAGCTTTGTACGGGTTGAAGGAGTCTCCTTGTGCTTAGTATGAGAAAGATGACACTCATTCAATTAAACAAGGCTTTTGCAATAGTCTAACTGAAAGCACTATGTACGTAGATGATTTCTTGATTACTCGTTCCAATGAGATTCACATTCCTGAATTCAAGGCTGAATTGAATGCTACTCTCAAGATGCATCCTTACTTGGGCGTACAATTTAAGCTGTGTAATGGAGGTATTGCTTTGTGCCAAGCAAGATACATAGAGACATCATTATATAAGTTCGGACTTGAGGACAACAAACCTATTGCTACTACAATCGGAAGAGGTTTGAAATCGAGTCTTCATGTTGTTGGGGATCTTGTCACTTTTTATCAGACTGTTGTGGGAGGCCTTATTTATGTAGGCCGTATATTTGGTTTGTGGTCTCACAGGTTAGTAGATTTATGCATAGCCCAAGCATTGTCAGGCTGTTAAAGGATCTTTCGCTACTTGAGCGGCACTTTACATCTTGGGTTGTTTTATCAGTGTAACAGGGAACGGACTGAACACAGCCCAAACGTTCAGAAACAGTGTTCCGGACGAGTCCCGTTCCGGAAACAGAGTCGGGAACGGAACACTGTTCCGGAACAAGGTGTAAACAGAACAGTGTTCCAGAACGGAGGGAACAAGGTGGAATGTGAAACGGAATGGCAGAACGGGCAAAAGTAGGCATTTGGGGGCATATTTGGGGCTGTTTAGGGGACATATTTGGGGCAGTTTGAGGGTAAATTTGGGGTTGTTTAGAAGTTGATTTGGGACTAAGTTGAATGAAGGTAATTCAAGCCTTACTTTAGTCGACCGTTCTGGACCTGTTCCTGTTCCGGGCCCCCTTCCTCTTCCCTGTTCCCGTCCCGTTCCGGACCCTCCCGTTCCTGTTCCCCGTTCCCGTTCCGGGTAACTATGTGTTTTATCCCAAGGAGGGATCATTGCCGCAAGATTTGCATGCTTTGTCTCACTTAGATTGGGCTCGTTGTTATGACATACAAATGTCCACAAGTAGTTTTTGTTTCACGCTCGAAAGTTCATGTACATCATGGTCGAGTAAGAAGCAACCTATTGTGGCCGCTTTCAGTTGTGAAGCTGAGTACAGGGGAGTCTTCACATGTATGGTTGAGTGTGTATGGCTCGTACGCCTTAGGACTGATTTGGGTGTTGGACAGGACACTGCCAACATCATCTACAATGACAGCTAGAGCGCATTGGCAAAACTCAGTTTTTCATTTTCACACAAAGCATTTTTATCACTATGTCAAGGAGAGACTCTCAACAGAAGAGATAAGCTTGGCTGATGTGCCGACACAGGACAACTTTGTAGGTCTGTTCACAAAGGCATTGCCTCCTCGTGAGAAGTTCGAAACTTTCCGCAAAGCTTTGAGCTTGCTTTCCTTTGTGGATTGATCATGTCCTTAGGTATGGAGTCCATCGCATCACTCCCAGGTAGAATTTGGGTAGTGATGTGTGTTTACACACTGAGGACCGCCGGGGCTTTTTTTTTTTCTCACCTAGAGATTTTTTTCCCTATGCGTTGTATATATTTCCATCACTCTAGGGCTAACTTATCTTTCCATTTGCGCACTAAGCAATACATTCTCTGTTGTGTGCCTTGAGCTTCCTCATCTTCTCCAAGTGTGCATCCTTCCAACCCCACAATGTGAAACCGGCCTGTAGGGCGGTAGACTTTAGCTTTCACCCCAATCTTTACTCTTTTAAACTTTTTGACATAGAGGAACTTCACGAATAAACCTGTGACTGGAAATAACACTTCAAGCAAAACACGGCTTGGCAGCTAGAGCGCTTCTAAGCAAACAGCGACACCTTGGTCCTTGGCCCCAAAGACTGGCGCCCCTTTCGGTATTTCTTTTATTCTCATTACACTTGAGAAAAACCTTTAAACTTCTACAAGCTGTTCCACTTTTATCGGGCTGAAATTTCCCTATTCTAGCTTGATTTTGGCAGCATAACCACAGTAGAAGTCTCCACGGACAAAATCCCAAGTAAACATTGACTTTGTACTCACTTTAGAGCACTATACAAAACTTGGCGAGAAATTACAGCACGCTGAATTCTCTGTTTTTGGCCCCCAATTTGCACCAAAACACCTGTTCGGTGATTCCCTACCTTCCCCGAAGCTCTTGGGACCTACAAGCATCAAACTGGCCAAGACCCTAAATCTGCCAAAAATTACAGGAAGCTGTAATTGTTTGTTTTGCGCTCCGATTCGTTTGCCAATCACTAGTGTGGGTAGCCCTGGAGCCTTCATACCTGTAGGGTCACTTGCCCTTTGAATTAGACGAGATTCCTTGCGGAAAATCTCTCTAGATTGTCTTTTACAAGCACCCAAGGCTTCCCTAGCATTACCTTGCAATTTAGGTGCAAAACCCTAAACCTGCAAAAAACCACAGCAGGCTGTAATTTTTTGTTTTGCATCATTTTGAGCGGAGCAAACACGTTTGCGCGTGTCTTAGTTCTGTACCCCATTTTATGTCCCTTCTCCATAGTGTTTTTTTTCTTTTAGGGGCTTATGAATTTTTTTTTTTTTTTTTTTTGCTGGAGATTGTAAAAGCCAATCCAATATCTGTCGTGATTACCAATAGAAATCTGTAAGCAAGTTACTTAATCAAGTTGTCAATTTACTAAGGTCATAATTTGTGCACAGATGATGAACATGAAGCCCGAGGAGAAAGCTCACATACCTATAGAGGAAATCCGGACACTGAACAATGCAAAACCTTGTACAAACAAAGTCATTGGCTATAATGATCGACCTAAAGGGGAATCTGCAAAGGACTATTTACCACCCGTGCCGCCAATACAGGATGTTGGACGTGAGAAGGTTTGCAAACTGTTTAGATGGAATCACATGAACCAGAGTGATTTGCATGCATGAAATTGCTTTAAGAATAGTAAATTAAGATATTTGGCTCTTGATTTTGGGCTTAGAGTTGAAAGTTAAAAGGATATATAGATAGGAAATGATGGGAATGAGAAAGAGTGAGGTAAGAGAGAGGCACGTTTGCGTTTATTAAAAAAGATCAAAGAAATGGAGACAAAGCTTTTTCTGTGGATTGGAATGTTCAATTATGCCTGATGCATTTCTGAAGCTTGACTGTTACTTTTGGGTTTTGACAGCTGGCAGACAAAAGTAAAGAAGCCTTTATCTCTGCTCAGGCTGTGGCAGCCTCTGTTGCTGCAGCAAGAATCACTACACAAACAACACTTGCTGTTCCTAAGACTTTTTATGAATTCGAAGCTCTTTGGAAAAGCTTTTCCTTGAATACTTTGCAGCAGGCTGAACTGTTGAAGGTATACATTGTATATCATCAAGGAACTCATGCCCTCTCTCAGTATTGTATTGTAACAAAGCACTATGTCTAGAACAAACTAACAAGAATCTATTTCATAGGTCATAAAGCCGTCAACCTTGCCACAGCTTTTCAAGGACCACCTCAGTCCCAAACTCCTTGGAGAAATTTTACGTTCTTTGGAACACCTTTTCCCGTAAGTGTGTCACAAATTTATATATATGTTTGCTCTGTGTGTGTGTGTGTGTGTGTGAGTGTTTGCTCTGTGTGTGTGTGTGTGTGTGTGTGTGTGTGTGAGAGAGAGAGGAAATGAAATGAAATGAAATGTTATATTAACGTCTCAAAAGGCCAAAATGACGTATGAGACCAATCTGTTACAAAATGGTGAATCTAATACCATGTCTGGGTACAAAAGAGCTAGATACTACTACTAGAATCCATCCTCATCTGCACTCTGGATATCGAGAGAGTATGACTCGAATCCTCTGCTATGGTCTCCGTCGATGTTGTGTAGCCCCTCTCCTCAATCGTGGCCGTCTGGATCATTGTAGCTCTGGTGCTCGGTCGATGAGAGTGCCAGTAGTGGCCGAATGAGTGTGGGTTTGCTCTGCAATGATGACTGCTCCTCTGGCTGTCCCATATCTAGTGAAAAGAAATCTGTAATCTGTCTTTGGGACTGTCTCTCTCTATCTCTCCCCAGTATAGTGTCTCTATATCTGTGTAACTCAAGAAGATATAGCCCAAGACATCTCTGATCCTCATAACTCATGACCCTAGAGAAAGGACCGAAACCCTCTCTGAATAAGCAATGGAAACGGCCCCGTATCTCATAGTACACTGTGCAATGACATATGTAATGTAGCTCTGTCCCTAGCTCTAACTAGCATAAGCGGCTTATTCTGCTGTCTGCTGGTATCCCTCTAAATCTACCAGTCTCAATCTCCAGCTGATGTGAGGATGTGCGTATCTGACCAATGGCACACTGCAAACCATGAGACATATGTGTGTCCATGTAGCTGGGTCGAATCACAAACCCATCTCTTGTGAGGTGGAGAAGATATGAGTCTAGTAATCTCCACCCGTGTAAGAGACATCGAGGATGCCTGAAGAGAGTACTAGAAAGGGGGAAGTCTGTCCATGGTGAAACCATGCGTCTGAAACCATGATGTCATATGTGCATACCGGCATGAAGTGTCCCCCTGAAGAGCTAATTGTCTGGAAGACTCAAGGGCTTGTCTAGCATATCTGTCTCGAGTAGTATCCCACAAGCTGTGCACAAAGGAGACTGATCCGGTAAGCGCCTCAATCTCCATAGGAGGGGCAGCTAGCTCTGTTCGAATGATAGCGTGGGCACGGAGGCCTTGGCTTTGATTAGTCGAGAGATCATAGATACCAAGGGCCTCTCCATACGTCTCCAACCATCCTGGCCTACAGAAGGTCCCCATGTTTGCACCCCATACAACATAGCTGAGGCTACTATATCAAAGAGTGATAACTTTGTCCGAGGTTCCTGAAATTGAACCTGCGAACACATCCTCTCCAAGCCTCCCAAGGCCACAAAAGCTCTAGTCAGTCTAGTCTATGCTGCTCTCCTCAAAGAAAACCTCGGCCCAATGAAGACAACCCCAAGGTAAGTGTATGCATCTGTATACTCTACAATCTCTTGACCACATGTGAAAGTCGGTGCTGATCTCCTGATCCACTGTGGTGTGGTGTTAAACACCATAGCCTTGGTTTTACCAAGGTTTACAAACAATCCACTATCCTCTGCAAATTTGTGTAATGCATCCAACTGTCGCTGCATACCCTCTGGTGAGTCAGAGATCAACACAATATCATCAACATATAACAACAAAGGGGCACCTCTATCACCCTCTTTGTCAATGTAATCAAACACCTCATCAGCATACATACCAAATAGTGTAGGAGACAATGGGCAACCTTGTTTCACCCCAATGGTGGAGTGAACTAAATCAGATATCCCCTCTGGAGTGCGTACATGTCCATCACTGATCTGTATAGAGCCATAATCCCCCAAATCAACACTATGGGCACCCCCATCTCCTGCAGTCTGCGCATCAATCGAGCTCTCCGCACCATGTCAAACGGTTTGCAGAAATCCACAAAGCTACAATAAATCCGTCTCCCATGTCAATGATGGCTCTGAGTGTCAGAATATGATTAAGAGTGGAGAAACCCCTCCTGAAACCGGTTTGGCCCTTTGCTCGTACACCCTCACCCTCTGCCCAATTACTCAACTTCTGCTCAAGAATGGATGCATACAACCGTGCCAATGTGTGCCCAACCATAATAGTGCGGTAATTCCCAGGCTCTGTAAGATCACCTGCTTTGAAGATAGGCACAATAGTAGACAATCTCCAAGTCTCAGGAATCCCTCACACATGGCACGATTAAACAACACTGCAAGAACCTCTACCAACATATCTCTAGCATGTGTAAAGTGCTCTGCTCTAGACCATCATGATCATGTGCCCTGCTGGTCCTCATCCTGTCAATGGCTCTCTTTACCATCTTAGTGGTAAAGAAGGTGCTGGTAGGTGGGCATGTCTCTGTAGGATCTGGAACGGGGTCCTGACCAGGAACTGTATATAACGATGAGGCATACTTGCCCCACGCATCAGGAGAAGTAATCACTGGGGGAGGGGAGTGCTCATGAAAGAATCGCCATGCCTCTCTTGAGTCTCTACTCAAGAGCAGTTGATACAAGTCTCGCTCCGTCTGGCCCAAGTAAGCTGGTTTCTTCCGTCGCACAAGGCGTCTGGAAGCAATCCGAGATTGTCTGTAAGTGACGACTCCTAGAAAAAGATCCCTTTGAAGCTGGGCTCTCATCTCTTTGCACTCCTCATCATACCAACTATTCTGGGGCATGCTCCCAGAATACCGCCTCCGACCCGGCTAAGTGTGTGGGTATGCCTCTGATGCTGCACCATGCAGTGCCTCAGTTAGTAAAGTGGTGCACTCCTCCAGTGAGAGGCCAGGACCAGCTGTGCATAGACGGCTATGGATCTCCTCTGTATAAACTGAATCAGTCTCTGGTGTAAATGTATAATGGGTATGTGACCTACCTCCTGATGTCTGGGCTGTACTATACTGAAATGAAACAGAAAATGTCAAAAGTGCATGATCCACCTACGCCCACTAGTCTGGCTCCCACTATGAAATCCTGAATACAAGGAATAAAGCTCGGTTGTGCCATAACATAGTCGACTGTACTGGCCCCGTGTCTGTGTGGAAAGCATGTGCAACCGGCTGCTCCAGGAAATCGCTGTAAGCCATTAAGTATGGCTAACCCATGTGCAATCGTCATCTCCGTGAGGTATCTCCCATACTCTGTCTTCTCTCTGTCATGTGAGAATCTGTCAAGCCCCAACTCACCCACATCCAACTCTCTAAGCATCTCATCTGAAGTGTCGTAGAAGACTGTCTGAGAGTTGCCCGTTCGGGCATTGAAGCCCCCAAGGAGGATGATATCACCATCCCTAGAAAACTCCCATATATCATCATCTAGTATAGAGAAAGGCGACTGTCCTCTGGATGCAGCATATACTGACATACTGGGGGGGGGGGGGGGGGGGGGGGGGGGGGGGGGGAAAGTAACATATGGAAATGTATAGAAATCCGCTTGTGTCAGATCTGAACCTCACCCACATGTATCTAGCATGATCATCTCTCAGTACAATATGTAGTAGTAGCTGTAACTCCTCCTAAATAGCACTGCTACTCCTCCTAAACCTCTACTCACATGCTCAGATCTCGCGACTGTCCTGTGGGCTGTCTCCCATCTGTATCCCACCACATGTGGCATAAGCTGTCTGGGGGCCTGATGCGTCTTTGAGAAGAAAACAATGTCCTCGTCTCTGAAACTATCCTCGAAGGCACCAACGTCCAACCTCATAGATCCATTACAATTCCAAGTAGCTATCTTCAGTGTGGTGCCAGAGAGAGAGAAATGAAATGTTATATTAACGTCTTCAAAAGGCCAAAGTAACCTATGAGACCAGAAAGTTACAATGTGATGGATTTGATACAAAGTCAGATTAACAAAAGTACCAAAATGACAAAATAAAAATACTATGCTATGGAATCCTAAACTGCTAGGTGTGAATTAAGCAGGTAGCTCGGATAGCTAAATCACAAGAGATCCAGCATTGGTCGCTGGCGGATCTCATCAATCTCCTCCATGGTCAGTAGTCTGACCGGGCGTCGTGCATGTCGGGCCAAAGTGATCTGGATCCTTTGATGCAGCCTCCGTCGATGCTGTGAAGTCCTTCACAGTCGTGGGCGTCTGGATGTGTGTGTGTGTGTGTGAGAGAGAGAGAGAGAGAGAGAGAGAGAGAGAGAGAGAGAGAGAGAGAGAGAGAGAGAGAGAGAGAGAGAGAGAGAGAGAGAGAGAGAGAGAGAGAGAGAGAGAGAGAGAGAGAGAGCGAGTTGTGAGCTGTCGAGCTGCTGCGCTCTCTTGGGCTTGTTTTGCCGTTGCGCAGACTTGCTCATCATTCTCTTGCTGCTTGCCATGGTCACGGAACCTTCTATTCTGGTTTTCTCTAGTGTTTTTATGTTGTCATGTCACGATTGTGACGTGTTTTTATGTATGATGTATGATCCTCTCTCCTTGCTAGTTCTAGATGCAGATGCGAAGAGCGACTAGCCACCAAGGGGACCCGTCCCCTCGATTGGTTGTGACTATCGTAGAGACACACCTCTTCATCAAAAGTCATACCTTTTGACGACTAGCCATGTCTCTTTACCCAATGGTTGCCTAAAGACATGTTTATTCGTCCAAAGGATGTATTTGTTCGTGATTGGTCATGATTGTTTGTTTATGTCTCTTGATCTCCTATAAAGGGAGCCTATTGTACTCGGTTCCATTGATGCAATCAAGAAAGCAAGCAACAATGTTCTAGTCCCTTGAGTCTAATTTCAATTTTTAGTCTTAAATCACACAGATTAAGTAGTATGAAACACTAAGTAGGACTAGAATCCTTCCATGTTATATGTTTTTTTGCTTGTCTGCTTGTGCCTTTCTGCATTGTGAGGGGGGCAATCTATCCATGCTAAAACCATGTAAATGAAACGTCTCTCGAGAGGCCCCCTTACTTGCTTAAGCTTCTCCCTAGCTTAAACAACTCCCTTCTTGCTTAGTTGCCCCTTTAGCTTGAGCAGCCTCTTGCTTATTAGAAAACTTATGCAGCAGCCTTATAAAAGTGCAAGCATGGGCAGCTGTACGTATGGCCTCTCGAAAGATACATGTGCAGGGCGGAAATGTGCGAGACAGGGAAACATAGAGCAATGTGGGCAGGAGAGAGAGAGAGAGAGAGAGAGAGAGAGAGAGAGAGAGAGAGAGAGAGAGAGAGAGAGAGAGAGAGAGAGAGAGAGAGAGAGAGAAAAGAAGAAGAAGAAGAAGAAGAAGAAGAAGAAGAAGAAGAAGAGAGTTTTAACGTCGTAGGAAACTATCCCAAGAGACCTTAAAGATCTAGCCGACGAGGAGTTGAACTCAAAACCTGTTATTCAAGAGGGAAATGGCATAACCAATCTACCACACTTGGGTGATAGAAAGGTTATACCATTTTCCTCTTTTTATTGGCTCACACACACACCCACACACACACACACACACACACACACCTGAGAAGAAGAGAGTTTTAACGTCGTAGGAAACTATCCCGAGAGAGAGAGAGAGAGAGAGAGAGAGAGAGAGAGAGAGAGAGAGAGAGAGAGAGAGAGAGAGAGAGAGAGAGAGAGAGAGAGAGAGAGAGAGAGAGAGAGAGAGAGAGAGAGAGAGAGAGAGAGAGAGAGAGAGAGAGAGAGAGAGAGATTTTTTAACGTCCATAGGAGGCCGAAATCGGCCTATGAGACAAATCAAAGTACATGGGGTGGGTGTACTCTGGATATCCTGTGAAGGATGAAAAAATACAAAGCAAAAATAGCTATCCTGTGTAAGGATTGAGGGAGGAGGGAGGTGGTACAAGGGTGGGGGGTGGAGTTCTAAAAACAGGGGAGAGATGCAATCCTATATGCTGGGGTATATACAATCATGAAAGAAAAGCTATCATGAGAGAGAGAGAGAGAGAGAGAGAGAGAGAGAGAGAGAGAGAGAGAGAGAGAGAGAGAGAGAGAGAGAGAGAGAGAGAGAGAGAGAGAGAGAGAGAGAGAGAGAGAGAGAGAGAGAGAGAGAGAGTCAGATGCTATTCAAACTCTTTCATGCAGTCTATGGATTTACATGTAGTTTCTTGGAATGCTAATGGTTTACAGACTTCTCGGGTAAAAGGTTCCCGTAAGCTTTTACTTCGCAGAGATTTACACACTTATGTAGTGGGCACTGTGGATATATTGCTAGTACAGGAGCATAAGATTGCCACTCCCTTTGGCAATCTCATGCCCTCGGGCGCCCGCACTTTTTGGAAGCCTGCTCTGGGCCTTCATGGACAGAGTTACAGTGTATGCATCTCAGTGGGACCACGTTACTTGGCCTCAGTTCAACAACATGGCACCCTTGTCGCTGGCAGAGCAGTTTATGTTTCTATTCGGATTCGGGAATCTATCATTGGTTTTATGTCAGTCTATGCACCCACTACTCCTCGGGAGAGGGCTACATTTTGGTCCTCTTTGGCTGCTGTTCTACCTGCCGTAGACTCTTGGGTTGTTGGAGGTGACTTCAACAACGTTGAGAGCGACTCTGGTTGGCGAGCCATCACACCTCCAGTTCTATCATCCATCTCTCCCGATGAGCAGCCAGCTTGGGATCGATTTCTTCTAGCTATTCAAGGTGTTGACGCCTGGCACTTACCCTCTTTTGGTCATCACCCTGCTACACTTCATTACTCTTGGGGCTTCAGAGACAGCAGGGGAGATTATTAGAGCGACTTGATCGTTTTTACATTGGCCCTTGGGCAACAGCCCTAGGCGGATTCACTACTATATGGAGAGGGACCAGCCTCTCAAATCATGTACCCATCTCATTGTTTATCTCCTTCACTAGATCCTTTGCACAAAGACGAGGCTGTCGTATCCCTGACAGTGTTCTCACCACCCCAGTATTGCAGCAGCAGATTCGTGACTTATGGTCCACGGATGCTTATTATTGTGGATCCCCTGGAGAGTTTCTTGCTCATTGCATTACTCAGTCTAGTATTTACTGCCGCGATCAGACCGCTATTATTCATCGTCAGTTGAGAGTACGGGAGTCTGATCTTCACATCCCTCTTGGTTCCACTCAACGCTTGCTTGAAGAGTGGCCTCAGGATGCATACCTCGCTGCTAGACAGACAGAGCTCACAGAGGAGATTCGTCGCGTACAGGATGCTAGGTTTGAGTTCACTCATCATGCTTCAGTATCTCATTGGATAGCTAAAGCTGATCGAATGAATAAAGACTTCTTCGCTACGCATAAAGAGCGCCCTCCAGGCACCACCCTTCGGACTTTGTGCGATGCTCAGGGGACACTGCATATGCATCCTGATGTTATACTTGATATGTCTGCAGATTATTTTGAGACATTGTTCACTGCTGATGTATGCACTACTGAGGTTTTACTTGCCCGTGAGCAGATCTGGCATCACACGAGACACCGTTGTACAGACACTATGGCAGAGATCTTGTTGGCACCTTTCACACTTGCAGAGATCCATCCTCCTGTCCAGGAGAGGATGGCCTCACTAGAGCTTTCTTTTTGACATATTGGGATGTATTGCATATACCACTGCTTCGCGGTTGTCAGGACATCTTTGCATCAGGATATATGCATCCGGATCTTTGTTCAGGTCTCATATCTCTTATTCCGAAGGGGGGTGACACCACTCAGCCCCGACAGTGGAGACCTATTACCCTACTCCCTTCGGTCTATAAGATATTAGCGTTAATGATCAGCCATCGCTTGCAGCCGTTCTTATTAGATATTATTCATACTTCTCAGACAGGCTTTGTTATGGATCGATGCATCTTGGATAATATCTTCACTTTTTATGAGGCAGTAGAGTGGGCCAAATCATCTTCTGAGCCTCTCGCTTTTTTCATCTTTGACTTCGAGAAAGCATACGATCGTGTTGAGTGGGACTTTCTTGAAGGAACTTTAGCCAGGAGGGGTTTCCCTTCGAGATGGATCTCAGGCATTTCCGCTCTCTTTAGGACTGCCAGCAGTGCTATTACTATTGGTGGCTGTGACAGTCGCAATTTTGAGCTTTCTTGATCTGTCCGTCAGGGATGTCCTCTAGCAGCATATCTGTATCTGGTTGTAGGAGAGACTATGTCCGACTTTCTTCGTGCTCAGAGTTATGCATTTTGTGGCTTGACCATGCCAGTACCTACAGCTCTAGACCTTATTGATCAGGAGTTTGTTGATGATACTATGCTCATGTTACGCTATTTGCTAGTTGCTCTTGATGCTATGTGGGAGGCTCTAGAGGTTTTTTGCATTGCTAGTGGCGCACGCATTAATTGGCATAAATCCTATGGGTTACTGGTTGGCAGTGATGACATACCTCCTTGGGGGGTAGCTCATGGTTTCACATGGCTGCGATCGGGTCAGACATGCATATATCTGGGCTTTCAGGTTGGATTCGATGTTACCTCACAGCAGCAGTTTGCACCCGTACTACAGTCTATTCGCAGGAAGCTATGCCATTGGTCTTCACGTCAACTGTCATTGGCTGGCCGTGCATTGGTCGCCAACCAGGTCATTCTGGCTACAGTATGATATACGGCTTCTTGTTGGATGTTACATTCTGGTGTGATAGCTCCGCTCCGCCGCTTAGTGCGGAACTTTTTATGGAGTGGCATAGATGGGACTACTAATACCCGTGCTCGAGTTCGCTGGTCCACGATTATTCGTCCTAGGTCAGAGGGAGGCCTTGGCATTATTGATCCAGAGTTACAGAGCCGCGCCCTTCTTACCAAGCTTATTGTTCGGGGTCTTTTCCCCGGACAAGAACCTTGGAAGATGCTTCTTCATGCCGCTCTTTGCGCAGTGACTCCACGACTCGGCACTAGAGATGGTCATACTTGGCAGACAGGGTATCGTTTTCTCTTTACTGATGCCCCCTTGTCCACCGCCTCCCTCTCACCCTTCATCCAATCGCTCCTTCAGATTTGGGTTTCCATGCGACGGGCTATCATACGCTCACCTCCCTCATGTCGTGAGGAGATTGAGCGCCAGCCTCTCATTTGGAATGCTGCAGTTCTTGATTCTTCGGTTGATCCACCCCGTCAGCTTGGAGAGAGGACTCACATTGATTGGGCTGCCTGGGACACGGGCCCTGCTGCCTCTATGTGGTTGTTTCATGAATCACGTATGCTGGATGCTGATTTTGTCGCAGAACATTATGACATTGGTCGCGGGGTGATAGACAGACTGCTTGAGATTGATTCCGCCGTTCCTTCACAGTGGGATGCAGTCATGAGAGGCATGGTTTAGATGCCTCCCCATTGTGGCTGGGAAGGCCTCTTTGCTCAGAGCACTCTCTTATTAGCTCGTTTAGACACCATGCTATTCACAATTGATACTGACCAGTCTCAGGGGATTCATGCTAGATTGACATATGATGCCACCTCCCCGCACCTTGCCCTTCCCGGAGCTCGATGGGAGGCCATCAGAGTAGTTGGCTCCCGTGGGAAACGTCGTCGTGTTGACCCTCGTTTCACTTCCGCTGATGCTACACTTTGGAGGCTTTGGGTGTGGGAGGGTCGTGCCCTATCTCAGCTTTATTGGGACCTGGGCGAGTGGCATTGGCCTCACTCTGACCCCACCGGTGCACCAGTATCCTTCTTTGAGTACATTGTTAGGATTGGACGGTTAGCATTGATGAGACAGCAGCCAAAGCAGCCCACTCGTATGCGTTTCTGGTTACATTCAGGCCTCTCCCATGCCTATCTGCAGCAGTTTTGGTCCACCATCTGGGATTTACATGCGGCTTGTCATACTTCTTTTTTCATGTGGATGATTGCACATGCGGGACTTCCAGTTGGGACTTGGCTAGCTACTACGGGTCATGATCCGTTATGTACTCGCTGTCCGTTGCGACTACTTGAGTCACCTGCACACTATCTTTGGTCATGCTCAGCTTCCCATGTACTGTGGCTTGTAGTTTGCTCTCTACTTAGCAGAGCAGGTGTTCAGCATGGATTTCTTACTTGGGGATCTGTCTCATGGTTGATGTCGATGCCCGGCCCCCATCTTTTCTACGAGGGCTCAGACACAGATCCAGCCTTTATGCTCACATCGACTGGTTATCGGCAAGGTACTTTGGCTATGCTACCACAGATTGCTTGGCAGGGGGATTCTTAGACACGTGATGAAGTTTTTTCAGTCATCACTAGTACTACACTATGGAATGTTTGGAGAGCTCGTTGTCTCCACATTCTAAGTGTGGCTCCACAGCTCCTTCAGGATACCCTCACTGCCATTTGGCTGGACATCATTCATACCCTGATTTGGCAGTGGGATTCATCCTCAGGTACATCTCGAGCAGCCGAGGCACGCCGATTTGCCTTCCTTCGGCGTTGGGCTCGATCCCCACTCTTCTTCACACTTACAGGTGGCCAGATTACGTGGCATTATGCCCCTCTTCGGTGGTTTCTCCTCCACTCATCACACCGACCACCATGAGATTGTTCTAGTTGAGTTGTCACTATAGTGGCTCTCCTCCTTACATTCAGCTTGTACACCCCATGTGATAGGCTCTTTTGGCATCCGCTGGGGATTATATTGTACTCAGTAATATACAGCCCTTACTTTTTCCAGAGAGAGAGAGAGAGAGAGAGAGAGAGAGAGAGAGAGAGAGAGAGAGAGAGAGAGAGAGAGAGAGAGAGAGAGAGAGAGATTTTTTACGCCTATTAGGGGTCGAAATTCGACTATGAGACAAAACAATGTACATGATAGGGTATCATCTATGTATCCGCAAAAGGGCAGACACAAAATAAAATGTAACACTGCTACTAATAGGAAAATGGTAAGGGGTAGGAATCCATGGGTTTCCAATACAAGGTATGCAGGGGTTTGGAGCTCTATCTCTAAGGGTGAAAAAGATCACACGTGTAAGATCTATGTGCTCAAGGAAGTACAATGATGAGATGCATGAATCTATCTAGCTCTATCCAGTGCCATAATATGGCTGTAGTATGGTGCATGGGAAAAATCGAGGATGAGAAGCCCTCTGAGTATGACTGCAGGATTTGCTATCGCTCTCTCCTACGCCGCCACTATGGCCTCATAGTGTTGAGTTTGGATCTCCTGGTGGTGACATCTCTGCGTTCTACATCCTAGAGCTCTGGGTCTCCATCTTGCTCTTGTTGAAGTGTCACGCATTGTGGTTTGGCGGGTCTTGCTAGAAGAAATTTGTGAGCTGTGATTGTTTCCCCCCGATCGCGACTGTGGTGGTAGGTGTTTGTAGAAGGCGTTCTCTGTGTCTCCGTGCCTCTAGCAAGAACTGTCCTAGCTTGCGCTTGTCTCTAACAGACTTGGACATCCCAAGTCGAGAATCCGGCACTACACATGAGAGAATCAATTAAAAACACTTCACAAAACTTAATCACAATTCAATAGAGTTGACACGGCCCGACGTAGTTCCGTGCCTAGAGGTATTTGCCCCAAAGTCTGGCGCCCCTTTCGGTATTTTTTTATATATTAATGCTTGAGCAAAGTACAAAGTCTGAGGGTCTTCTCTGCTTAGCTGCTCGTGAGCAAATCTGAGTACAGGAGGCCCTCAAGGTACAAATTTAAAGGCCCATGGCCTCTCAAAAGCAATACATGAAAAGCTTCAGCTCAAAAGCATCTTGTCCTAAAAGCAACAGCGTTACCAAAAGCTGCAGCGTATCGAGCGTGAAATCCGCCGCAAATTGCGGACAGCCTGCCATGTCAGCAGCTAGCGTGTTGTACGGCCAGCCACGTCAGCCAACCATGTGATTTGTGTTCTTTTATAAGCTCTAGTGTTCCCTGGGCCCTATCAGGAAAGGACCCATAAGTTGGTCCACCCATAAGTTGGAACGAATTATAAGATCATTTTTATCTGCTAGGTATCCGTCCGGTTGGTCATGCCACGTTATCACTTTGTGACATACCCCCCTCTTGAAAGAATTCTAATCTCCCTCAATTACATCTGCAAAATGAGACATAAGCCATAAACCAGCTCAATAGACATTGACTCTAAGTACCGACGCACTAGACGACACAAATCCAGCACTTGCACAAAGACGACAGTCATCAACATCCACATCACATTCAAATCAAATCATATAAAATCCATCGAGATCTCGGACCATGATCTCCCGGCAACGTGTTTAGCAATCGCATCTAGATCCACACTGGGCCTCATTGATGTCGGATTAACTAATTCTTATTACGATCATGTCCATAGAATCTCAAGACCGAAATGTTGCAGTCACTTCGTCTCTCAAACCTGCATTCAAGCACAATCACATGAGTGAGCACACAAAATTCAGATTCATTTACAGGAATCATTTCAAAGTTCTTCATTCATAAAGTCATATAGCAAAATACTATCGGCACATCAGTATCCCTGAAATCCAAAAGGAAATTAGTGACTTTCTTTCATCTAGGTAACCTGTGACAAAGGAGCGGAGTAACTCCCCTCTTGTGCAATCCCGTCTGCACCAGATTCAACCCTGTTGATTTGTTGGATCTCTTGGAATACTGTCAGCACATCAGTTTTCGTTAAATCCAAAAGGAATTAGTAATTTTATTTCATCTAGGTAACCTGTGACAAAGAAGCGAAGTAACTCCCCTCTTGTGCAGTTCCGTCTGCACCAGATTCAACCCTGTTGATCTGTGGGATCTCTTGGAATAGACACAGCTACACCGAAGTCCTCAAGGTAAAGTTCCAATACCTGAGGAGTATCTGCTACGTCCTCCTCTTCCATCCACTTCTCATCTAATGCTGGATAGTTCATGAATTTCACTAGAACTGCCGTATTACTTTACCTTTCACTTTCCTTTCCTTGTGAGCCAGTATCGGTTTAGGAACCAGTACCTCTCGCTCTCTTTTACTGGAGGGTTCTCCTCTGCCTCCCTGTCGACTCGCACCTCACCCTTGAAAGGTTTCAAGAGACTCACATGAACTTCAGTCTGAAGGATAAGTCATTTATCTTCTCTTGAATCTGGAAAGGCCATAATATTGCATACTTAGCTTTGGAAAAAGTCGCTCCTTTCCCTTTCTTTTTCTTAGGCTTGCATTCTCAAGTCGTAAGAGCACCCAATCATCTTTCTTTAGCTGCAAGTGGCGTCGATGTTTATTAGCTGCCTTCTTATGCCGTGCTTGAGACTTGTTAAGAGCCTCGCAAACCTTGGCAAAAGCAGTGTCCAGATCTCGCATATATTGATCCGCTTCAAAAATCTTGTCTGTGGTGCTTAGAAATGGAGGAACCTTCTTAGCACCCTTGATTATTTCAAATGGCGCCTTCCCCGTCGATGAATGAAGGGTGTTGTTGAAAAAACTCGTCCACATCCTTTTTGAGCCCCAGAAAAGGTTTCGTTTGACACCTCAACATCGAGACACCTTACTACAAGAAGGCCGATGCTTTGGATGCTTTCAAATAGGGCATAATCATTCTAATTGTCCCAAACGCACTGATCGACCAGAGGAGCCGAGGCCCGCACCATCGGTCGACAGAACCCCGGCGCCACCTCCTGCTAAGAGAGCTAGACCTGCTATTGGACTAGTTCCTAATATTTATGGCATACGCCTTGAGAGTACAAACGAATTGTGTTGAGCATATGGCAAAGTCAATGGTTTCAAAGCCCTTATTTCTTTGACCCCGGAGCTCCAGAGAACTTTATCCATCCAGAATTCTTAAAGCAGATGCACTTTGATTATGATGCAGAGGGTGGAGAAATTGAAGCTGAGCTAGCCACAGGGCAAACTCAGAAAGTAGTACCGCTCATTGGTGCTCTTCCAGTGACTATTCAAGATTATCATGGAAAAGTTGATTTCCACATCATGAAGTTGGGCAATTGTGACGTTCTATTAGGCATGCCTTGGCATGACAAGAATGATGCGACTCTCCAAGTCCGGAACCGAACCATCACCGTGATGCAGAAGGGCAAGCAAGTCGTCCTCAAAGTTCGGTTGTTCGAACAAAAGCCTGAATGAACTCTCTAGTTGTTTTATAGTTAGATACTTTTGAACTTTGTTTAAGAAAGTATTGTTTGAAACTTTGTTTGAAATGGATCGTATCTGTTTTGAACCTGTTTTGGTGCCGATTTGAATTGTTTGACTCTGGTTTGATACTGGTTTCAATGATTGGTGATTTTACTCCCGGGTGGAGAAGTGATAAATATTGTTTTGGTATTGCTTGAACGTCGGAACGACGCAGGCTGATGCCTGGGGAGCGTTTCGTTGTATGTTTGAAAACTTCCGAACGACGCAGGCCGATGCTTGGGGAGCGTTTGGTTGTATGCTTGTAAAATAATTATTGTTGTGACTCCCGGCCCGGACCTGGATGGTTATGCGGGAGGAGTATTAAGAAGTCTGAGTACTCTCAGCACCTCCAAACGATGCAGGCTGTGGTCAGGGGGGTGTTTGGTTGTAAAAGGCCTCTATATCTCCCGGCCCGGACCTTTTTAGGTTATGCGGGAGGAGTGATGAGGGAGTCGTTGAATATCTCCCGGCACGGACCTTGTTAGGTTATGTAGGAGGAGTGTTCATCGGCGGTTTTATGTTTCTATGTCTTGTAACATGCGGGAGGAGTGTTCTCGAGAGGCTTTATGTTTGTCTTGGGGGAGTGCTCAGTGGTGCTGTTTGTTGTGTCTTGTAACACGCATATGGAAGCATTTGTGTTGCATTGTGATGTGCCAACCAGTGAATATTCCTAATTGGATGAGATTGCCTGGGTATGTAATTTTAGTGCATCAAGACACCCGAGGAAGATCAGTACGGTCTGGGTGTGATGGTTAATTTTACTACGCTGGAATATCAAGAGTTCCGATCTGGACGAAAGGAGAAGCTAACTCCTTGATCAAAACAGCCGATAGGAGCAGCTAACTCCTCGATGAAAAGAGCAGAAAGGAGAAGCTAATTCCTAATAAAAAGAGCAAACTGATTGTCCCTCGGAATGACCCTCGGAAATTTTTGAGCTAACTTGAGTTGTTTTGCAGGTATGCTGTAATCGCGGACGATTACTCTCTGTGAAGAAGGGGAGATGTAACAAACTGTTGACGTGTCAAAGCCTAAAGAATGGAGTCAACGTACAGATGTGGCCGAGGGGCCTAAACCCTAATGTCTACCAGAAACCCTAACTGTTGAAACCCTAATGCTGGAAACCCTAACCCTAAAACCTGCAAATCCTAATTCTGAAAACCCTAACCTTAAAACCTGCAAACCCTAATTTCTGCCAGAAACCCTAACCCTAACCCTAAGGCAGTAGACAAATTACGAAAATTGCGCTGACATGATGATGTGGCAGGCTGTACGGATTTCCGCGTTTTGCGCTGGCTGATGACGTGGCAGGCTGTACGGATTTCCGTAAATTGCGGTGGTAGCTCTTTGGCTTTGCTTTTGAACCAGAAGCTTTTGAGTTTGAAAGGCTTTTTACTATAACTGCTTTTCAAGCCAAGGGCCTTTAAATATGAGGCTAGGGCTCATTCTCTGGCATGCTTCCTGGAGAAGGTGCAGAGTCTGGAGTACCGGCTTGTACTGTGTTGATGCAATATAAAGAAATACCGAAGGGGCGCCAAGGTTTGTGGCCAATACTCTCTGGGGTGGAATTCCGGCACTCCGTGTCGAGTGTCGTCTCTCTCTCTCTCCATTTCAGTTCAGTTGTTATTTGAAGTGCTTAAAGTCTGCTGAGTCTGTTCTTTTTTATTGGCACGTGGTGCCCGCCTTGTGACAGTGGTATCAGAGCATCAAGCGTGTGCTTTTCTAAAAGCATACCGGTCCTACAAAAGAGGAGATAGAGCTATTGGAATTTTATTCGAGGATATCTTCGCCCTCCAACCCGGACTTATTAGCCACCCCCACCCTTACTTCATCGTGCATCGGGCGCGCTCCCGTCTTCACCGCAGTGTCTTACAGGGCATAAGCCAATTAAGAACCCAATACTTGGAATTCATGGATTAAGCAGAATATTTGCAGTTTCTGCTCAACGAGCTTCACGACATTCTTTCACGGCATCCTCAGCAGAATCTTCCAATGCTTCAAGGTTTTCAACAATTTTTGAACTACATGTTACTCCCTCTGATGCCCCAGGTGGTACCTCCTCCTTCGGCACCAGAAAGTACGAGAGCTTCCAACCGACAACCTTCTCAGCCGTCTGTCCCGATCGAGGGAGTCTTCAGGAATATGGTGCAGCCATCTGACCCTGATCTAGTGCAACCGCCTTTGTCACAGCCATCCCCCCACCCCCACCACCACCACCGCCACCAGGCTACAATGGTTGGAGCCCATATGGATACCCTTATTATCCATACCTGGGATATGCGCCAAACCAACCCAAAGATTTCAAAGATGGTGGGACGACAGTCAAATTTTTCACTTTTTCCGGGGTGAAAGATCGCAAGAAAGCATTGCAGTTCCTACAGCAATTCGACAACATCTTTGCTTTAGGGAACTATAGAGAAGAATCCAAGATTTCTCGAGCAGCAGGATTTCTTAAAGATAATGCTATGCAATGGTGGAGTTCAATCGCGACACAACCGCATGCTGCAAGGACCTGGCAAGCTTTCAAGACAGTTTTTGCACGTAGTTACATGACTTCTATGTTTGAAGTGCGGATTTTGGCAGAATGGGGCAACTTGAAAATGCTTGCCACTGAAACCATGGACGAATATAACCAAAGGTTTCTCGATGTGTACCTTCCAGTGTCCTTCTTTAGATCTGTTCCCTTGGAGGCCCAATGCGAGCGATACACCATTGGACTACCATCACCATTGCAGGAATATTGTCTATCCAAGCAAGTCTCTGCCATGCAAGAACTTATGGACCATGCCGCGGTCGGCTACAAACTGATGAAGGGAAAGCTAGAGTTTACCACAGAAGAATCTCCGGCCACTAACCACAACTCTCGGCAACAACGAACAAATTCTCGAGAGTCTCGTGAAAATCAACCGCAAAGGCTTCGTTTGACGCCTCAACAACGAGACACCTTACTACAACAAGGCCGATGCTTTGGATGCTTTCAAATAGGGCATAATCATTCTAATTGTCCCAAACGCACTGATCGACCAGAGGAGCCGACGCCTGCACCATCGGTCGACAGAACCCCGGCGCCACCTCCTGCTAAGAGAGCTAGACCCGCTATTGGACTAGTTCCTGATATTTATGGCATACGCCTTGGGAGTACAAACGAATTGTGTCGAGCATATGGCAAAGTTAATGGTTTCAAAGCCCTTATTTCTTTGACCCCGGAGCTACATAGAAATTTATCCATCCAGAATTCTTAAAGCAGATGCACTTTGATTATGATGCAGAGGGTGGAGAAATTGAAGCTGAGCTAGCCACAGGGCAAACTCAGAAAGTAGTACCGCTCATTGGTGCTCTTCCAGTGACTATTCAAGATTATCATGGAAAAGTTGATTTCCACATCATGAAGTTGGGCAATTGTGACGTTCTATTAGGCATGCCTTGGCATGACAAGAATGATGCGACTCTCCAAGTCCGGAACCGAACCATCACCGTGATGCAGAAGGGCAAGCAAGTCGTCCTCAAAGTTCGGTTGTTCGAACAAAAGCCTGAATGAACTCTCTAGTTGTTTTATAGTTAGATACTTTTGAACTTTGTTTAAGAAAGTATTGTTTGAAACTTTGTTTGAAATGGATCGTATCTGTTTTGAACCTGTTTTGGTGCCGATTTGAATTGTTTGACTCTGGTTTGATACTGGTTTCAATGATTGGTGATTTTACTCCCGGGTGGAGAAGTGATAAATATTGTTTTGGTATTGTTTGAACCTCGGAACGACGCAGGCTGATGCCTGGGGAGCGTTTCGTTGTATGTTTCAAAACTTCCGAACGACGCAGGCCGATGCTTGGGGAGCGTTTGGTTGTATGCTTGTAAAATAATTATTGTTGTGACTCCCGGCCCGGACCTGGATGGTTATGCGGGAGGAGTATTAAGAAGTCTGAGTACTCTCGGCACCTCCAAACGATGCAGGCTGTGGTCAGGGGGGTGTTTGGTTGTAAAAGGCCTCTATATCTCCCGGCCCGGACCTTTTTAGGTTATGCGGGAGGAGTGATGAGGGAGTCGTTGAATATCTCCCGGCCCGGACCTTGTTAGGTTATGCGGGAGGAGTGTTCATCGGCGGCTTTATGTTTCTATGTCTTGTAACATGCGGGAGGAGTGTTCTCGAGAGGCTTTATGTTTGTCTTGGGGGAGTGCTCAGTGGTGCTGTTTGTTGTGTCTTGTAACACGCATATGTAAGCATTTGTGTTGCATTGTGATGTGCCAACCAGTGAATATTCCTAATTGGATGAGATTGCCTGGGTATGTAATTTTAGTGGATCAAGACACCCGAGGAAGATCAGTACGGTCTGGGTGTGATGGCTAATTTTACTACGTTGGAATATCAAGAGTTCCGATCTGGACGAAAGGAGAAGCTAACTCCTTGATCAAAACAACCGATAGGAGCAACTAACTCCTTGATGAAAAGAGCAGAAAGGAGAAGCTAACTCCTTAATAAAAAGAGCAAATTGATTGTCCCTCGGAATGACCCTCGGAAATTTTTGAGCTAACTTGAGTTGTTTTGCAGGTATGCTGTAATCGCGGATGATTACTCTCTTTCAAGAAGGGGAGATGTAACAAACTGTTGATGTGTCAAAGCCTAGAGAATGGAGTCAACGTACAGATGTGGCCGAGGGGCCTAAACCCTAATGTCTGCCAGAAACCCTAACTGCGGAAACCCTAATGCTGGAAACCCTAACCTTGAAACCTGCAAACCCTAACCCTAAAACCTGCAAACCTTAATTTCTGCCAGAAACCCTAACCCTAACCCTAAGGCAGTAGACAAATTACGCTGACATGATGACGTGGCAGGCTGTACAGATTTCCGTAAATTGCGTTGGCAGCTTTTTGGCTTTGCTTTTGAACCAGAAGCTTTTGAGTTTTAAAGGCTTTTTACTATAACTGCTTTTCAGGCCAAGGGCCTTTAAATATGAGGCTAGGGCTCATTCTCAGTATCGGCTTGTACTGTGTTGATGCAATATAAAGAAATACCGAAAGGGGCGCCAAGGTTTTGGGCCAATACTCTCTGGGGTGGAATTCCGCCACTCCGTGTCGAGTGTCGTCTCTCTCTCCATTTCAGTTCAATTGTTATGTGAAGTGCTTAAAGTCTGCTCAGTCTGTTCTTTTTTATTGGTACGTTGTGCCCGCCTTGTGACATGCTCTAGTAAGCAATGACATGGCCTCCTTGCATCAAAACTGTTGGAATTAGGATTGCAGGGAAACACACACAGCTTGGAGAAGACGAAGGAAGCTGAAGGTACACAACAGAGAGTGTATAACTTAGTGTGTAATGGAAAGATAAATAGCCCTAGAGTGATGGGCGTATATACAATGCACGGGGGAAAAAACCTCCTAGAGAGGGAAAAAATGCCCCACCGGTCCTAGTGTGTTCACACACATCACTACCACATGTATATGGTAACAAATCCCCCTTGGGAGTGATGCGGTGAACAAGAGCTGACACGAAGAGTAAAGGGAAGTGCCATGCCCTGAGGACAGGATCAATCCACAAAGGGGAGCAAGCCCAAAGCTTTCCGGAAAGCTTCGAACTTCTCACGAGACAATGCCTTTGTGAAAAGATCTGCAAGGCTGTGCTGTGTTGCCACATAAGCCAAGCTGATCTCTCTGCGGAGAGCGTCTCCTTGACATAGTGGTAATGCACCTCAATGTGCTTTGTGCGAGCATGAAAAACTGGGTTCCTCGCAACCGCCAATGCGCCCTGACTATGAGTGTAGATGATGTTGGCAATGTCTTGTCCAACACCCAAATCAGTCATAAGGCGTCTGAGCCATACACACTCAACCGTAGCTGTGAAGACTGCCCTGTACTCAGCCTCACAACTAGAAGTGGCCATAGTAGGTTGCTTCTTGCTCAACCATGAAATACATGAACTGCCAAGCATGAAACAAAAACCACTTGTGGACAGTTGCGTGTCATAACAACCAGCCCAATCAAGAACGGCTCGTTGTTGCCCCCCCCCCCCCCCCCCCCCCCCCCGCCCGCCCCTTATTCTCCCGCTTACATTGCCTCCCTCCCTCCCCCCCCCCCCCCCCCCCCCCCCCCTCGCCCGCCCCTTATTCTCCCGCTTACATTGCCTCCCTCTTCCCCCCCCCCCCCCCCCCCCCCCCCCCCTTTTTTTTTTGCTCGCACGAGAGACACAGAGCACACAGGTAGAGCCACTCTCCGAGCCTGGGGCTCCAGCAGAAGAGGGATGGCAGCAGGTCCGTGGTCGACGACGGCAGGGGCCACAGCGACAGCCTGGCACTCAGAGTGGTACTCAGGCGCCTGCCCAGCAGTAGTGGGTTTCCACGGGAAACCGTTTCGGTCCTCTTGAGCAGGATGAGGTCCCTGCTCCAGCCCCCACCTCAGCTTCACCCTCGACAGCCCCTCCCCCCAGAGTTCCCCCCCTCCTCATCATCCTCCCCCCCGCCTCCTGCTCCCGCCGCCTCTTTCCCCCGCCCCTCTACCTCTGCCGCTCCCCCCCGCCCCTCTTCTCCACCTCTTCCCCCTGCTCCTACTCCCCCCCCTCTCGCTCTAATTCCACAGTCGACCCAGGGGGCAGGGCTATCTCCAGCTGCTAGGAGATCTCTTGGCAGCACCTTTGCCACGAGTCGCTTGGCGAGAGAGGGACATCCTTTCTTGGGACCCCCTCTACAGATACAAACGTCTCCCTTTGCAACTATCCCTCGTGGTCTGATGAGCATCGACATTCTGCTCCGATGGGACTCCTTCAACTATGACTTTACTCGTTTTCTCGGCGACCCCTCAGCAGACCATGAGGCAGCTTGCTTCATGGTCCATGTTCTGTTCCTTGCAGCTAGGGGGATAGAGGCCTTGGACTCAGCGGTTGGCTTCTCTTTTCCCGTTTGTGGCAGGGACCAGACTGAGTGGACTCTCGACTCAGTGTTGGGGTGGTTGCACACACAGGTCCTAGAGTTCTCTCACCACATGGGAGAACTAGGAGTTACAGACATGCTTCAGACTTTGTGACCATTGGCCAAGTTTGTGGTGACCCCTACAGATACAGCAGGATGTAGACACATTGTGGTTTACTTCTTTGCCGATACGCAGTGCTTGCCATGCTATATACACATTCATGAGGAGTCTTGGACAGAGGACGTTGCTTTACGGACGGCTCGCTCTACTTGGGCTTGGGCCAGACACTCGTTGCAGTCACGCCTATCTAGAGGACGCTCGGATGCGGATTACTCCCCATCCAAGCCAGCCTCAAAGATAACACGTTTAGCTGCTGCGGCAACATCTGTTCTCTCTCGCTTCCCATGAGAATCGTCTCATGGAACGTGTAGGGACTTGGTGGGCCTCACTTTCAGCGTCAGCGGGGCCGACTACGTGAGGAGTTTCAACGGTGCCTTGTGGGAGGAGAGATTGATCTCCTTATGCTACAGGAGCCGCATTGGACGTTGTGGTCAGCTCTTGCGTGGACGATATGATACTTTTTGGTCAGCTGCGTTTGAACCTGGAGGTATCCAGGGTGGCGTATGCATGACTATTGCGGATTCTTTGCAGGAGGCCATTGTGGGCAGAGGGATCATTGTGCTAGGCAGGGCTCAGTGGATCACTATGCAGGTTCAGGGTTGCCTTGTGAGCTTCCTGAACATCTATGTGCCCAATGTGGCGAGTGCACGAGCAGAGTTTTGGGCACAGATAGTTGAGTCTCTGCCGCAGGCAGAACACTGGTGCACAGGGGGGAACTACAACATGTTGGAGGACCTTCTGACAGGATTGGTGGTAGCTATGCTACTGTGCATGGAGTGGCCTCAGGACTAGCTTAGATTAGTCATTTCTTTCTCAAGGAGTCTTTGGCTCGCCTGGCTGCAGCGAGAGAGGAGGAGCAGCGTCTCATACGGGGCATTGCTTCGTTGCAGAGGATGCAGGAGCAGCATCCAGATAGTCCTTGGTTGGAGGAGAAGCTACAGCAGGCTTGCCAGGAGCTTGTTAGCACAGAGGAGCGGCGACATGAGTTTGCTTTCCATCGACAGGCATCTCAGTGGACACAGGTGGCCGATAGAGTGATTGGTGCTTTCTTCGAGGCAGTGGGACTTTGGCATTCGCATGCCAAGGTCAGTCAGTTGAGGAGGCCCGACGGGTCAGCTGCTTCTGAGCCCTAGGATATGCATGCAGTTGCTATTGATTTTTATCGTGAGTTACTGTATGCAGAGCCTCAGTCACAGCGTCAGGATGTATGTAGGGAGCAGTTGTGGGCACAGATGCCTTGCCTTGTGACTGAGGAGATGCATCAGACGGTTGAGCTGCCACTTCAGCTTGAGAAGCTGCATACGGCTCTTAGTGCCCTCCCCCGTGGTAGCTGTCTAGGTGAGGATGGATTGACTCAGTTTTTTCTTGGAGTACTGGGAATTGCTTGGCCCAGATCTCTGTAGTGCTTTTCAATACATCTTGCACAGAGAAGTGATGCCTGACAGCATGAGTGAGGGTTTGATTTACCTCATTCCCAAGGAGGGTGGCTCCTTGGATGAGATTCGACATTGGCGCTCCATCACCATCCTCAACTCAGCCTACAAAATTCTTGCCAAGGCTCTGAGTTTCAGGATCCAACCACCTCTAGAGAGCCTTATACATGGGACTCGGACAGGTTTTGTCAAGGAGCGTAGTATCCTTGACAATATCTTTACTTTTTGGGAGGCTTGTGCGCTAGCGCGGCTCCATGGTGAGGACCTGGTGATTCTTCTTGTCGATTTTGAGAAGGCATACGACAGAGTTGACTGGGACTTTCTAGAGGGCACTCTACGCAGGATGGGCTTCTCAGATGCTTGGATTAGAGGGGTGTCAGCTTTGTACAGACAGGCACACAGTCAGGTACTTTTGGCAGGAGGTAGAGGTGATCGTTTCATGCTCACACGTTCGGTCAGACAGGGCTGTCCTCTTGCCCTCTTCCTCTTTCTGTTCTATGATCAGGCGATGAGCAGGTTTTTGGTGTCGTAGCAGGTTGGTCTACGGGGCTTAGCACTCCCTATTCGGGGAGATGAGCTACTGGACGCTGAGTTTGCTGACGACTCAGCCTTGTACTAAGATGGCCAGGAGGCCAACCTTCACAGGTGTGAGCAGGCTCTTGAGACCTTTTGTTGTGCATCTGGCGCACTGATCAAGTGGAGAAAGACAGTGGCTTTCTTGGTTGGTAGTGCTCCTTTGCCCGACTGGACGCCAATCGAGGGTTTCAGGAGGATTCCCCTAGGGACCGCAGCTCGGTACTTGGGCTGTCGGGTTGGTTTGGACTTGTCTCGCGAGCAGCAGATTGCTCCCCTCCTCTTGTCCATCAGGAGGAAGCTGTTACATTGGAGCTCCGCACGACTTTTTGTGGCTGACAGAGTTGTAGTGGCCAACCAGGTGCTGTTGGCTACTATGTGGTACATCACTTCTTGCTGGATATTCTCGAGTTCTTGTATCAGCCAGGTTGAGTGGCTGATCGGGAATTTCCTTTGGTCAAGGCGAGACACTTTGACTGCCCGAGCCAAAGTGGCTTGGGAGGTCATCATTCTTACTTGTTCACAGGGAGGTTTGGGGATCATTAACCCAGCACAGCAGAGCGTAGCCCTTCTTGGGAAGTTCATCGTCCGAGGTCTTCTTCCAGGCGAGGAGCCTTGGAAGGAGTTCTTGTTACAGCGGCTTCGTGATAGGGTGCCTCAGGCAGGAGGCCCCTGGCAACCTCCGACCATATGGATCTTCATAGAGATGCGTAGAGTTGGTTTTTTTTTTTTTTTTTCAAGAAAAAGATCCTTCTATTAGTTAATGAAAACTGCCCATAGGGCTACATCCACCTCTGCAAGAGAGGGCTACAACACGCATGATGGGGAGACTCTCCCAATGAAAAAACAGCATATATACAATGGGGCTAAATCAAGAAATGGGAGTAGGGAAGAGCCACACAGGTGGACAGTAGTGCCATCTGAGCACCCCCTGGACCATGGTGTAGAAAGGCCCAGGGCGCCAGAGTCGAAGGAAAGCCTCGCGGTGCTCCCGCATGCGGTCGGAGCTGCCCTGTAGTCCCTCAAGCTGTCCTCTGAGAGTATGGATCAGCTCTAGCCAAAAGTCACGAACAGTCTCTGCTGGTCGCACAGGGCGAGCCTCAAAGATGCGGAAACAACGGGCCCGCCAGATGAACCAAAGAGCTAGGCCGCTGATGAGCTCCCAACACTCCTCTCTCTCACTGCACCACTCCTGTGGAGTAAGGTCTGTAGCAGGCTAGAGTGTAGGTCGCCCCTCCTGTATCACTATCATCCTGCTGGTGGAAGATAGCTCAAACTGTAGTGCCGGGCCCGTGAGGGTGGACCAAGCCGCTGCCCCCCAAGTGTACTGTCGAGCCGCGGAGAGGGCAGGCATCAGCCGAAGAACTCGTAGCCACACCTGCTGGGCCGAAGGACAGTGCCAAAGACAGTGTCGCTGACTCTCCACCAACTGGTCACAGGTTGTACATGCGGCCGAGAGACCACTATGCACAAGCCAGCTCCCTACTACTGTGGCTCTGTGTGCAACCAACCACTGGAACAAAGTGACGCGCCTCGGTTGTCTGGAGTCCCACAGCCTCTGCCAAAAAGCTGCCAAGAACTCAAATGTGAGACCCTCCTCCTGCCAATGATGTGCTGCAGCGGGGCGGGCCTCTCTCTGCGTTGCAAGTATATGACGTCCAAGCCGAACAGTGTACTGGAAGAAAGGGACTCCTGGGCGGTCTGCAGAAGAGAAGGGGTCCCTCCATAGCCACTCACCAGGATCCCACTGTACTCGTGCCAGTGGACAACACTCCCAAGCCCATAGCCTCCAGTGTCCTGTCTCGAGAGCTGCTGGGTCAGGGTCTATGACGCAAGTCCTCCCATAGATGCCCACAACTCGAATCCTCTGGAAACAACACTCTGCTACCTGCGGGGCCTCTACTGTAACTCGCTGTAAACGTCCCCCACCCTGAAGCTCAAAGAACAGGGCTGGGACAGTCTCTGAACAAGCCCTGACTGAGATGAGAACCTCCAGTCGTGTGAAGGCTCCCATCCATCCGGGTGCTACTGGCTCGAGAGGCGTGAGCCACTCAGCTGGAACTGACTCTGAGATGTCCTGACACATGCTCTGAACCCCTCTCATGCCCTGTAGTTGGACACCCTGCACCTCCTCTGACAAACCTGTGAACTCTAGCCAGTCACCTGGAGAGCGCGCTGGACCTGCTGCCATGGGACCCCATGAAACATGAGGCCTACTCCCAACCAAGTGGCCTCTCTGAGTTCCAGACGAGGGGCTGTCGTAGGCGCTCCTCTGTGCATGTCAGTTGTCTCTTCTCTAGACCACGCCGTAAGAGCTCCCAAGAGCGAAGCAAACTCACAGCGAATCGGTCCTCCAGTCTCCTGCTCAAACCAATTCGGCGTAACTCTGTAAAGATCCATCTGGTCGAAGGTTGCCAAGGGCCTCCTGACTGAGGCACCCTATCACGAAGCCTCTGCAGCAAGAACTCTTTCCAGGGCTCCTCGCCTGGAAGAAGTCCTCTGACGAAAAACTTCCCAAAAAGGGCTCTGCTCTGCTCTGCTGTGCTGGATCAATGATCCCAAGCCCTCCCTGAGAACAAGGAAGTGTGATGACCGACCAAGCCACCTTGGCTCGGGCAACCTGAGTGTCGCGACCTGACCAAAGGAAGTTCGTGATCAGCTTCTCTACCTGGCTGATACAAGAACTCGAGAAGATCCAGCAAGAAGTGATGTACCACATAGTTGCCAACAAGACCTGGTTGGCAACTACTACTCTACCAGCCAGCGAAAGTCGTGCCGAACTCCAATGTAACAGCTTTCTCTTGATGGACAGGAGAAGAGGAGCAATCTGCTGCTCGGGGGACAAATCCAAACCAACCTGACAACCCAAGTATCGAACTGCAGTCCCTGGGGGAATCCACGTGAAACCCTCTCCTGGCATCCACTCTGGCACAGGAGCACTGCCAACCGAGAAAGCCACTGTCTTTCTCCAGTTGATCAATGCGCCCGATGCACAGCAGAAGGTCTCAAGAGCCTGCCCACACCCGTGTAAATTGGCCTCCTGGCCCTCTAAGTACAAGGCTGAGTCGTCGGCAAACTCAGCGTCCAAAAGCTCATCTCCCCGTATCGGGAGTGCTAAGCCCCTCAAACCAACCTGCTGTGACACCAAAAATCTGCTCATCGCCTCCGCATAGAACAGAAAGAGAAAGGGGGTAAGAGGACGACCCTGTCTGACCGATCGTGTGAGCATGAAGCGCTCACCTCTACCTCTTGCCAAAAGCACCTGACTGTGAGCCTGTCTGTACAAAGCTGACACCCCTCTGATCCAGGCATCTGAAAAGCCCATCCTGCGAAGCGTGCCCTCTAGAAAGTCCCAGTCAACTCTGTCGTATGCCTTCTCAAAATCGAGAAGAAGAATCACAAGGTCCTCCCCACGGAGACGTGCCAGGGCAGAAGCCTCCCAGAAAGTGAAGATGTTGTCGAGGATACTGCGTTCCTTGACAAAACCTGTCTGAGTCCCATGTATAAGGCTCTCCAAAAGTGGCTGAATCCTCAAACTCAGAGCCTTGGCAAGAATTTTGTAGGCTGAGTTGAGGATGGCGATGGGGCGCCACTGTCGAATCTCATCCAAGGAGCCACCCTCCTTTGGAATGAGGTAAATCAGGCCCTCACTCATGCTATCCGGCATCACTCCTGTGTGCAGAATGTACTGAAAGGCACTACAAAGATCTGGGCCAAGCAAGTCCCAGTACTCCAGGAAGAAGCTGGGAGTCAGCCCATCCTCACCTGGACAGCTACCACGAGGAAGGGCCCTAAGAGCCGTATGCAGCTCCTCAAGCTGAAGAGGTATCTCCAGCCTCTGGCGTATCTCCTCAGTCACAAGACAAGGCATCTGCGCCCAAACCTGCTCCCTGTATGCATCCTGTCTCTCTGACTGGGGCTCAGCCGTCAGTAGCTCACGGTAAAAGTAAGTAGCAACTGCACGCATATCCTCAGTCTCACAAGCAGCTGACCCATCGGGTCTCCTCAGGTGAGTGACCTTGGCATGCGAGTGCCGAGGTCCTACTATCTCAAAAAAGGCACCTGTCACTCTGTCACCTACTGGAGTCCACTGAGATGCGTGTCGGTGAAAGGCAAACTCATGGCGCCTCTCCTCTGTGCAAGCAAGCTCCTGTCGAGCCTGCTGTAACTGCTCCTCTAGCCATGGACTGTCTGGATGCTGCTCCTGCATCCTCTGTAGTGAAGCAATGCCTCGTCTGAGACGCTGCTCCTCCTCTCTCGCTGTGGCCCGTCGAGCCAAAGACTCCTGGAGAAAAAAGTGGCTAAGCTGAGCTAGGCCTAAGGCCACTCTGTCTGCCGGTAGAGCCTGGCTGTCCATGCCCTCTGTCCAAAGAGCCTCTACCCTCTCTCTGAGTGCTATGTCCAACAAGACCCGCTCTGGGATGCGAAGCATCGTGCTCCCACTCCTCTGCCTCTTTGCCACTGTGAGGATCACTGGTGCATGGTCCGAGAAGGATGTCCTTGCCAGGATGCCCACTGATCCCCCCAAGTCACTGAAGTGGTCACTAGTGTAGAAGCGATCTATCCGCGATAGATTCACTCCTCCCACTCTGCGGTCTGATCTAGAGAAGGCAAGACTCTCTAGAGGCCTCACAAAGCGAGAATGCTGCCATGTATCCGAGACCCTCAAGGTCATACACAACCTCTCCCAAGCTGCTAACTCGACTCCATGTACAGTAGCATGGCTGCCTCCGATCCTGTCAGAAGGGTCCTCCAACATGTTGAAGTCCCCTCCTACACACCAATGGTCAACCTGTGGCAAAGACGCAACAATCTGTGACCACAACTCTGCACGAGCACTCGCCACATTGGGCGCATAGATGTTCAGGAAGCCCACAAGGCCACCCTGAACCTGCAAAGTAATCCACTGAGCCCTACCTGGCACAATAATCCCTCTGCCCACAATGGCCTGCTGCAATGAGTCCGCAATAGTCATACATACCCCACCCTAGATGCCTCCAGGTCCAAAAGCAGCTGACCAAAAGGTATCATAACGTCCACACAGAATCTAACCACAGCGCCGGATGCGGCTCTCAGACAAATGGTGCTCCTGAAGCATAAGGAGATCAATCTCTCATCCCACAAGGCAACGCTGAAGCTCCTGCCGCAATCGGCCCGTTGTCGCTGAAACTGGGGCCCACCTAATCCCTGCACGTTCCATGAGACGATCCTCATGGGGAGCGAGAGAGAATAGATGCTGCCGCAGCAACAAGACGGGCTATCTTCGAGGCAGGCTTCGATGGGGAGTAATCCGCATCCGAGCGTCCTCTAGATAGGCGAGCCTGTAGTGAGTGCCTGGCCCAAGCCCAAGCAAAGCGAGCCGAGCGTAAAGAAACCTCCTCTGTCCAGGAGTCCTCATGTGTGTATACATAGCAAGGCAAACACTGTGTATCAGCAAAAAAGTACACCACAATGTGCCTACATCCTGCTGAGTCTGGGGGTGTCACCGCAAAGTTGGCCAGTGGCCACAAAGTCTGCAGCAAATCTGTAACTCCAAGTTCTCCCATGTGGTGAGAGAACTCGAGAACCTGTGTATGCAACCATCCCACCACTGAGTCGAGGGACCACTCTGTCTTGGTCCTACCGCAGAGAGGAAAGGAGAAACCAATTGCTGAGTCCAAGGCCTCTGTCCCCCTAGCGGCGAGGAACAGAGCGTGGACCCTGAAGCAGGCTGCCTCATGGTCTGCTGCGGAATCACCAAGAAAGCGAGTGAATCCGTAATCGAAGAAGTCCCAGCGGCGTCGGAGGTCAATGCTCGTCACACCACGAGGGATAGCTTCAAGGGAAGATGTCTGAATCTGCAAAGGGGGCCGCAAGAAGGGCTGACCCTCTCTCGCTAGGCGACTCGTGGCAAAAGCGCTGCCAAGAGATCTCCTAGCCGCCGGCGAGGGGCCAGTCTCCTGAGTCGACTGTGGTACTGAAGCAGGAGGAGGGGGAGAAGGAGCTAGGGGGGGGCGGAGGAGAAGAGAAGCGGGGCGGGACGACAGAGACAGGGAGAAGGAGCTGGGGGGGGGGGCGGAGGAGAAGAGAAGCGGGGCTCGACGACAGAGACAGGGGGGCGAGGTGGGGAGTGGGCGGGAGCAAAGGGCGGGGGAGGGGATGAGGAGGAAGAGGGGAAATCTCAAGGTGGAGGGGCTGGCGAGGGTGAAACGGAAGAGAAGACTGGCGTAGGAGGCTCCTCTTGCTCAAGAGGACCAAAGTTGTTCCCCGTGGGAACCCACTGCTGCTGAGTAGGCACCTAAGGGCCACTCTGAGTGCCAGGCTGTCGGTGTGGCCCCTGGCGTCGACGGCCACGGGCCTGCTGCCACGCCTCCCCTGCTGGAGCCCCAGGCTCGGAGGGTGGCTCTGAATCTGTGCGCTGTCGCTGGCTGAGGCTGCGGCCCAGCCTTGGCAGGCTGGGGCTGGGGCTGGGGCTGAGGTGCAGGTCATGGTCTCCTCCGTGGACAGGCCTTCGCTAGGTGGCCCATCTGTCTGCAAATGAAGCACTGGTTCGGGAGACCCGAGTACTCCACACTCTGCCTAAACCAACCCCCACTCACCCGAGGCAAAAGGATGACCTTCGGGAGCATGTGGGTATCTCTGACCAAAACTCGAACTGAAGGGATGCCGGCCGCCTTGGCAGCTACTGATGCTGCCGTACGAGGTGTCTCCAGAACAGTCCCGATGGCGGAGCCAATCCTGGAGAGCAGTGGAAGGTACTCCCTCCGTAAACCCGGAAAGCAGACTGAGATGGGGATGTCTGCCTCCTCTACGAGTACATCCGAAGTCGGGTCAAAACCGTGTCGCCACTTGCGCGTGATGCTCGGATAGCCAGTGGACTCATAGCTATGACCTTGGAGGCCATCTCGGAAGTCTCGAACTCGATCTGGTAGTACCCCCGTCCGAGGATCTGGACATCCAAAATCTTGCCCACCTTTGCGAGAAGGCGGGCCTGGAGAAGGTCTCGCAGCTCTCCTCTGCTAGGACGGGTGCCGAGAACCTTGCAGATGACAGAAGTCGCCTGCAAGCGCTCTACCTCTGCGGCAAGGCTCGCTTGCTCTTTCGGCGAAAGAGCAAGTCGAATGGTGGGCTCAGCGAGGTCGGGCGAGGGGGCTTCAGGTGAGTCCCTCTGTGGCGGAGCTTGAGCCTCCATCTGTGTCTATTGCTGAGTCGAAGAAGCGGCCGGAGAAGAACAATCTGCAGCCGAGAACGCCGAACACCTGTTCTGAAGAAAAGGTGTTGCAGAGCCGGGCGAGCACGGGTACAGCGGGAGGGCTAGGGAGGGAGGGCAGCAGGCAGCAGGGGGCAGGAGGTGGCGGGCTGGGCAGGGTGGCGCGAGGGCGAAGGGGGGGGTGGGCTGAGGGCAGCGCGAGGGTTAGGAGGAGAAAAGGGGGGGGAGAGGGAGCGATGGCGCAAGGGGGGGGGGGGGGTAGAGTTGGTTTGAGCAAGAGACTGGAGGATCGCTTCGCTGTGGGGTTGCTTCGATCTTGGGAGCACTTGCGGCGAGGCCTGGACCAGCGCCAGCCTACTTGCACGGAGGAGCGCCTACGACAAGCACATGTTTGGAACCCCATGGTTAGCACTCAGAGGGGGCACTTGGTTGGTAGTCGGCCTCATGTTTCCTGGGGTTCCATGGCAGCGGGTCCAAAATGCTCTTTAGGTGACTGGTTACAGTTTTGAGGCTTGTTAGAGGAGCTACAGGGCTTTCAGCTACTACAGGGCATGAGAGGGGTGCAGAGCATGTGTCAGGACATCTCAGAGGCAGTAGCAGCTGAGTGGCTCACGCCTCTCGAATCAGCAGCGCCCAGATGGATGGGAGCCTTCACGCGACTGGAGGTTCTCATCTCTGTTCGGGCTTGCTCAGAGAGAGTTCCCTCTCTGTTTTTCGAGCTACAGGGTGAGGGACGCTTACAGTGAGTTGCAATAGAGGCCCCGCAGGTGGCAGAGTACTGTTTTCAGAGGATCCCAGTGGTGGGCATTTGTGGAAGGACTTGTGTCATCGATCCTGACCTAGCAGCTCTTGAGACTGGACATTGGAGGTTGTGGGCCTGGGAGTGTTGTCCACTGGCACGAGTACAGTGGGACCCTGGAGAGTGGCTTTAGAGGGACCCTTTCTCTTCTGTAGACCACCGAGGTGTCCCTTTCTTTCAATACACTGTTCGACTGGGACGTCACATACTGGCAACACAGAGAGGCTCGCCATGCTGCAGCACCTCATTGGCAGGAGGAGGGTCTCACAGCAGAGTTCTTGGCAGCTTTTTGGGAGAGGTTGTGGGACTCCAGACTGCTGAGGCGAGTCACTTTGTTTTAGTGGCTGGTCGTACACAGAGCTACAGCAGTTGGGAGGTGGCTTGTGAACAGTGGCCTCTCGTCCGCATGCACAGCTTGTGACCACCTTGTAGAGAGTCAGTGTCACTGTCTTTGGGACTGTCCCTTGGCACAGCAGGTGTGGCATTGTGTTCTTTGGCTAATGCCTGCTCTTTCCACAGCTCGGCGGTACACTTGGGGGGCAGTTGCTTGGTCCACTCTCACTGGCCCGGCACTTCAATTTGAGCTTTCATCCACCAGCAGGATGATAGTGATACAGGGGGGGCGACCTTCACTCCAGCCTGCAATAGAGCTTACTCCACAAGAGTGGTGCAGGGAGAGAAAGATGTGTTGGGAGCTCATCAGTGGCCTGACACTTTGGTTCATCTGGCGGGCCCGTTGCTTCCGCATCTTCGAGGCGCGGCCTGTACCGCCAGCAGAGACTGTTCAGGATCTTTGGCTTGAGCTGGTTCATACTCTCAGAGGATAGTTCGAGAGACTCCAGGGCAATTCCGACCGCATGCGGGAGCGCAGAGAGGCTTTTCTTCAACTTTGGCGTCGTGGGCCATTTTTCACCATGGATCAGGGTGTGCTCAGATGGCACTACCGTCCACCTGTGTGGCTCTTCCCTCCTCCCATCCCCTAATCTAGCGTCATTGTACATATGTTGTTTTTTCATTGGGAGTCTCCCCATCATGATTGTTGTAGTCCTCTCTTGTAGAGGAGGTTGTAACCCTATGGGCAGTTTCATTAACTAATAGAAGGATCTTTTTCTCGGAAAAAAAAAAAACAACCAGCCCAATATGAGTCCGAAAAAGCATGTAAATCTGGTAGCAATGATCCCCCCTTGGGATAAAACAAGGCAAGATCCAAAGCGCCACTCAAGTAACAAAAAATCCTCTTGCTGCCTGCCAATGCTTAGACCTTGGGCTATGGATAAATATGTTGACTTGTGAGACTACAAACTGAATATCCGGCCTCGTGTTGCATACGTAAATGAGGCAGCCAACATCAGTTTGGTAAAGAGTGACATCAACAGGATCACTCGCATCATCTAGACTCAACTTCAAACCTGTTTCCATGGGAGTGGCAATAGGTTTGCAATCCTCAAGTCCAAACTTACATAGCAATGTCTCTATGTAGCTTTTCTGACGCAAGGTAATACCACTATCACACTGCTTAAACTGCATGCCCAAGTAAGTAGAGTGTTTGGTTAGTCTGCATGATTGCAAGGGCACTATTGTAATTACTATTTTGTTTTGGGAACCTACGAACTGCTTGTGGAGAAGATCGAATTGCTGCTGAGAGCAACACAGAATGCTTTTTTATTTTATTCACTCGACAATTGGTAGCTTTTGACAGCATAGTTTCTTTTAAGAGGTTTTCAGCCACGTGGGTTAATGAGAGGGCAGCATTGAGATTTTGTCTCCTACGCTAACGAAGTAATGATGCAACAACCCCAAATCTTTTATCTTGAAAGTAGCATTCAAATCAGCCTTAAATTCCACAATGTGTGCCTCATTGGGACTAGTGATCAACAAATCATCCACATAAAGAACAACAATGAGAAGTACGTCGCGCTCACGCTTGACATACAATGTGCTTTCTGTTGGACCGTTACGAAAGCCTCGTTTGACCAAATGAGTGTCAGCTTTCTCATACCAAGCACGAGGAGATTGCTTCAACCCATACAAAGCCTTCTTACATCTGTACACTTTGTCCTCTTGTCCTTTCTTGACAAAACCGCGAGGCTGCCTTACATAAACTTCGTCAAATATGTGACCATTCAAGAAAGCAGTAACAATGTTTAATTGATGTACATCCCAACCAAAATGAGTTGTTAATGCACATGGAAAACGTACAGTAGTCATACGACAAGTGAGACCAAAATTCCCTTCATAATCTATGTCTTTTTGCTGTGCATAACCCTTTGCAACAAGTCGAGCCTCATAGCGATCAATGTCACCATCTGGCTTGCGTTTCAACTTGTAAACCTACTTGCTACCAATGGCCTTTTTGCCAGGAGGAAAATCACATAAAGTCCATGTGTCATTTTCTAGAAGTGCATCATATTCTGATTGCATGGCAGCCATCCAATTTTTTGAATTCTGTGCTTCATCAAAAGACAAAGGCTCCTCTAGGTTCCTCTATATCACATAAGCTAGACATAGCCAAAGCATAACAATCTGATGCTAAGAGGCATGGCGAGAACCTGAACGAGTATGACTAGACAAATGTGCATCCAATTTACTGTCACGAGCCATCTTGGCATACCTCTAGCTTGCTCATTTTCAGCCCTTTCCTCATTAAATACATCATGTACATCTGCATCAGTAATAGGCTGATCTGTAACATTTTCAGAAACCCCCATAGGCTGTACATTTGCCTCATTTGAATTTACATTTAAAGTCCATGTGTCATTTTCTAGAAGTGCATCATATTCTGATTGCATGGCAGCCATCCAATTTTTTGAATTCTGTGCTTCATCAAAAGACAGAGGCTCCTCTAGGTTCCTCTATATCACATAAGCTAGACATAGCCAAAGCATAACAATCTGATGCTAAGAGGCATGGCGAGAACCTGAACGAGTATGACTAGACAAATGTGCATCCAATTTACTGTCATGAGCCATTTTGGCATACCTCTAGCTTGCTTATTTTCAGCCCTTTCCTCATCAAATACATCATGTACATCTGCATCACTAACAGGCTGATCTGTAACCTTTTTAGAACCCCCATAGGCTGTACATTTGCCTCATTTGAATTTACATTTAAACGTCCACTACTGAAAAGAGGCAATAAACTGTCATAAATGTCCTGTGAGCTTACATTACTATCTCTAGTACATGACAGCAAAGGCTGAATAGAATCTTCCACAAATACGTCGTCAGGTGAGACCAAAATACGCTTTGTTTGCGGATGGTACATGTAACCTTTGCTTCCAGCATTATAATCAACAAAAATACATTTGACAGTCTTATCGTCCAATTTTCTGCGCTGCACTTGTGACACTAAACCATAAGCCAAACAACCAAAAACACGCATGTGCTCAATAGATGGCTTTCTATCATGCCATGCTTCATATGGAGTCATAGATTGCAACGCTTTCGTAGGACACCTGTTGAGTACAGAAGTGGCACACATGACAGCTTCAAGCAAAACGAATGTGGTAAAGCTCAACTCTTGACAATACATCGTGCCATTTCCGTAAGAGACCTGTTTTTTCTCTCAGCAACACCATTTTGCGGAGGCCTATACGGCACTATACATTGGTGTTTTATCCCACGACTAGCCTGGAATGCATTAAGTTCATGAGACATATACTCCCCCCCTTGATCGGAACGGAGGGTGCCCATGGTATTTTTCGAGACATTTTCAGCCATAGCAAGAAATTGCTTGAAGCACATAAACACTTCGGACTTAGCTTTCAACGGATATACCCATGCATGCCTGGAGTAGTCATCAATGAAAGTCACGGATTACAAGTAGTTTGCCAAGGACAGAGTTTGCATAGGCCCACAAACATCACTATGCACAAGCTACAATTAGCATGTAGCATGAACTGACCCATCCTTTGGAAACTTAGCATGCTGCATATTACCCAAAATACAACCTTCACAAACATGTTTGACAGGTGCTTCAAGAGGCGGCAAAGAAGCAACCATATCAAATTTCTATAAACGCAGCAAACTGACAAAATTTAGATGCCCAAAACGTGCATGCCACAGTCTGGCATCTGAAACAGCCCTTGAATTTGCAACTGCATTTGCAAAATTTTGTCCACACTTGTCATACAAAGTGAGCTTATACAGCCCACGACACGTAAGGCCAGATGCAACAATCTCATCACCAAAACTGAGATCATGAAATGTATCCACAAATTTGACTACGAGACCAAGTCTAGCAAGTGCAAATACAGACAAAAGGTTCTTTTTGATCCCAGGTAAATACAATGCATCAACAAGTGTGAAATAACTGCCATTTGCAGCAGTAAGCACAATCTTTCCAACTCCTTGAACAGGATAAGAGGCATTGTTGGCACAAGTCACCGTATTCCCATGAGGGACAGACTCAATAGAGGTAAACAAATTACGATGTGAGGTAATGTGCTTTGTAGCACCACTGTCAAAATACCACACATGTGAATCTGCAACAACTGACATACATGCATCATGGACAATAGGATCATAAGTGCACTCTGCATTAAATGCCCATTTTGCATCAACATGAGCATCACAATTTCCTTTGATAGAAGACTCTACAATCGCTGCACTTGTATTGGACCCTGTAGTGGATCCAGTGTTAGGGAATAAAGGCCTAAGTGCCTTGTACTTATAACTTATAAGTTAAAAAGACTTATAAGTGAGGGGGCCCAAGTGTGAATGGCCCCCTAGTCACTTACTCATATACTCAAATATGAAGCCCAAAATGCATAGCGTGGCTTTTTTCCCAGTTTTCAACGAGCTCTCTCTCTCTCTCACGTTCTTCTTTGCGTGTGCTTCTACAGCGCCTCTCTCCTCTTCTCCTTCACTCTCATTGCATAGGATAGCAAGTGGGCTCTCTCTCTAGCTCCCCCACACATGGTATCAGAGCTTTAGGGTTTCCAAGAGAGCCATCTTCGCAACACTGATCAGAATTCTGTTTTTGCTCGCTGCGGGAAGGATATTCAACTGTTTTCGATCAACTCTGTCGCGAAGGGATCCTCTCACCGTGTAGAATCGACCTCCGGTGACAGTTTCCCCAAAATTAGGGTTTTAAAAACTGGCGAACAGCAGCCTATTTCTGCTGAAATTGACCAATTTCGGGGTCAATTTGATGCAATTTCATTAGGGCAAGTCTCATAGGTCAATCTTAAAGGTGTTTCCACCAACGAGGTTCTGAAAATTCAGCAAAACAGGTGTTTACAGGTCTGATTTTTGCCCTAAAACAGGGAATTTCAGCAAGCAAATGATGTATACACCTTGTGGAAACCTTTGGTAAGGGTTTGGCAGTGAATGTACGCTGTTTTGGGGTGATTTCGCATGAAATTTGTTCGCTGTTTTTCTGTAACAGCAAGCTGTTTTTTGCCCGATTGCGCACATTTGGGCGTGTTTAGGTCGGCAAAACAGGGTTTCAGTGTTTGCAATCACTCAGAATGGCTTCTAGCAGTGAAAGTGGCAATTTGTTGCACATTCGCAAGCTTGAAGGTGCCCATAACTTTGCTATATGGAAGAAGCAATGTTATAATGTGATGTTGCAGAAGAAACAGGCGAAACCTATTAAGTTACAGGGTGTGAAACCGGTTGATATGGAGGTTGAAGAATGGGAAGAAGTGGACGAGTTGGCTCGCTCCACGATCATGCTTTCGGTGTCTGACAATTTACTCTTCAATGTAGAGAATGAGCACACAGCATGGGGCATGTGGAAGCGTTTAGACGAGTTGTATGCACAGCAGAGTGCTGCCAGTAAAGTGTATTGGCTCAAGAAGCTTATGGATCTCCGCATGAAGGAGGGCACGCACATGTTGGTGCACCTCAATGAATTCAATTCTATTTTCAGCCAACTGACAGAGCTGAAATTCACTATTGATGAGGAGTTCAAAGCTACTTTTCTGCTATGCACATTGCCCGAGAGTTGGGATGTATTCCGGATAGCTCTTAGTAACTCAAGTGCGTCACTTAAGTATGCAGATGTAGAGAGTTCTCTCCTGATGGAAGAGATGAACAGGAAGAGCACCACAGGTGGGTCGTCTAATGCATTGCACTTGAGAGGCAGGTCTCAATAGAGGGAGAAATCTGACAGTAAGGACAGGGCACGCAGCAAATCTCGTAGGAAAGATGTTGTGTGTCATCATTGTGGAAAGAAAGGGTATTATAAACGGGAATGCTATGAGTGGAAGAAAGAGAAGAACAAGGGTGCTGAAACTGATGCAAAGGACAAGGGAAATGCCAAGAAGAGCACTGTGTTGATTGAGGAAATCAATGTTGCTAGTAGTTGTGACAGTGACAGCAGCACTGATGTACTCAATGCCTCTTCTGTGGATGCACATACCCTTGCTATGGGTTCTGATGTGGACATGCATACTTGGATTCTTGATTCAGGTGCCTCCTTTCATGTAACACCTCATAGGGATTGGTTTACACAGTACTCAGGTGAGGTGCAGGGCACTGTTTATTTGGGAGACAACTATGCATGTGACATTGCAGGTATTGGCAGTGTCCAGTTTTCCTTTGCTGATGGTATGACTTTTGTTTTGCACAAAGTGCGTCATGTGTCACAACTCCAGAAGAGTTTGATTAGTACAGGGCAGCTAGATGATGCAGGCTATCACACCACTTTTGGTGATAGCAAGTGGAAAATTTGTAAAGGGGCCCGGATTGTAGCCAAGGGTTGTAAATCGGACACTTTGTATCCTTTGCATGTATCTAGTGTGCGTGACCATGTTGTCGCCGTAACCGAGCAGCCAAGTGTTTCTTTGTGGCATGGCCGGTTGGGACACATGAGTAAAAGAGGAATGCAAACTCTGTCTCGTTGTGGTTATTTGCCGTGTTTGAGGTATGCTGATTTTTCTCATTGTGAGCACTGTATTTATGGTAAGCACAGTCAAACACCGCACAAAAGGTCTATTTCTTTGAAGTCTGACAGGTTAGACTTAGTGCATTCTGATGTATGTGAAATGCCACAGTTGTCCTTAGGGGGAAAGAAATATTTTGTTTCGTTTATCGATGATGCTACACGTAAGGTGTGGGTGTATCCAATACGTGCTAAAAGCGATGTTTTGGATACTTTCAAGAAGTTTCTTGCGTTTGTTGAGAATCAAACTGACAAGAAGCTTAGGTCTTTGCGCTCAGACAATGGGGGGGAGTATGTATCAAAAGCATTTATTGACTTTTGTGCTACTAAAGGTATTAAAAGAGAGCTCACGGCTCCTTTTAATCCCTCTCAGAATGGAGTTGCAGAGAGGTTGAACCGGACTATCCAAGAGAAAGTTCGGAGTATGCTGTCACATGCTGCATTACCTCATGGTTTTTGGGCAGAAGCTGTACAAACAGCTATTCACTTGATTAATCGCTCACCTAGCAAGGCTTTGGGTGGAAAGGTGCCTGAGGAGGTGTGGTCTGGCAAGCCACCCTCATATGCACATTTAAGAGTGTTTGGTTGTGAGGCCTATGTTCACATCCGGAGTGAACTGCGCACCAAACTAGAACCAAAGTCTCATAAATGCATTTTCCTAGGATATGGTGAGGATGGTGAAATGGGGTATAGATTATGGGATCCCGCATCACGGAAAATCATACGCAGCAATGATATCATCTTCAATGAGAATTGCATGCACAAACAGCCCACAAAGGTCGAGGAAGTGCGCCGGGTTGTTTTTCGTGAAGATGTTACATATGGACAGCCAAGAAGGCCCAATGTTCAGCAGCCTTTACATGCTGAAAATGGTGCTGAAAATCAGCCATTAGCTGCTGAAAATCAGCCCCAACAAGTTGCCATTGATGAACCACAGGTAGGGGAACAGGTTGATGCTCCTAGACCGCCCGTTGTTGCGATGCAACCGGCTGAACAGCCTGCTGTTTTTGATGGTTTACAGGCTGAAAATCCACCTGTTATGGATCATTGGGTGCGTAGGTCTACTCGGGTGACAAGGCCCCCCGATAGATATGAACCGTCTTTGGACTATGTCATGCTTACTGATTGTGGTGAGCCGTCTTGCTATAAAGAGGCTATGCAACGGGAAGACAGTAAGAAATGGTTCAAAGCAATGGTTTCGGAAATGCAGTCTTTGGAGAAAAACCATACATGGGACTTGGTTGATTTGCCTAAAGGGCATAAGGCTCTGCCATGTAAATGGGTTTACAAGACCAAGGTCACATCTGATGCTTCTTCTAAGTACAAGGCACGTTTGGTTGCTAAAGGGTACAAGCAAAAGCATGGTGTTGATTTTGATGAGATTTTTTCTCTTGTTGTAAAGCTTGCCACATTACGTCTTGTTCTAGGCCAGGTTGCTTCTGAAGATATGGAGTTAAAGCAAATGGATGTCAAAACAGCGTTTTTGCATGGCGATTTGCTTGAGATGATCTATATGATGCAGCCAGAAGGTTTTGTGTCAAAGGGGCAAGAGAAGAAAGTATGTAGACTCTTGAAGAGCTTGTATGGTTTGAAACAGTCTCCCCGTGCATGGTATCACAAGTTTGATACATTCATGAGGTCTCAAGGATACAAAAGAAGTAATTCTGATCACTGTTTGTATATCAAAACGGCAAGTGATGGATCTCTTCTATTGCTGATTTTGTATGTTGATGACATGCTTATTGCGGGTAACAATGTCACGGAGTTGGATGCACTACAGCAAAGCTTAAAGAATCGCTTTGACATGAAGGATCTTGGTAATGCTAATCATATTTTGGGCATGCGTATCTCTCGAGATAGGATCAACAGGCGTCTGTATCTATCTCAACGAGATTATGTCAATAAGGTGCTACATCGTTTTCATATGGATGGGGGAAAGGCACTTAGTACTCCGCTGCCTCCATATGTAAAACTGACTGCACATGACTGCCCAAACACAGATGATATGCGGGCTGAAATGGCCAAGATTCCTTATGCATCAGCCGTTGGCAGTTTGATGTATGCTATGGTTGCTACACGTCCGGACATTGCATTTGCGGTGGGAGTGGTAAGCAGGTACATGAGCAATCCTGGCAAAAAGCATTGGAAAGCAGTGAAGTGTATCTTGAGATACTTGAAAGGCACTAAAGACTTGTGCATTTGTTTTGGGAAGAGTGAGACATCTGTGCATGGCTTTACAGATGCAGATTTTGCTGGACATCCAGATTGCAGGAAGTCTACCTCTGGATATGTGTTTACATTCACAGGAGGTGCAGTTTCTTGGATTTCTAGACTGCAAAAATGTGTTGCTTTGTCTACCACTGAGGTTGAGTATGTGGCTGCCACTGAGGCATGCAAAGAAGCTTTGTGGCTCATGCGTTTGGTAGAAGAGCTTGGCATTAAGTCACCGGTTCCTGTGCTACACTGTGATAGTCAGAGTGCTATTATGCTTGCAAGGAATCTTGTTTTTCATGCCAAGACAAAGCACATAGAGGTGAAGTATCATTTTATCAGGAGTGTGCTTGATGACAAGAGCATTACACTTGTCAAGGTGCACACAGATGACAACCCTGCAGATCTTTTGACCAAGAGTCTTCCAGCAGAGCGGTTTGCATATTGCCGACAGATGATGGGTGTTGGATGAGTAAGTGCATGATCAGCTGTTGTATCATAGTTAGCTGATTCTTTGATCTCCCAAGGTACATTGCCTTTAGGTGGGAGGTTGTTAGGGAATAAAGGCCTAAGTGCCTTGTACTTATAACTTATAAGTTAAAAAGACTTATAAGTGAGGGGGCCCAAGTGTGAATGGCCCCCTAGTCACTTACTCATATACTCAAATATGAAGCCCAAAATGCATAGCGTGGCTTTTTTCCCAGTTTTCAACGAGCTCTCTCTCTCTCTCACGTTCTTCTTTGCGTGTGCTTCTACAGCGCCTCTCTCCTCTTCTCCTTCACTCTCATTGCATAGGACAGCAAGTGGGCTCTCTCTCCTGCTCCCCCACATCCAGCCTCTTTCTTCTTAGCCTCTTTTGCCTACAATTTCGGACACTGCTTGATCAAGCAATCATTAGCTTTACAATAATGGCAACGCATCTTTTTTTTGCCCTTATCACCAGAATTGCCAAACGAAGTGCTGCCAGTAAAAGCATTAGAAACATAAGTTTTGTCACTCGTAGCACAACCATAAGCAGTGGTTACATTGTTGTTCCCACCTTTTTTTTCCCCCGAGAAAGAGATCCTTCTATTAGTTAATGAAACTGTCCATAGGGCTACAACCACCTCTACAAGAGAGGGCTACAACAATAATGGTGGGGAGACTCTCCCAATGAAAAAACAGCATATGTACAATGAGGCTAAATCAAGAGATGGGAGGAGGTTAAAGCCACACAGGTGGACGGTAGTGCCATCTGAGTACACCTTGGACCATGGTGAGAAAAGGCCCAGGACGCCAGACTCGAAGAAAAGCCTGTTTGCGCTCTCGCATGCGGTCGGAACTGCCCTAGAGTCTCTCGAGCTGTCCTCTGAGGGTATGGATCAGCTCTAGCCAAAGATCCCGAACAGTCTCGGGTGGTGGTACAGGGCGAGCCTCGAAGATGCAAGCGGAGCGGACCCGCCATATGAATCAGAGTGTCAGGCCGCTGATGAGCTCCCAACACTCCTCTCTCTCCTGCACCACTCTTGTGGAGTAAGCTCTGTGGCAGGCTGGAGTGTAGGTCGACCCCCTTGCATCACTATCATCCTGCTGCATCACTATCATCCTGCTGGTGGAAGATAGCTCAAAGTGAAGTGCCGGGCCCGTGAGAGTGGACCAAGTAGCTGCCCCCCAAGTGTACTGCCGAGCTGTGGAAAGGGCTGGCATCAACCGAAGAACAGGAAGCCACATCTGCTGTGCCAAAGGACAATCCCAAAGACAGTGACGTTGACTCTCCACAAGATGGTCACGAGCTGTACATGCGGCCGAGAGACCACTATGTACTAGCCAGCTCCCAACCGCTATAGCTCTGTGTGCAACCAGCCACTGGAACAAAGTGACTCGTCTCGGCTGTCTGGAGTCCCACAACCTCTCCCAAAAAACTGCCAAGAACTCAGCTGTGAGACCCTCCTCCTGCCAATGAGGTGCTTTTCCGTGCAAGTATCCCTCAGGCGCTCCTTCGTGCAAGTAGGTTGACGCTGCTCTAGGCGTTATTGTAATTGCTTCCAAGATCTGAGCAAACTCACAGCGAAATGGTCCTTCAGTCTCCTGCTCAAGCCATTGGCCATTCGAAGATGATTCCAAGCGGTAATCACATCACGTTCGTACTCCTGAGTGAGCCAAGAGGAAATAAAAAGTCGCTTGAACTTTAGCCACTTTGTTGATGCTTCTTTATGTAACAGAAGAGTAGACCTCCATGTCCGTGCATTTTCTTTCAAATAGGATGTGGCCCTCCTAATCTTGGAGCGCTCTGAATAGCGCCCTCCAGAAAAAGCTATGTCAAATTGTTGAATAAAAGCGAGGGCCCTAGGAGCATCTCAAAAACCGGAGAAGGTATCAAATTTTACTACTTGTCCACCCTCGAATTCTTTGATCTTCTTACTCTTATCCTCGAGAAAGTCGTATTGATTGGCTCTATAAAAGTGCTTCCTCCTAGAATAAAACATTTGGTCATTAGAGTCCGAACTCTCAGAAGAGGATGAATCCTCCTCAAAACTGTCAGAAGATTCCCGAGATCTTCGGTGGAATCTGCTCTTCTTACCATGTCTTAGTCTTTCGCTCTTTCGGTCCTCATCACTAGAATTAGAGGAGCTATTTGAACTGTCAAGAGAGGATGAGGATGAACTGGAAACAACCTTAAAAATGTACACGCTTCTGTGTCTTTTGTGCATTTGCAAAAAAAAAAAGACGGACGACCTAAGTAGGGTAATCCGCTCCTCGGCTGCGTCTCTTTGAATACTTGCTGGTCTTCAAGATTCGGTTGACTCGTGGTCCTACCACATCGTCAAGCTCATCTTAAGTGTACACCTTGGAACATGTGTTTTCTTCAATGCCGACTTTAGGGGTGCGTCGCCACCGGTTATGCATTTCGTCGATCGGATGCTTGGTCAAAAAATTTACATACCGGGGGATCCTTCGAATATTGGAGCATATGTTTAGCACAAGCATCAACATGTTGTTGATGCTGCATCTCCATTCGTTCATACTCCGTAGGCTGCGGTGGCCCATACTCTTTACCAGGCAGCCTGGGACTGGCAAACCTAGCTCCAATCATCCGTGCAGGTCTGACACCCTTAGTTTGACATAGAATAAGCTAGTTAGGTTGATGCACTTCATGATTGTACTTCCCTGACCATATACAAGTGCTCAACAAGAAATGGAAACGGCAGAAATGGAGACAGGAAAACCGGACTTTCGGAGTTTTTGTCGAGGTCGAAGCAGTCAAGAAACGGCATTTCTTTTAATTAAAATATTAACTTAAGAGTACAAACTATTATAGGACTTACACATACACCCACCCACCCATAGGGCCACCCAAAACTCATAGAAGCCAAAATGCCTAATCTATTATAGGACTTAAACATACACACAATTTCCCACAAGGCCGGTAAATCTAGGGGAGACAGGGAAAGCATTACGCATAGAGCATCGAGTCTCCATACAAAGAAATGCAAGTGCATGGAAATGATACTAAGGCTAAAAGATAATTGATTGAGAATAATAAGTGACATGAAGTCTTGGTGGCCTTGAAAGAGATTCTTGCCTCTTTGGTAGAGAGAGAGAGAGAGAGAGAGAGAGAGAGAGAGAGAGAGAGAGAGAGAGATTTTTTAGGGACAAAGCAAGCCATGCAATAGAAATGTTGGAGAATCTAACAATGGCAAAACGGTTCAACATAACTGCCATGTGCCTAACCAGCAAGGAGAAAACAGGTTATATGCTGGCCGCAGCCTAATTTTTATGACTTAGTCTGATAGATTCATTAAACTAGGTGTTCTGCTTAGTGCGGCATTGATAAGTTTCATTTGTTTCCAGAGCTTGGGAAATTGTGGGACGATGTCTTTATGGGGTCTCAGATTGATGAAGAGAACGTCAAGCTTTTATGCAAACTTCGACCGAAGTTCCAACTTTAGGTTGTGTTACCTCATATGAAAGTGTGCAGCACGTTTGGAGCTTCCAGGCCTTAGTATAATGCTCTCTGTTAATATGATGGTAAACGCTCAAGCATGGGACGAGTGGCTCGACATTTTTAGCATGTTGCTGAGATACCAGACCTTGCTCCTTCAATTGTTTTTTGGTCTTTGTTGGGGATGTTCCAGTATCAACAGTTGAAAGAGCAAGCATAAGGAAGAAGAGTGGCATGGAAGATGTTCGGATTTTAGTGCTGCGTTGATATACAAAGCTGTTATGTGTCGCCGGATTTTATCAACCAATCCTTTGTAATTTGTATGAAGCAAAGCCAACATCTCAACAAAATCCAAAGAAGCATGAAAATATTGACAAAATGAAGTTTTTTGAGGTGTAACATGTTTGTTTCCCATTGTCCTTCACTTTCACATTTTGACTCTTTGAAAAGGTTTTTATATTTTTTCCAAATTGTAGAGACCTACTTGCATGTTTGAATGTTCTGGGAAGCTATTAGACTAATCACGTTTATGATCCAGTCAAATTTGAAGCCTCCACTTTTCAGTGGAGGTCGTATTTTCATTGGGCCACAAAGCCTCATGGCAGTGTAGCCCTATATGAGTTGGCCATATTCTTTACGGCCTCGTTACTCGTAAGTCATTTCTGAAAGTATTTTCAGATAAATAATCCTTTCTTTTAATCTATCTCTGTGTAGAATCAAATAGGGCAATCTAATTTTCCTTATCTGTTTTATTGTGGGCTTGCTTTTATGTTTTTGTGATTTATGGTTCAAGGCATAAATGTATTATTTAGAGGACATATTTTGGTATGGCACTTATTTTTGTGTCGCTAGAGGTTGAGAGATTAAGGAGTAATGAGCAACTAGGTGTTCGCCTTGTTTAGGAGGCAACTTGTTTGAACATGTTTCAAGTCATGACGGCGAGAGTCCTTGGTGTCCATTCCAAGTTTCAAGGACATAGATCTGACTCTTGATATCCCACATTTGTTTGGAAAAAAAAGTTTGTTTGTGCTTTTTGAAAGGGGAAATCAGAAATTTGACTTTTTTTTTAAAGAATAGCTTCCTTCCATAATTTTTAGGTTGAAAATTTCCTTTTCCCTTGCTCCGAACCAGTTGCTAGATGGCACGATTGTAAGGTGAAATACCTTATGTGGAGTACTAGCTTGTAGATTGAATCCATTTAGATTGGCACTCCCTAGTTGTCAATAGACTACTTTTTAAAATGCTGCTACACACTCTCTTTATGTTAAAATAGCTTCCAACAAAAACCACGAGGAAAAATCTCATGGACATTTTGGGACATTTGTTCCTTCTAGCAATTATGTGAAAATTTATGACTTTCATGAGAAGGTGATTCAAACTTCTTTTGTACAGCCAAGCCAAAAAAGGACCATGCCCAAGTAATTTTGGTTGGAAACTATAAAGAAATAGACATGCCTCATAGTTCACTCACACAACAAAAGACCTAAATCGGACATGGATGAAATGAATACCATTTGTATAACATGGTAAAGACGCTCTTAAGTATCGCAAGGCAAAAAAGGGAACTGCCCTTTCCTATCATTTCAAATTGAAAAAAGAGATTGTAGGTTTTTTGTGCATGAGTTGAAGACATATGTATCACACATTATTTAAGCTTAAAAACAATTATTTTTTATGGGTACTATTGGAAGAATGCGAGTGTTGAATGCCTGATCAAATTTGATGAATGACTCGTTTTTGGGTTTAATACCTTCAATAATATTGATTGTTACCAAAATAGTAACAAAACAAGCTTGGATATCATGTCACCTCAATGAGTAGTCGTTGCATTGGTAAATTGCATCAAGAGACCGCAATCCAATGTTTAGCAAAAAAAATCCACATTGATGACATGAAAAGGTATTCAAATATATGAGAAAATTTAGGAAGTAATATTTATAGTTTGACTCTTGTTTCAAGGTTTGGGCCAGAATAGTTTTCCAAGCATTTTAAATATTTGTCCATATTTTATGCAACCTTGAAGAGTTTTATTCGTTTATGTAAGGTCTTTTTATAAAATTTTCAAGATATTACCCAATTTTACTTTGATAAAAAAATAAAGAGTAAATATGAAAAGGATGTGTTATAATCATAGAAAATCCACAATAAGCGAATTTAATAACAAATAAAGGTGAAGAAAAACTAAGTATTTGGTGCAAATTACAAGCCATCATTGTTAGCCGCATTGCTAACATAAAAGCCTATGCAAGTTTATAACATAATTTTTTAGTTTTTGAGCAATCTAGATGTCTCTAGCCCAACCTTTTTGTAAATTATTGATTCTCAGATTAAAAATGTAAAGGAGACGTGTTTATGAGCCAGATATAGCAGGGCTAAGTACTTCCAAATTGTACCAATGACTCCTAGGCTGTAAAAGAGTTAAGAGATTACCCATTTTTTATCTAAAACCTTTGGCTAAGGTATAAAAGACATTTTTTGTAAAACCTAAGGAATTTTATGTAAATAATAAAGCATACGACATTATTGCAGAGCACTGTGTACTCTTCTTCTTCTTTCTCAAGCTAATAACTCTCTCATGGATTGTCCGTTTGAAGTGGCGTTTGCTTTATCCGTTCACAAGTGAAAGCTCTTCGCAAGATGGTAAATCTCTTGCGATAAAATTGTGTTTTTTTTTCCGTTGACCTCCTTCTGAATCTGTTCATAACTCAAGATTTACATAACGAAACTACATTTTATGCAGAGAAGGGATGCCATGCATCATTGCTAAGCTCTGGGGTGTATTCGAGATAAAAAAAATAGTTAGGTCAAATCTGCCCTGTAGATAATAACCACAACTTTGGCGAGTGTTGAAAAGGGTGATTTGAGGCACATGTCTTTAGTCATTGCCTAGCCATCCTACAAGTTTGGACTGAATTGGACTTCGTTTGCTTAGTGGATCGACAAGATTTGCTTCCGAGGGTCATAGTTAGCATTTGCTGCTTGACATGTACTTGTGTAGTTTCGGGTAGACAGGGATTGGACGTGTTTTTCAAGAGTGACAACCTCTTGTAGCCTCTATGCACTAGTTGAGTCGACTCCATCTCATGGTATGACATTTATGTACATGGTTCTCACTGTGTTTGAACTCACATTTTGGCACCGTTGTCTGGGGAACAATGTGATTTAAACTAGGAAAAAACATCATTGCTCAGTAGTATTGTACGCAATTTCCTCTAGGTTCAATTTGAGTACAAAAACCAATTGTTAGAAATCACACGGTAAGGTGTATCTACTTTAGCTGTGTAAAGGTGTCTTCAGAGTAGTGTACTCATCGAGGACCTTTCGACTTAGATTATGTTATTTTCCAATGGTTCATAGCTTGGACTATGTCAAAGTCTAAGAATTGACACTCTTTTGAAAAAGAAAAACAAGAAAAAAACAGTGTTGGTGAACACTTTCCACTATCATTTACTGAGTTAACTAGGAGTGGGGTAAGTAGACATCGAAGTGGATTTCCAACTTATCTCTCTCTGAAATTTCATCAGTGAAGTATTTTGATAAATTTAAGAGATTGCAGGTACGAGACTCATGAGGTGAACTTGAAACATTGAAAACAACAACTCATCTTGGAAGAGCTGTGGCAACTTATCAGTAAGTCAAAATCAGCTTTCAAGAAAAATTGAAAAGTTCAGCTAAAAATGAGATTATTATCTTCCCTATGATAGATGCATGCAATTGTAAACATTTTTGGCCAAAAGTACTTGCAATAGCATGCATAAAACCTGAATGCCATCAAAAGTTGTAAAAGTATGGGTGATAGGAACACTTTTGTAAAGGCTCAAAAGATTGCAATTCCATCTAAGTGCAAAAACTGAGCCTTCACTCTAAGAACCTCTAGACAAGTCTTCAAATACCTTGTTACAATTTTGGGAAGTGAAAAAGTGTAAAACTTACAAGATTGGGTAGCTAGATAATAAATACAATTAATATTTTGGGGCTTGAAACTACAATATTTTGTAATTTGACAATTCCACATGCAAGAACATAGTATAATAAGACCTTGATACAAGTTTGGTGGAAATTTGAGTTGCCAAATAGGTTTAGACTTCATTGAAATCAAACTGCAAATACAAAACTTGTTCTAGAAACTTGAAAACTAAACCAAACGCCATGAAACTTGATAAATGACTTCACTAAATTTCCACTTTGCATCTACATCAACAACACAATCTCCTTTCTTGGGTTGAGAATTGTCTACACAAGTGAATTGTCAAAAATGACTGCCTACAAAAATGATACCAACAACAAAAGTGTCCATGTCATCTTCCTCTTGCATAGTCTTTGACTCCATCCCTTTACGTAGTAATGAAATTTTAGCCGCATTGCGACTTCTGTAAAGATCAACCAGAGTATCCTATTTTACTGATTTTACTGAGCGAATGTGGGAGTAACACTGCACTTCTAAAATAATGCAATCAATGCATGACCCTACATATCTCTAACATCTCAATGAGAATGCTCAGCCGTAGGCAAAACAACTCTAGCTGCCAGCAACATACCTATAGGACCTGCAACATCCTCAATAGAGTGTATATCCATGGAAAGTGGATGTACATAAATGCCTTGCAAAACATTTCAAGTGCCCTTTCACATAAGAACATGTGTCATCATGTAAGCCCACAGTGGGGAATTATCCCCATCTAATTTATCCTTAGCAACGAACATCTTGAAAATATCTGCGTTGCTATCAACCATGGTGAGTGACTGCACCTGATGTTTTCTACATAAAAAATGAACTAACACAAATTCTACAGAAAAATGACAAAATTGCCTGCAGAGTACTGCCTACACTCAAAACGGAGGCCGCAATGAGCCCAAATCAATATTCTGAGCAAAAAAAGGCCTTTGGGAAGACTCTTCAAGCCTTCCTAAATTAATAATGGACCTGATGATGCTCACCAAAGCTCACCCAAATTAGAGAAAGTGAGTAGGCAGGTGCAAGCGACGTTGGCAACTATGCCCAGGAGGATGCAACTTGCTCTGTGCACACACAGCTTGGAGAAGATGTAGAAGCCCAAAGCACACAACAAAGAGTGTGTTTCTTACGACACAATAGAAAGATAAGTTAGCCCTAGAATGATGGGCATATATACAATGCACGAGGGCAAAAACATTGGAGAGAGGGAATGCTAACACACTTAGAACACTCACATGTTGCCTCTCTATAGTCCAAGATAGTCACAACACCCCAAATCCTCTCAAGAACACTTCTAGAATGACACAATTTTCACAACACACACCTTTTGCTGCACACAAACGAGCGTATACACACCTTGAGAGACCCACGCTTGCAAGATACCCACAACACTTCAATGAAATACACCACCTTTTGCTGCACACAAATGAGCGTATACACACCTTGAGAGACCCACGCTTGCATGATACCCACGACACTTCAATGAAACACACCACCATCACACCACACACTTCTTTCCCTCTTTGCACCACCACACACGGTCCGAAGAGCACACACACACTGGCACCAACACAAGGCAAAAAAACGATGAAGAAGAGAAGGGGGGATGGATAGATTGAAAATAGGGGGTAATCAACAGTTGGTTTCTTCACCAAAATGATATATACAATGCTTCTTCTCTCCTCTCTTGAGCTTGCACCAATGCTATCCAAAACGACAAAAAGGGGGGCCCTTATAGGAGTTGGAATTTTCCTTTTTTTCACTTCTCTTCTCCTCAAGACACGCGTCCAATTCTCTGCATGCCGCACATGAGCCTTTGCTTTCAGATCTCAGCTTTTTTTATCGCCAGACATGGGTAAAGTCCCCGCGCGAACACTGTCAAGCAACACAAGTGCCCATAGTACATAGACATTTTTAGTCATAGCCAATAAATGCCTGAAGCACATGAGCACTTCAGACTTAGATTCAAGCAGATACACCTATGCATGCATGGACTAATCATCAATATAATGCACAAAGTATAGGTAATTGCCTAAGGATGGAGTTTGCATAGGCCCATAAACATCACTATTCACAAATTGCAACCTACATGTAGCCCTATTGAGCCATCCTTTGGAAACTTCAAATGCTATATCTTACCCAAAATACAGCCTTCACAAACATGCCTAGGAGGTCTTCAAGAGGTGGCAAAGAAGCAACCATATCAAATTTTTGCAAACGCAGTAAACTAGCAAAATTCAGATGCTTGAAACGTTTATGCCAAAGTTTTGCATCTAAAAATGCCTTTGAATCCACAAACGCATTTGAAATTTTTTTCCCACAGTTGTCATAAAAAGTGAGCTTATATAGCCCACATCACAAAATGCCAGATGTAACTGTTTTATCATCAAAACTGAGATTATGAACTATACATGTGGCTTCCACAAATTTGACAACAAAACCAAGTCTTATAAGTGTAGATATAGACAAAAGGTTATTTTTTATCCCTAGTACATAAAGAGTATCAACAAGTGTGAAAGAATTGCCATTCGTAGTAATTAGCACAATCTTTCTAACTCCATTCACCCCCAAGAAGAGGAATAATTGACACAAGGGACTATATTCCCACAAGGGGAACAGGTAAAAAAGTCAGGATGTGAAGTAATGTGATTTCTAGAACCACTATCAAAGTACCACACATGTGAATCTATAGAAACTCACATACATAAAATCATGGATAGAAGGATTTGTAGAGACTACAAGGAACTATGGAGGGAGATGGCGTGTAGCTTCCATGGTGACTTGAGAGCATCCAAAGCAACGAGAGAGAGAGAGAGAGAGAGAGAGAGAGAGAGAGAGAGAGAGAGAGAGAGAGAGAGAGAGAAACTCAACACAAGAATTAAAAAAGCAACACTATATTTATTCTTAATTTGAAAGCTACATATAAATCATTTTGTGCAAGCTAACTTGAGCCATTCCTTTATCATGCAAATTCCACCAAGACTGGAGAACTTATCTATCTACCAATAAGGGTGTTTCCCACGGGCTATTGACTAGTGACCAGGGATTGGAAACCCAACAATCCCCCCTCCAACCCAAACCACTGACAATGGGCTTGATATAGATCATGGCAGCGTTCAATCACCTTAAAACTTTGAGTAGAAGGCCCCCGCCCCCCGACAACAACATAGGTGTGTGTGTGTGTGTGTGTGCGCGCGCACTTCCTCTTGGACAACAATCAGAGTGAGACAACAAGAACTCACAACCAAACATAAATGGGAGGTCTTACCAACTTATGTGTGGCAGTGTCTATAACCCATACACTTTATTGACATTGACTAGCATACAGACAAACGGGAACTACAGGACATCACTTTTCGAACGAGAAGCATCGGTGCTTTTGCACCACCGTCGACCATATTGAGTTTTCATTTGTTCTTCTTAAAATAGCTATTTGAAGGATGATTGGTATTTCCACAGGGAATACGAGGATTTTTGTTGAAGGAGACCTTGGTTTGATGATTGCTGCAACCACAAATCGCACAAGGCGTAGTGATAGTAGTTGGTCTAGTTGAAGCTGCAGTCAAAGTGCAACCACTAGCTACATATGCAGTGGGAATTATGGAAAAATTGGCGCATGATACTCGTTTCTCTTCTTCTTACAGTGAATTATCAATACCGTCCAAAGAAGGCATCGGATCCTTCTCCTTTGAAATAGTTTCAACTGGATGAAATTTTGCAGGTAAGCTATTAGGGAAAACAACTATAAGATATTCATCTGGTAAGAGGGCCTCGACATAAATTAACTAAGTTTGGATGCTCTTCAATGTGTTAGCTAAAGCTGCAATATTTCACCATCACGCATGGTAAGAGAATAGAACTCCATTTTTAGGCTCATCTTTGAGTATTTTTCTTTGGGACCGAAAACTTTCTCTAATTCCATCTAAGCAGTACTTGAGGATTGAATGTTATCCAAATAGTGAATAAAGTCATTTTCTAGAGAAGTTAAAATAACACCTAATTCTTGCTTGTCCTTTTGTTGTTGCTTGGCAGATAACGCTCTAATAACTGCAAGTGATGTGCCTACTTTGTTCGTTGAAAGAGGCTTTACAATGCTCCAAATTTTTTTTTGTGCATCAAATAACCCTTTACCTTTATTTTCCAAGTGTGAAAGCCAGACCCGTTGAATTTATCCACTTTTGATGCCATATTGAAGTCTTCAAGAATCCTAGAAATGAGGGTGGTTGTTGGTTATTGCACTGTCTTTTCCTTCATGTTTATATGCTGAGAGGTTGTCTTTGCCTCCAGCTATCTTTTCATGCACCTTAGAGAGCATTTTGATATGCTATTAATCATCATGATCGTTGTCAAGCTTGTGGTTGGACAACATTTCAACATGCACTTGCTGCTTATAAGATTTATTGCAGTGTTTTGGAAACAAAGCTGTCTGCAAAAAAATTCGTCAATGTCTAAGAGCTCTTGTCGGTAGTGTTTTAAGATGCTCTCCAACCCTCCTAAGAAACAGTGTTCTAAAACACCTACATAGTGAGCTCTTGCCTGCGACAAGCTTTGCATGCCTAGTGGACATAACGATACATGTTAAAACGCCCTACTAGGCTTACTGATGACGTCCATATGTCTGCTACAACAAGTGCCTATCAAAACGTGTCATAATAACTAATATCTAATTCTCTTAAATGATTTTCTCATGTTAAATTGATCATTTAATATGGGGAAGTACTAGGGGAGAAAAAGCTAGAATATTGGTTAAGCTAGTAGCCGGCCACAGTAGGAATCCAAAGGAGGGAAAATAGGGATACAAAGGAGGGGCCATCTGCAAAAGAGCAATGTGCAACAATGGGCTTAAAAGACCATAAGGTTCAACCCATTAAGACTTCCAAAATGCTAAGGTTCCAAAATTCAAAGGTTGTGTCCAAAGGTCAGACTCTAGGGAGATTGGATGCTTTGTGTGTGTCCCAAAAAGTCTTCTCAAATCCTACATAGGAGGGGGGAGCCCAAGGAGTAGGGGATGAGAGAGAAACTCACACACACACACACACACACACACACACACACACACACACACACACACACACACACACACACACACACACACAAGCTACCTTTACACAAAGGGAATGAGGGACACATGTCAGCTCCATAGCCCAGATGCCCACAAGGTGTACTCAAATCCTATTGGATGGCCTTGAAGGTGGACCAATGAGAATTAGGCTAGAGTAAATCTAGTTTAATTAATTTGAAAACACTTAATAAAATAACCAATAAGAATTAAGCTCTCTAGAAGACTATTGGATAGTCTCCCAAGGGGTCCAATGAGCATTCATCAGCCCAATGGCTTGCCTGATTCCTATTGGCCAGGAGACAAAGGGGTCCAATGAGAGTTTAGTTGCATTAATTAATTACCTAAAGCTCTCACAAAAGGGGAAAGGGGGACACATGCTAGAAGGCTATCACTTATGCTCTTGAAATTCCATTGGCTAGGCCTGGGGAGGTCCAATAGGGTTGCAACATGAGCAAATAGCAAGAGAGGTCGACCAAGAGAGAGAGGGGACTGATTTTCTCAAGGCATTATCCACACACACTCACACAAACTCATGTGTGAAGCAAGAAGACTCTCTCTCTCTCTCTCTCTCTCCTCTCTCTCTCTCTCTCTCTCTCTCTCTCTCTCTCTCTCCCCCTCTCCTTCTCAAGATTTAATGGAAAGCTTATCACCTACTCCAAGCTTGTGAGAAGGGAGGCCTACACCAACAACTCTTGGCTTTGTGATGCAAATCCAACCAAGAGCCAAGATTCAATGCATGCTCATCTCCTCTACCATGCTAATTACTAAGCTAAGCTATGCTAATATGAGTGATTATGTGAGGAGATGTACATCTTTCTTGTAAGACTACTCCTTCTTCCTCTCAATCTACTGTCATACCCCGCTAGCTCTCACCATCTTTGAAGGTGTGAGGTCTTGGGTCTGAGACCGTGAGGGAATTGATGTTGTGTTTGATAAGTCTTGTGCTAAGTGCTTGAAGTTTCCATCTTCATTGCACTAGCTAGTATTGAAGGAACACAAAGAATTGTATCGTAAAATGTCTCTCTTGATGGGAGAAACCATAATACAAAGCCTTTTGGAGGGGGGACCTGCTCCATGCAAATCCGGTCCTCAACTGTTGTCAATTGCTTAATTTCTCTCTCTTTTGAAGTATTGTTCATGCTATCTAACTAAGTGTTATGCTTTTTGTTGCTCTCTCCACCCAAGCACACTTGTTTTTCTCATTAGGAATCTATTCTAATGAAATAATCACTATATTCATGCTATTTTCCACCACACACAAGTTACTAGGCCATTAAATGTTACAAAATGCCATGCTTGGTATTGACACCACGAGAGTTATGGAGGGTGATGGTGTGTAGCTTCCATGGAGACTTGAGAGCGTGCAGAGCATGGAACGAGAGAGAGAGAGAGAGAGAGAGAGAGAGAGAGAGAGAGAGAGAGAGAGAGAGAGAGAGAGAGAGAGAGAGAGAGAGAGAGAGAGAGAGAGAGAGAGAACAGCTCGACACAACAATTTAAAAAAAAACAATATATTGATTCTTAACTTGAAAGCTACATATATATCATTTTGTCCAAGCTAACTTGACTGCCATTCCTTTATCATGCAAACTCCATCAAGATTGGAGTACTTATCTATCTACCAATAAGGGCGTTTCCCACAGGCTAGTGACTAGTGACCAATGCTTGGAAACCCAATAGAATCATAAGTACACTCTACACTAAATTCCCACTTTGCATCTACATCAACAACACAATCTCCTTTCTCATAAGATTTTACAATAGCTACACTTGTGGTAGATCCAGCCTCTTTCTTCTTGCTTAGGATATTTCTTTATCAAGTTATCAATAGCCTTCCAATAATGGCATCGTATCTTCTTCTTGCCCTTCACACTAGAATTCCTAGACAAGATGCTTACAACAAAAGCATTAGGAATAGGTGATTTGCCACTCATTAAATAACCATGAGAAGTGGCTACATTGCTATTACTACCTTTTCTTTGAGCAACAACAAAAGCCTATTCAATTTCATGTTGTTTAGAACTGTTATTTCTTGAAAGTTGCTCTTGCAACAAAAATGTGCATAATGCATCAAATTTGACAGGTTGAGGGGCTCCTTGGGTCATAAGTCTCCAAGTACTAGCAAAATTCTGGTAAGAATCTGGCAATGCATCAAGAACTGTCTCCACAAGTGAACTATAAAAAATATAAGCGCATATAGAGCTAGAAGAGAGCAAGAGGAGGCACTCACAATGTACAAGAACTTGGACCTGATGATAAGATTAATATTGATTATAAGACTTAATACTTTATTAAGAGAGCTAGATACAAGACTTGGATTACATGACTTGAGTAGAAGACAAGGCTTGATTACAAGGACAAGACTTGAACACAAGAACTAGAAGAGGGATTTTGTCATAGGAGCCTCACACATGGTGTTGGCAAGATTGAGGGGCTTGTGGCCCAAGACCCCTATTTATACTAGTGCTTGAGGAGGTTAGAACTTTCTAGGTTCTTCTTGAGGAGGTTAGAATCTTCTAGAACCTTCTTGATCCTTCTAGTTCTTCTAGAACCTTCTGGATCCTTCTTCAACTTTCTAGAGCTTTCCAGAAACTTCTAGATTGTTTCAAAATCTTCTCCAAGCTTCTAGAAACTTCTAGAATCTCCTTGATACTTTTAGAACCTTCTAGATTCTTCTAGAACCTTTTAGTGATGATGTAGGCGATGACACAGGTGACGATGCTGACTCTCAAGCATCCATGACATTACCCCCTCCTCTAGCGACGAGTTCCACGAGGAGTAGTGGCGTTCCCTGACTGGGGCTTCCATGGATGTTGTTGATGGAACTCTTGGACTTTGAGAGATGCATGCTGAAGATTGTGTGTTGGCTCCCAGGTTCATTCACTGACATCATAGCCTTTCCAATGCACCAAGTAGTGTAACCTGCCATGCGAAACTCCAAAATCTAGGACTTTCTCGACCTTATATTTGTCATGTCCTTAAATCTCAACCGGAGGAGGTGGTTGTAGGGCTCTTCCGGGGATCTTAGATGTGTGACAAGGTTCTAGGACTAAGACATGAAATACCGGATGGATTTTCATGGATAAGGGCAAATGGAGTTGATAGGTGACTGGATTGACTTGACGGATAATTTTAAACGAGCCAAGCCTTCGATAATCAAGCTTTTGACATGGACGATATGAACGCAGATCACGCCGGAGGAGCCACACTTTATCTCCTTCTTTGTATTTTGGATGCTGCATGCGATGGAGATCTGCACTTTCCTTATACTTGGATTGAGCTTCTTTGATATGAATTGTAAGTTCTTTGTGAATTGCAAATAATTGTTGTGTAAGATGAACAAAAGCTGGATTCTTGACTTGATGATGTGTGTGGATATCCTGTTTGGGATGTTGACCATAATTAGCAAAGAATGGAGTGTGACGGGTGGAGGAATGGAAACTGTTATTATAGGAGAATTCTGCTAGCTGTAGGAGCTCGACCCAATTATCTTGGTGATAATTGATAGTACAACAAAGATGTTGTTCCAAAACTTGATTTACTCTCTCTGTTTGTACATCACTTTGTGGGTGATTGGCTGAGGAGAGGCTGATTTGTACTCCGAGTAGCTTGAATAAGCTTTTCCAAAAGCTAGAGATGAATTGTGGGCCTTGATCAGAAACTATGTCATCCAGTAATCCGTGTTAACGATAGATATGCTGTAGAAAGAGTTTGGTCGTACCTTTGCCGGTGATGGTTTTAGTGGTTGGAATGAAGTGTGCCATTTTTGTAAACCGATCCTCGATTACTAAAATGGAGTCAAATCCTTGGGACAAGGGTAGCTCTACAATGAAATCCATGGAGATGGATGACCATGGTTTGCTTGGAATGGGCAAGGGATGGAGTAACCCATGAGGACGATGATGAGGGGCGTTTGATCTATTGCAAGTGTCACAAGTGCCTACATACTCCTTGACAAGCTTCCACATTTGAGGCCACCAAAAGTCATGGGAGAGAAGCTCAATTGTCTTATTAACCCCAAAATGCCCTACTATGATGGAAGATCATGCCGTTGTTGAAGTACCTCCAAGCGTGTTGGTCCTGGTGGAATATAGAGAAGACCCTTGTAGTAAATTAGTCCATCAATTTCTTGAAAGTCCTCATTAACCTCTTGTCCTTCTAGTTGTTGTCTGATATTATGAGAAAGTGGGTCTTTGGCAATTTGCGTCTTCACCTTAGAAAGAAAAGTAGAATCTTCAGGAGCTTGGCTCATGGTGGCGTTTAGCTTAAGCTGCTTAGGTTTCAAAGTCACTAACTCTTGTTGATCAAATGCTGCGTCGCCTTTTCTAGGTGCAAGGTAGGATCTTCTTGATAAGGCATCTGGCTTACCTTGTTAACGGCTAGGTCTATAAGAGATAAGAAAATCAAACCTTGATAGGATACCACTCCACCTGGCTTGGCGACGATTCAAGACACGGGATGCCATAAAGTATTCCAAATTCTTGTGATCTGTAACAGTGATCTTATGAGGAGCTCCTTCAAGTAGGTGACGCCAAGTGTTGAAGGAGTCAATGATTGCTAAGAGCTCTTTGTCATGGATTTTATAATTGATTTCTACAGTTGAGAACATGCGGGAATGAAAAGCCATTGGATGTACTCAACCATCCTCTCCTACTTGGGATAGAATGGCGCCAAGGGTAAAATCTGAAGCGTCTCTTTCTAGGATGAAAGGATTTGTAGGATCTGCATGAATTAGAATGGGTGCAGTCGTAAAAGATTTCTTGAGAGTATGAAAAGCTTCCGCGACCTCTAAGTACCAGACAAACTTATTACGGCCTTTCAACCTTGTGAGTGTTGTAACCACCTTTGAGTATCCCTGTATAAAGATACGATAGAAATTTGCATCTGAGGAAACATTGAACATCTCTTATCGAGGTGGATGTCTCCCAATCAAGGATGGTTTGAACCTTCTTTGGATCCATGGAGATTCCCTTTTCAAAGATAACATAACCAAGAAATTCCACCTTAGATTGATGAAAAGAGCACTTCTCCAACTTTGCATATAACCTTGATGCACGAAGCTTTTCAAGCACTAATCGTACATGGTGCTCATGCTCTTCTTGATCCTTGGAAAATATCAATATATCATCCAAGTATATCACCACAAAATAATCCAAATACTCCCAAAAGATATCGTTCATTAAATGTTGAAAAACTGTTGGGGCATTTGTGAGACCGAATGGCATGACGGTATATTCAAAGTGGCCATACCTTGTCCAAAAGGCTGTCTTCCATTGATCACCTTCTTTGATTCTGACTAGGTTGTAAGCACCACGAAGGTCTATTTTTGTGGATATTCTTTCCTTGCCAAGGCGCTCAAGAAGCTCTGGGATCAAGGGAAGGGGATAGCAATTCTTGACGGTGATCTTGTTCAAGCCCCTATAATCCACGCACATCCAGAGAGTGCCATCCTTCTTTTTTACAAAGAGTATTGGAGCTTCTGCTAGGGACTTTGAATGCCATATGAACCCCTTAGCAAGATTCTCATCAATAGTTTCTTGTAATTCTACCAATTCATCTTGAGATAGCTTGTATATTGGGCCAAAAGGAGGTTGGGTTCCCTCCTGAAGCTCTATAGCACAATCATAGGGTCGATGCTCCGGTAAGAGGTCTGCATCCTTCTTCTCAAAAATATCATTGTAATCTTGAGATTGACGTGGCAATGCCTCCATGATTTTTGTTGTCGACGTGTTGGTTGGTGTTGCAAATATCAGGAAAGTTGGATACTTTTTTGGCTGCAAGCATGAAGACCTTGGCTCCAAGATATATATGCCTATTATGCCTTCCCTTCTTCTTATGTACTTTCTGTGGTTCAATTCTCCGAGCCCTCCAATCGATGTCAGGATTATGTAATTCAAGCCACGGTAGCCCAATAACAATCGGACTGCTTGGGCTTTGTATAATATTGAACGCTATTCTTGAAACATGCTCCTTCAATGTTACTTATATGAGGTGAGTTTCATACCTGACATCCCCTGAAGCGAGGGGACGACCATCAATGACTTCTACAGTTGCTGGATTAGACTTCTCCACAAGTGGTATGCCTTGTTCTTTTGCAAATTCTTTGTCCATGAAGCACACCGTTGCACCTGAATCTAGTAATGCTTCACAATCCATGTGCCTACCCGGAATATGGATCTTGAGTGGTAGCATAAAACTTGAAGTGGAATCAACGGAAGAAAGAGACCTTCTTTTGCTTGTCTTTTGTCCAACCGATCGGTCTCTATTGGGGTTGGACGTCCATGTTTTCCAAACACGTTGAGGCCATTGCACCATGAACCTTCATCCTTCTCTTCCTTGGACACTGTTGAACAATATTCCCCTACTCGTTTCAATACATACATAAGCCATTAATGTGTCGCCTTTGCTTCTCCTAGGCTGAGAGAGGTTGAAACCGTGCTGAATCAACTTGCATGGGCTCAATGCTTGATTCATGGCCCTGTTGAGATGTGTAGCCATTATGTGTCACTTGTGTTTGGGGTCGCAATGGTTCCACAAGACGCCTCTCTTGTCTCCTCTCAAATAGTCGATTACACATTCTATTACTTGAGAGATGAGCTCGCTTAGTGTGTGAACCTTTGGTATAGTGAATAAAAGATCTTTTAGGCCATCCTTTAATCCCCACCGAAATTGGCTAATGAAATATTCCTCATGCCAAGTCAAATCACAAGTGACCTGTTGAAATGCGGATACAGTTCTTGAGCCTTGGCAGAGATTTCTAAGTTTGGTTTCAGCAACCATTGCTCTATCAGTATCCCCAAAGGTTGCAAAGAACTCCTGCACAGAAGCTTCAAAGTCATGAAGGAGAGGAGATTCTTTTTCAAGTAAGGGAGCAAACCAAGAGAGAGAGAGAGAGAGGAGAGTCCCAATAAGGCCTACTTGAGAGGCATCATCTGGATAACGCTCTCGTTGCATTCGAATGAAGAGACGCACTTGTTGGAGAAAACCTCTAAACTTTGATCTAGTCCCATCAAAATTTTCAGGCATGCTAACCTTCGGCTCCTTATGTTGTTGAGAATAGCTAAATATTGCAGCTTGTACTTGATGCTGTTTGTCTCTTGAAGCTCTTGAATTTGACGTTGAAGATCTTGCAACGCCAGTCCCAAGATTAGGGGTTTCCTTGCTTGAAGTTGAGTGTTACTCTCGTGAAGTTCCTGTAACTGATCTTGGATGCTTTGCAATGTGTTGATGACACCTTCCATCGTCGGCTCCATGATGGATTCATAAGATTAAGAGATGGTAGTCTTGCCAAACTGTTATGAGTGCGTATAGAGCTAGAAGAGAGCAAGAGGAGGCACTCACAATGTACAAGAACTTGGACTTGATGATAAGCTTAATATTGATTATAAGACTTAATACTTTATTAAGAGAGCTAGATACAAGACTTGGATTACATGACTTGAGTAGAAGACAAGGCTTGATTGCAAGGACAAGACTTCAGCATAAGAACTAGAAGAGGGATTTCCTCATAGGAGCCTCACAACTGGTGTTGGCAAGACTGAGGGGCTTGTGGCCCAAGACCCCTATTTATTCTAGTGCTTGAGGAGGTTACTTGAGGAGGTTAAAACTTTCTAGGTTCTTCTTGAGTAGGTTAGAATCTTCTAGAACCCATTAGGAAGAGAATGGGGTCTAGGAGGGCCTCTTTATTTGGTAGTTTAAGAAAGTCGAACCTCTCCTATTAAGAAATAAATCAAAGGACAACTTTTAAATTCAAACAAGCAAAATGTTTAGTTTATTTGAATTCAAATTTTCCCCCCAAAATGAAATTTAAAATCTAGCGTGTAAAACCATATCATGTAACATATCTATGGAAAGAGCTTGGCCTTTAGATTACATATCTATAATCTCCACTCAAATCGAAGATTGTATGTAGGAATTATAGAGGGCCAAAAATCATAAAGTTGTGCACCCCCTTTTTTGGGGGGAAAAGTGCATCCTTTGAACACTCTTACATCTCTCTTACACACCCACCATTCTTGCACACATAGCATGCATCTATTTGTCAAGATGTTAATCACCTCCATAATCTCATGGCAAATAAAGAGGCCCTCCTAGACCCCATCCTCTTCCTAATGCTTCTTGATCCTTCTAGTTCTTCTAGAACCTTCTGGATCCTTCTTCAACTTTCTAGAGCTTTCCAAAAACTTCTAGATTCTTTCAAAATCTTCTCCAAGCTTCTAGAAACTTCTAGAATCTCCTTGATACTTTTAGAACCTTCTAGAATCTTCTAGATCCTTCTAGATTCTTCTAGAGCCTTCTAGTGATGATGTAGGCAATGACACAGGTGACGATGCAGGCAGCGGACTGACTCTCAAGCATCCATGACATTATATATATATATATATGTATATATATATATTGTATATGTATATGTGTGTATATATATATATATATATATATATATATATATATATATATATATATATATATATATATATATATATATATATATATAATGTATATGTATATATATATATATATATATATATAATGTATATATATATATATATATATAAATGACTTTGCTTGCAAAAATGAATTTCTCATTAATATCCTTGATACCAGTAAGGAAAGTGTCCATGCCATTGTCCTCTTGTGTAATATTTGACTCCAGCTCTTCACGCAACAATACAATTTTAGCCTCATTTGCGACTTGCCTAAAGATTAGTTAGCCTAGAGTATCCCAAGCCTGCTTTGCTACATTTACTGACCGAATGTGAGGAGTATTAGTGCAATTCATTGATAATGCATGAGTATCACATCTCTAACATCCTAAGGAGACTGCTCAACTATAGGCAAAACAACTCTAGTAGCCAAAAGGAGACCTTTGAGAACCTGCAACATCCTTAACAGAGCCTATATCCATGGAAGTCAGATGTACATTAATGCCCCACACAAAATTCCAAATGCCCTTTGACACAAGAACATGTGTCATCATGTAAGCCCACATTAGGTAATTATCCCCATCAATTTTATCCTTATGAGGGAACATGTTGAAACAATTATCATCCATGATGAGTGACTACACCTGAAGTAAAGACTGCCTAGAAAGGGGAAAACAAAGTAAGACTAACACATGTCATATAGCACAACCCAAAGAGGACTATAAAGGACCTATTTTTCAAAAAAACGTACTAACAAAATTTTACCAAAAAGGACGAAATTGTCTGTACAATAGTGTCCATAGTGGAAAGAGAGGCCTAAATGAGCCCAAATCAAAATTTTGAGAAAACCAAGCTCTTAGAGTGTTTCCAAAAGTACTAATCAACCTATTGACACTCACCAAAGCTCACCCAAATTAGAAAAAAGTGACCAAGTGGGTGTTGGTGATTATGCTTGGAAGGACGTATCCTACTCTGATACCAATTGTTAGAATTAGGGTTGGAGGGATGCACACACAACTTGGAGAAGATGAATAATCTCAAGGCACATAACAAAGAGTGTGTTGCTTAGTGCACAATAGAAAGATAAGGTAGCCCTAGAATGATGGGCACATATAAAATGCACAGGTATTAAACCTCCTAGTGAGGGAAAAATTTCCTGGTGGTCATTGTGTTCACACACATTACTACCACATATATGGTAATAGTGGATGTTGTTTACAAAAATATAATGTGCCATTGACTAATGATCTCTTAGAGAGGATGCTTGCAGCAAAGGAATGCAAGATCAAATGATAGCATGTCATTGATGAAGTGTAGGAAGAAGCTCAGATTAAAGGTCTAAAAAGGAAATCGATAATGCTACTAGACCCTCAAATAATGGTGATAAATATGCTTCAAATTTGAGGCTCCCAAAAACAATCAACCAAGTAGAGGAAATCACCACAACCTCGACAAAATATGAAAGAGAACCCTCAAATAATGCTGATAAATATGCTTCAAATTTGAGGCTCCCAAAAACAATCAACCAAGTAGAGGAAATCACCACAACCTCGAAAAAATATGAAAGAGACTTCACTAAAGCCCAAGTGGACGAATGCCAAAGAAGAATCTTGAAGCAAAGTAACTGACCAAGTTGCTATCCAAGTGGATACCAAAGACCAAGTGGAACTTAAAGGAACCAAGTTTTTCACGGTTGAACCCAAGAAAGTTACACCACTATTGTATTTCTTAATTTTGATGAGAAGCACGGACATTTTGTTAGGGTTAAGAGATCATTTTTGGTGGGAATGAGCCTCTAAGAGGATTGTATATAAGCCAATTTTTGCAAACCTAAAACAAATTTTGGAATTAATCAAACTATTGCGTTCATTGTGCCGTGTCTGTGTAACTGAGAGAGAGAGAGAGAGAGAGAGAGAGAGAGAGAGAGAGAGAGAGAGAGAGAGAGAGAGAGAGAGAGAGAGAGAGAGAGAGAGAGAGAGAGAGAGAGAGAGAGAGAGAGAGAGAGAGAGAGAGAGAGAGAGAGAGAGAGAGATCTTATCTCTTTGTTACACACCCTACAAAGTAGCCATTGCAAAGCGGACATCACCAATGCAAATCATATGATTGGTCTAAAGGTGAAGAGTGAGATGAAAGAATCAAGTGCAGGTAAGTCCTGAATGTGAATTATTTAACTAGCACTATTGAAGGTTCTCTTTCCATTGGAGAATTAACCTTTTGCATTTAAAAAAATGGTTTGCAAGTCCAGACACCCTAACAAAGAGCTCTCTACAAGAGTAAATCGAAGGACAACAACAGAGAGAGTCTCCATGCAAGCCACTGGTAGGTCCAAAATAATTTATGTGTGTATTTTGGGATATTCCAACTGAGATTGAGTCAATAACTTTCTTTGAAGAGCAATCATTGCATGCTTTCTCAAACCAGAGGATCATAAGGAAAGATGACATGATTACACCAAGGATGCATAGGGAAAGTGAAGCAGAGTCTAGCTTAGGGGATGCACTATGTGAAGTAAATGTAGATATGGTGACTGCAAAGTCTATTGCAGTCAAATCATCTAGAAACAACTAACTCCAATTAGAAGGTTGTTGCATTCTCTAGTGAGTGCCAAAGCATCCCCAAGGGTGGACAGTGAGGGAGAATTATCGGATGAGGAAGTTGCAGATGTGGAGAAAGTATTACCACCTCCTGAGCCAAAGAAGCCAACACCAAAGTGCATGAGATCGACTCCCAAGAAACTAGGTAGAAGTCCCATAATGGATATACCCCTTGACTCATTTAGGAAGAGGAAAAAACCAAATGCAAAGCACTAATTGTATCCTAGCCATAAGTGCGTTCCATTGCACTTTGCACCCCTATTGTATCCATGCCTTGTTAATTCAATTTTTAAAATTTGTTAATGACATGTCTCTTATTTCTTTGCATCGAGAAGTTGTAAACTATTTTAGAATGTTAGTTATACATGTTTAGTAATATATTTCTACTATTTCTTGTCATAAATAATCAAGAGACTGAAAATAGAAGTACCAGCACAAGGCGCCTTCACTCTTCAGTCTCTCTAGATGAGGGTTTTGTAAACTCACGTGCTCAAACTTCTTGTGCTTTGAATAACCCAAGAGCCAAAAGTAATACAAAGATTGTGTGCATATCTAGAGGCAAAAATGATAGAAAAAAGTGTGCATAGATACATGCAAACATAAAAGACATAAAGTGTGTACATACACAGGCGAGCATGATAACAAGAAAGTGTGCACAAATGCAATTGATCACTTCACCACTACTAGTACTAATTCACTTGTTCCAATGGATGTGCCTAATGAAATTGATGTGCAGGTTGCGCATGATTATGTGCACATAGATGTTGAGCCTGCTATACATAGAAAGGGAATATTACCTATCCCTACCATAATAGAATATGTCACAAATGACATTGTTGACAAAAATTCACTTGATGTGGAGGTTGTGCATCATGATGTGCACATAGATACATTACCTACTCCTCTTGCAGTTGAATCTGGCATATATGCCATTGCGGATGATAATGCAATTGATGTGAAGGTTGTGCATGATGTTGTGCACATAGATGTTGAGCCTGCTAATCTAGGAAGGGATACATTACCTACTCCTCCTACTCTTGAATCTGGCACATATGCCATTGTTGATGATGATGTGAACACAAATGATGAGCATGCTTAACTTCAAAATACTTTGCCTACCCCTAATATAGTTGGCACATAAGACATTGGTGACAAAAATGCAGTTCATGTGTAGGTTGTAAATGATGATGTGCACAAAGATGTTGAGCCTGCTGAACTTGGAAAGAGTACATTTCCTATCCCTACTAAAGTTGAATCTAGAACATATGACATTGTTGATGCTATGGTAGTTGATAATGCCATAGATTGCATTGTGGATGCTATGGAGGTTGATGCTAGCACATATTCTACTCTTGATGCTAATGTAAGTGATGTTGGCACAAATGGTATCATTGATGCTATGGTGGTTGATGCTATCCCATATGCTACTATTTGATGATAACGGGACAATTGCTGGAACATGTGGTATTGTTGATGGACTATGACACCTTTGGGGATAGAAGAGGTAAAGGTACAAAGGTCCCCATTGATAGAGTAACTAGAGTAGGAGAGGCAGCATGTACAAGTGATGTTGCGACCCAAGTTGGGGTAGACTATCTAACTAAGGTTGCTTCCCCTGCAGAAATACGTGATGTAGCTAATACCACTATGGGTGCAAATGAATTTTTGTGGATAGTAGAGGTAAAAGACAGAGGTCCCCACTAAGAGAAAACTTGGATCAGGTGAGGCAGTTGATACAAGTGATGTCACGGCTTCCACAGACACAAATGTGGCAACTAATGCTGATAATGATGATGCTGCTAAAGGAGATATGTTTGGAGGAAAGAGAGGGTAGACACAATTGAGAAAAGTAAATGATAAGGCCATAGAAGAAAATATTATTGAGAGGAAAGAGAGAATAGAGCCCCTTGTGTTCATGCCTCTACAGGTAGTGCAACTTGAGGTTGTGTCTCGTGAGGATGAGGAGAAAAGGAAAAGCTTATGCATTGTATTGGATGTGAATGACCTACTCATGAAGAGGTACTCAATAAACTACTTCAAAGGTAGACCAAGAAGCTTTGTGCCTGCTCTGGCAAAAAAAATTATGAGGTTATCACCACCCCAAGGGTTCAGGGAAAGAGGCAATATGAATTTGTTATTAGGCCTTATGCAATGAACTTCTTGAATGCACTGTCTAGAAGAGCACAAATAGTGTTATGAAGTAGCATGATTGGAGAAATAAGCTTTTTCACACTTAGTAGATAGATTTTCTTGGATGTCCTTGATCAAGAAAGTTGTAGAGTGGATGACTTCAGGCTAGATGAAGTTCCTGGGATCCCTCCAACTAGGGGCAGCAGAAAGGAATTTTTCTTCAGGAGCTTGGAAGATTTTTGGAGGCAATATAATGAGTTCAAGTGTGACACTACATTGCTAGTAGATGACATGCTATACAAGTCTCTGCTCAACCCTCCAGGGACCTAGCTTTGTCCACAAAAGATCCTAGTGAACCCTCAGATTACCTGCCCTTATCCTTGTTTCTTTGGTTAGTCATGTGGGAAAATTCAACAAGCCCTAGTGCTTTTGGAAGGGATAATCATCTTGAAAATCCTTCTGACAAAGTGTTTGCCCATGTCATCAGTTATTATAACAATGAGAAAACATGCACTAGAGGTTGATTGTGATTGGAAAATTATGTATATAGCATTTTGGGAAATGAATTCACCTGCAATTACAATATATAATTTTTTTGGTATAATATGTAATTTACCAAAGTAAGATACAAAATCTCAAACAAATTGAATATTGCAAATTGAGACAACAATATGATACAAAAGGTTAGACAAAATGACCTATTTCCAATTTTTGGTTCAAAACACATTGGCTAACTAAGGACATACTGTATGGTGCACGCTATTAAGAACAACAGATAAGCCTGATATGAAGGTGTCATACTGCCTCATAGGAAATTTCATTGTAAATGGTTTCATGTAATTTTGGAGACAAAAAATATGTCTTTGCCATGTAGCATCTACCAAAGGGCATGTCAAACTTGATTGCATGAACAAGGTGAGAGTATAGGTTAGTAACTCCCTTTTCATTAAGAAGAATGTAGTGATTTTGGTGTCCCTCTTTCTGTTGATAATAGCATCTTGTGACAACATATGTGTTTTTTGCACATCTGTTTTTCCATTCATATCTTACAATGGATTTTACCATCCACTTTCTCTCTGTACATCTCAATAGAAAGAACTCTATACCTTCTTCATTATCAGCTTCTGCATTCACTACAAAGTTATCACCTTCAGTGACATAGTCACTTAGCATATTGTGGGATCCCTCAAACATTGCAACATCATCTTTCGGTACCTCAAAAATTGGTTTCAATGCTAAATGTGTCCACTTGCCTACATATGATTTATTACAACGAGTCCTCCAATGAACCCTAATACAACCATCACAAAAAAAAGAAAGCAGCTAGTCCTTACTTGAATTGGATCTTGATGAGAAAATCCTAAAATACAGTGGAGTGATTGAGATCCTTGTATAGTCTCACAACCCCATAGATTTGACCTATCCACATCCCCCTCTTTTACCAGCCAAAATTCATGTTTATAGTAGGACGTGCTCTAGTGGACTATGCACAAGAGCTACATGCATCATTGGACATTGTTCTTGTAATAAATGCAGCCATGTCTACAACTTGCCTAAGAGCAACTCCATCACTACAAGAGGTTGTGTGCTCTTGTGACGCTTTTGGCGACGGAAATACACTGGGTTTTTATAACCCCCGGTGTCCCTAAGAGCGTCGCTATGAGCCATTAGGAAATTTCGGAGGTCATTTGGAGGGCCTTCTAAGAAAATGTATTTTTTGCACTCTCTCTCTAGAAAAAATGGCAAATAATAGAGGTGGGTCTTTCATGGTAAAAGTTCAAAAAGTGTACTTTAAGTAGATTCCTTACTCTTCTGAACATTCGTTCGTAATGATTGAGGGATAATCTTCTTTTTAGTTGCATTGAATGAACCTCATCAATATGGAGGGAATGAGGCTAACATGGAGGGACGAAGGCGCAACCGCTATTCACTTTCCATTAAACCTACACATTTGGCTAATGGCGCACTTCTCAAATGGCACAAATGTTATGCAGAAACGAGCCAAATATCACCTTCACATTGATTTGGACAATGAGTACCAACCATTGATTAAGCGTAGTAAAACAAACACACATATACCTCCCGCATCCATAGACACGCTCAGAGCTCAAGGAGCTAAACACATAGATATCTGGACGAGAGGCTCTCTCTATCCTAAGAATCCAATGACTAATGCGTCTTCACCATTTGTCAATCCTACAAGCTTATTGACCTTTGCTGGTGATGGAGAAAAGGGCCTTCTGGGTTATTGTAAATCTCTTACAAGGGAAGCTGAAACATATAAGGGCATTCTCCAAACTCAACAATGTGAGATTGTTCTTCTTTCACATTTACATTCTACAGATCAGGTTACCATTTTTCAACACAAAATAGAGGTACAGGAACTGAAAGGAAAGGTACGAAGTTGTCAAATGAAGGACACAATCTTGGGTGGTCGTATCCGAAAGAAGAAATTGCACAATCTTGAAACATTGCAGGTTGCATCCGGAGGTCTCAAGAAAAGAATTCGAGCATTAAGGCGATGCTTCTTGGTTGGCTACATTGTCTTAGTTAAGTAATCTTTTTGTTTTTTCTTGTTATGCATTGTTTTCATGTGCCTAAATAGTGTTAGTGAAGTAAATTTTCTGTTATTTACTTATGCATTGTCTTCATGTAGAGATTCAATCTATCCTAACAAGGAAAACATTGACCCCAAAGCCAATATAGAAAAGAGACTGAAGCCACTTATAAGTAGAAGCCTGGCAGCAGATATAGTACATGACAAGAAGTTTAAGGTCCTACAATGAAATGTAGTGGACCGCTTTATTTCAGAGAACTCAGTGCTTGCAAAAGAGATACAAGGCACACTTGATTCACTTGGTGTAAGCAAAAGAGGATATTCGGCTATACAAAAATCTGTCTCATCCATCTTTGTTAAGAAGGGTATAAAATCCAAACTTTTACCATCAGCCTCAAGTGTTTGGAAAGAGAGGCTTCAACTTAACGAGGCACAGGGAGACTATCTTGGACAGCCCTTTCATATTAAAGCAACTTACAGTGGCCATGGAGCAAACATGGCATATGATGAGTTCAATAATATTTTTATGGACCTGCAGATGTTACAGAAGAGAATGGTGGAGTTTTACAACATCACATTTGAAGAGTTACGAGGGGTATTACATTTTGTGTTAAAACTGGATGAGTGTGAGCTTGTTAAAGAGAAAAAGCTAGAGCGTGTTACTATTACTTTAATGAATAGAGCCCTCTCAAAGTGTCCCAGTGATGATCCTTTGTATTTTAGTGTTCAATCAGAATCTAACATATGGTGGCTTGGTGCGTTTGAGGTAAGCGAGATTCTTAGGTAAGCTCAAATGTTCACATCTACTTAAGTCTCATTTATTTTGTGTTGCAGGTAAAGAAAGAAGATCATGAGATTCTATATTGGGTGTTCCATCGAACTAATATGCCGGAGGTGATTGATCGATAGACTAACCAGGGAGAGGTACTACGTCTAGATGGAAGGGGAGACTTTCAAGTTCAGTGGCATCTTGCAGGTGACCTCAAAACATTAAAGTGCATGTATAATTGTGGAATGGTTGCAATGGAAAAGTCGCCGTTTTTGTTTCGCATGGAGCCTGCAAAGGTCATGGACCCAAAGTGGTGGAGAAAAGCTCCAACACGTCACATTGAGAACCCTGCTTTTCGACCGGTTTTGAAAATACCACTTGTGAATGTCCACATCTGTACAATGAATGCCCTTTGTAGAATTGTGGAGAAATTGGTCTACTTATATATCGGGTTTGCTTGGAAAATTAAGAACTCAGCAGAGCGACGAGTAGCCCTGCAGTGCTTAGAATTGGTACTGTTGGATATGGGGCTTCATGGTGGCAATGTGAAAATCCAGCGGGATGAAAAGAGATCAACTGCTGAGAAGGATGTCCCATGCAAACCATCCATCGGTGGGGTGAAGGCACGGAGGTTTTTATCTAAACCCCAAGGAATACGAGATCCGAAGCTAGCAAAACATGGAAAAATATATAACACATCTTATGTTAGCAAGGTACAGTATCAGAACTGGAAAAAGCTACATATTGCAGTCAAAGACCAAGAACCAACTACTCCTAATGCGAAGGCTGAGGTTTGGCGATCAATAGACATCAATATCTAATGTGCGACAAAGGTGATTGGTCACAAGGTGATATGAACAAGTTCAAGGAGAATCTCAACCTTCTCAAAAAATCATTCAAGACAGCATGGACAGACACCCAGATTACTCACTACAGGGTATTATGGTGTATTTGATTCTCTTTTATGTGCAACTATGTGAGTGTAAAACATTCTAACTAATCTGTTTTCATATCCAGCACATCATTTTCAATCATTTACCATATTTTATACAAAAGTATGGGAACCCGGAAATATGGAATACCCAAGGGATGGAAAAGTCTCATTACATGGTGAGAAATGCTTATTTCAGGCACACACGACATGGTGGCTCTTGAATCAAGGCTAACAGTTTGAGAGAACTATTTGAATGGTTCTATCGTAAAATCATTCATCGAATGCAGGCAAAAGAAGTGTTGGCCTCTTCAGCAACAGCACAAGCCATCAGAAATTTCCAACAACAAAAAGTTAAAAGATCAATGGCATACAACAACTCCGGTGCTCGTGAAAGTCAACGAAGGTGGAGAGAGACAATGGTGTATGTGAACCACAAGTGGAGAAAGATACTCTGAGTGGATGACATTGTACAAAATTTTTGTAATACATGATCTTATACAATTGCTACTTGAAGTGTATCAAGATTTTGAAGATCAAATTTTGATTTTTGGCACATCACCCTTGTAACGAATCATGAGATGTTTGCCATACTCTAAAAATTCATCTGGGTTTTGTCTACCAAGATCTAGTGCCATTGATGTGTAAGTGTAGTAATACGCTGCCCGACCACCTGTATAGCCCAGGCAGTAACCAAAACAATCTCTGGCAAACACTTTGTCCACAAGAATGACTTTATCTACACTTTTGGGCTGTTGGGGTATAAAGCCCAATGTGGTCGCCCAGGTAAGTGGGCGGGCCGTCAGGTATGTACACATATTCTTTTGTAAAAACCTAATAAGAACTCAATATGCTCTACACATTACAGTAGAGCGAGTTCACCATATCGTCGTGCTCTTCTTCTCGCCCTCTCTCTCGTGTCGCACTTCCGCTCGTACTCCTTCAACTGGTATCAGATCTCAGATCGAGGCTCGGGGCAGCACTGCAGGAGGCTAGAGTCACCAACTTAGATTGGAGTGAAATTCGACAGGCGAAGACACGACCCCAAATCCGACTGCAGGTGCTGAGGATATTGACACTCCCAGAGTGTTGATTTGTGGCTGTCTACACATCGAAGGATGGCTCACAGTTCTTGGAGGCGTGTCACATACGACACGGGCGCATCTACACACAGACTGTAGGCGACATCCACTAGTTCATCAGGTAGCTTGTGTTTGCTGCTTGATATTCCAGATTTCATCCTGACATTGCAGGTACTTCCACATGGGATGTATTGTCAGAGATGATGTATGTTTGTTGAGGGTTTGCTGGATGTGAGTCACGCAGCAAACAACCGCCGCAGCGGTTACAGCATACAATGGGAAATTTGTGGATGTATGACTTTGTGGGAAGTCTATGTACCGTCAGATTTACTGCAGCCTTTGTTTAGGGTCGAGTGAGGTTTTATTGAGATGGGGGATTCTCGAATGTTGAGATCCTTTCGGTGATACAAGTCTTGGAGCGATCCCTCGAGCACCCTTAGATAGGCAGCTAGGATGTATTGACTGTGAGTTAGACAGTTGGGATTGAATCTTTGGTTTACTGCCGTTGAGGCATTGTCGCAGTCTATGCTTACAGGACAGTGACAGGACAGTCAGAGACACTACAGGTGCAGGACAGGTTTACCCACAGCTTACAGTGTTAGAGAGACAATGTTTTTTGAGCTGTTTTTTGGTCTGTTTTTTAGTACACCAGAGCCATTTTACAAAGGAGACTCTGCCAAAATTTCTGCAGAATCTGAAGCTTTCTTGGTTCATTTGACAGGTTGATATTGGTTCAGAGGTCAGTTTTCAGGCGAAACTCTGCCGAATTTTTCCCAGAAAAGTAAACTACTGTGAAGCGTAGTTATGGATGGATCATAGGACACTGCTCTTTACAATATCAAGAAGCTGGATGGAACCAATTTCCCATTGTAGAAGAAGCAGATTTGGCACGTGTTGGTACAAAAGAAGCAGATAAAACCTATAAAGCTCAAGGGGATAAAACAAGAAGATATGGACGAAGATGAATGGAGCGAAATGGATGAATTGACACTTTCTACCATTATGCTGACTTTGGCAGAAAGCGTTTACTTCAATGTAGCAGACGAGATGTCGGCTTATCAAGCATGGTTAAAGCTGAGTGATCTTTATGAGAAGCAGAGTGCAGCTTCACAGGTATACTAGCTTAAGAAGCTTGTTGACTTGAAGATGAAAGAAGGGACACTTATGTCCAATCATCTGAATGAATTCAACACAATCTACAGTCAGTTGTCAGCTCAAGGTGTCAAGTTTGATGAACCTGTTAGAGCTATGTTCCTGTTGATCACATTGCCGGAAAGTTGGGACACTTTTTGCACAGCTTTGAGTAATTCTGCACCTCCAGATGGTTTGAACATAGCAGGTGTAGAAGGAAGTTTGTTTACTAAAGAAACCAATAGAAAGACAATGGACAAAGTCAAAGGAACAGCCTTAGTTGTCAGGGGAAGGACCAAAGAAAAGTACAAAGGTGGAAAGAGGAATCAGTCTAGTAGCAAGTCCCGCAGTGCTAAAGGCAAGAGTGACATAGAATGCTACCATTGTGGCAAGAAGGGTCACATGAAAAGAGACTGCAGAGAATGGAAAGCAGAAAAAGGCAAAGAGAAAGCTGAAGACCATGGTGAGAAGAACAAGTCCTCAGTGAAGATTCAAGAAATAAATGTGACAAACACTGTTGCAGAGGATGACAGTCTAGTGTCAGGAGACATCTACTTCTTGAAGAATACAATGGACTCAGCTCTTCTTACAGCATTTGATGGAAATGCACTGAGTGACTGGATTATAGACTCAGGGGCATCACTTCATGTGTCCCCAAACAAGGAGTGGTTTACTTCTTATGTGACCACTAAAGATCATGTTCGGCTAGGTAATGGGCAGACATGTGAGATCTTAGGTGTTGGAGATGTTCAATTGAAGTTTCAGAATGGCTCTTCTTTCACGCTGAAGAATGTGAGACATGTTCCCGAAATTACAAAGAGCTTGATCAACACAGGTTTACTTGATGATGATGGCTACGTCACCACTTTTGGACAGAACATGTGGAAGATATCCAAGGGTTCTATGACAGTAGCGCATGGAGTAAAGTCTGGAGGAGTTTACATGATTTATGTATCAAATGTCTCTAAAAATGTAATCAATGTAACCGAGCAGCCGAACGTTTCTTTGTGGCATAGCCGGTTAGGACATATGTCCAAGAAGGGAATGGAAATCTTGTCTCGTTCTGGTTATTTGCGTGGCTTTTCATTTAATGATTTTGAATTCTGTGAACATTGTTTATATGGTAAGAAAACACAGCAGCCACATAAGCATAGAAGTAGTAGAAGAGATACACAGTTGGCACTTGTTCATAGTGATTTGTGTGGACCTATGCCTAACCTATCTCTAGGGGGAGCTTCTTACTTTATGACATTTATAGATGATTACTCGAGGAAAGTATGGGTTTACTTTCTCAAGCACAAGGATGAAGCGTTTAGTGTTTTCAAAACGTTTGTGACACTTGTGGAGAATCAGAGTGGCAAGAAGCTTAAATGCTTACGCACTGAAAATGGTGGAGAGTATGTTTCAAAGGCCTTTCAGGACTTTTGTGAGTCAAAAGGTATAAAACGTGAACTTACTGCTCCTTACAATCCTCCTCAAAATGGTGTTGCTGAGAGGATGAATAGGACCATACAAGAGAAGGTCAGAAGTATGTTGTCTAATGCACAGCTGCCAAATGGGTTTTGGGCTGAAGCTGTATCAACAGCTGTTCATCTTGTAAATAAATCTCCTAGCAAGGTTTTGCAGAAGGATTCAGTGCCAGAGATGGTATGGTCAGGCAAAATTCCCTCATACAAGAATCTCAGAGTCTTTGGCTGTGAGGCATATACTCACGTTCCAAAGGAATTTAGGAACAAACTTGAGCCAAAGAGTAGAAAGTGCATCTTTCTAGGCTATGGTAATTCTAGTGAGATGGGGTACAGACTTTGGGATCCCGAATCCAGAAAGGTTGTCCGCAGCAATGATGTTCACTTTAATGAATCCAAATATCATTCTAAACCAGAGAGGGTTGAGGAGATTAGAAGAGTTGTCTTCCAAGAAGATGGACCTGCACGTGCTAGACAAAATGTCAGGGCTCAAGAGGAGCAAGACTAGGATAGAGTGGAACCACAGGTTGTGGCTGAGCCTGAGCCACCTATTGTGCGTAGATCTGGACGTGTCATGCGACCTCCTGATAGGTTTGTTCCATCTATGAACTATGTCATGTTGACTGATTGCAATGAGCCTTCATGTTACAAGGAAGCAGTGCAAATGAAGGACTCCGGGAATTGGCAATTGGCCATGTAGTCAGAGATGACAACTCTGCATAAAAACAAGACATGGAAGCTAGTTAAATTACCACAGGGCAAAAAGGCTCTACCTTGTAAATGGGTTTACAGGTATAAGATCACCGCTCATGATAGTCAGCCAAAGTACAAAGCAAGGCTTGTTGCCAAGGGCTTTAAGCAAGAACAAGGCATTGACTTTGATGAAGTCTTCTCTCCGGTGGTCAAGATGACTACATTGAGATAATTTCTTGCATTGGTTGCCATATTAGATTTGGTGTTGCACCAAATGGATGTCAAGACAGCATTCTTGCATGGTGATTTAGATGTGGAAATTTACATGCAGCAGCCAGAAGGGTTTGTTGAGAAAGGCAAGGAAGATTGGGTATGCCAGTTGTTAAAGAGTCTTTATGGCTTAAAACAATCACCGAGGGCATGGTACCATAAATTCCACAAGTTTATGCTTTCTCAAGGCTACAAACGTAGTGAGTTCGATCACTGTCTATATACAAAGAAGGCTAAGGATGGTAGTTGGCTGATCCTTATTTTGTATGTGGATGACATGTTGATTGCTGGCAAGCACTTGGAAGAAATTTCAGCTTTGAAGTCAAAGATGGAAAAATCATTTGACATGAAAGACATGGGCGAGGCAAGTCATATACTTGGTATGCGCATTGAGAGAGACAGATCAAAGAAGTTGATTTGGTTATCTCAAACAGAGTATATTGACAAGGTTTTGCAACGTTTCAATATGGAGAAGGGAAAGGCATTGAGTGTTCCATTGCCACCATATGTGAAACTTAGCAAACAAGATTGTCCTGTGTTTGAGGAAGAACAGGCTGAAATGGATAAGATTCCATATGCGTCTGCAGTGGGTAGTTTGATGTATGCAATGATTGCTACTCGCCCAGACATTGCATTTGCAGTGGGAGTAGTAAGTCGATACATGTCAAACCCAGGCAAGAAACATTGGGAGGCAGTGAAAGGAATATTGAGATACCTGAAAGCTACAAAGAGTATGCGTATATGCTATGGGAGTCAGGAGCTAAGTGTAAAGGGTTTTACAGACTCAGATTATGCAGGTGACTTAGACAACCGAAGGTCTACGTCAGGGTATGTCTTTACATTGGCTGGTGGAGCAGTATCATGGCGTCTAGATTACAAGATTGTGTTACTCAGTCTACTACAGAGGCTGAATATGTTGCAGCATCAGAGGCATGCAAAGAATCAATTTGGCTTAATCGACTAGTAACAGATTTGGGAATCAAAGAAGATATGCCTGTGTTATATTGTGATAGTCAAAGTGCTATACAATTGGCTCGCAATCCAGTTTATCACTCAAAGACAAAGCATGTGGATGTGAAGTATCATTTCATCAGGGAAATGCTCGAGGATAAGCAACTTCAGCTTGTCAAAGTTCACACCACAGAAAATCCTGCTGATCTACTTACAAAAGGGCTTCCCTCAGAGAGCTTTGCGCATTTTCGCAAGCAGTTAGGTGTAGGGTAGTACATCACTTCTCTACATCTCTTGTATATTAGCTTGTATAGTAGCTTCTCTCACACTTAAAGTACCACATTGGACTTTAAGTGAGAGGTTGTTGGGGTCTAAATCCCAATGTGGTCGCCCAGGTAAGTGGGCGGGCCGTCAGGTATGTACACATATTCTTTTGTAAAAACCTAATAAGAACTCACTATGCTCTACACATTACAGTAGAGCGAGTTCACCATATCGTCGTGCTCTTCTTCTCGCACTCTCTCTCGCGTCGCACTTCCGCTCGTACTCCTTCATGGGTAGCACGGGTCCACCCAAGAAGCGTGATAGTGTCTTTGATGTGTAAGTTGCTATTGAACCCTCTTGTGACATGGAATTGTGAAAAACTACTATCGGCGACTCGCAAAGCTTTGAAAGGTACTCCGCTTGGGCCGCATCCCTTCCACGATACTCTCGAGTCCGTCGTTGAAGGAAGTCATCCTTGTCAGCAATCCAAGACTGTACATATCATGTCTGAGTAAGTCACACACACACACACACACACACACACACACAGAGTTACCATGAAGCTCTCATCCTGCAGAAAGAGGTTTTCCTGCCACAGGTCTACAGATGTAGTTGACCCCTGATTTGAATGGTTAAACCAATCCTCTACTTCTTTGTTACTTGTTGATGGTCTTAGGCTTTGTCTTATTTCTTGGAAGGTGGCTTCATTAGGTAGTGTCTCCTTGTATTTTTCAGCTTTCTCAAAGCATCTTCGGAGGCATTCCATTGGATTGCTGGATGTTTCCATTGCCTCATCATCACAACTATCCTCTGAAACAAATCCACTCCTCTCCTCTTGGACTCTGGAAATGATAGCCAGGGAGAAGTCCTCCCTTAAATAAAAGATGCTTTGCACATCATGTAAAAAGATATAGGTCCTATCTCCAATCCTGAAGTCAGGCACAACAAGCAACATCATCTGAGCATGCTTCTCAGTGAAGTTACTGACATCCAAAGGTAGTTTGATTTCTGTGGTTTTCACAGAGAGCATCTTACTTCTTTGTACTTCAATTGCCTCAACCTCAAGGTCGACTATATCTTCAACCTCCTCGACTTCTTGTATATGTGTTGTCTCCTCACATTCTTCATCTGGTGCTGCATCTTGCTCCTCTAACACCTCATCAGGATTCTGCATGAGGAATCCAAACAGGCTGTTCAGGTAAATCATAAAGCCAAAGGATTCCTGAATAAGTTTGCACTCTTTTTGGTGCAAAAGGTAGGCTGAATGTCGGCAAGCAGGCGGTAATTCCCTATACTTCTTCAGTCCCTGTCCCTTTCCACCACAGTCATTTAAATGCACAACAGTCATACTGGGCAGAACAACCCTCCCTACCTGCACCATCACTTCAAATTTATCTCTGTAGGACTGCAAGAATTCATTGTGCTGAGCTAAAAGGTCTTCAATGCCAAATTTTGGGTTAAACATAGAATGAACTAGATCATATTTGTCCCCAGCACCACAAGATGATGCAAAATTGAACAGCCTCTCATCAGTTGCAGCTGGGTCTTCCAGAGAAGGCACATCCTCTTTGGCTTTACCTTTACTTGCACAGGGACTGCTTTCTGGGACATCTGCATTATCTGAGAAGTCTATATTTCTCTTTCTTGTATTTTTCTTGACAAGTACTGTAGAGGGTGAGGGACCTTTGTAGGGTGAGGGATCCTCTTGGCCTGGTGACCTCTCTGACTCATCTTCACCAATTGACTCTTCTTCACATATGTCCTGACAAAAGTCAACAGTTCTTTTGGCAGAAACATTAAGCAACTGAGCTTGCAAAGGCTGAAATCCTGGCACAAGCTCTGGATCTGGTTTCAGCCTCTTCTGCCTACTGGACCTTAATCCTATTCATCAAGAAACATGACAAGTCTCTCTCTCTCTCTCTCTCTCTCTCTCTCTCTCTCTCTCTCTCTCTCTCTCTCTCTCTCTCTCTCTCTCTCCCTCTCCAAAGCACAAACAAAGACACACATAGACAGACTCTCTCTCTCTCTCTCTCTCTCTCTCTCCAAAGAACATTAAAAAAACACACATAGACACTCTCTCTCTCTCTCTCTCTCTCTCTCTCTCTCTCTCTCTCTCTCTCTCTCTCCAAAGAACATAAAAAAAACACACATAGACACACACGCTCTCTCTCTCACACACACACACACACACACACAGAGAGAGAGAGAGAGAGAGAGAGAGAGAGAGAGAGAGAGAGAGAGAGAGAGAGAGAGAGAGAGAGAGAGAGAGAGAGAGAGAGCGAGATGGCAGGTGTCATGAATGTACTATAGGCACGCAGAGAGAGCTGCAGCCAGTGTTTGGTTGTCTTTGAGCGCGGTTAGTACACGGGGACAGAGAGAGAGGGAGGGAGAGAGAGAGAGAGAGAGAGAGAGAGTGTGTGTGTGTGTCTGTCTATGTAAGTATGTGTTGAGGTGTGTGTGTGTTGAACAACAGTATGGGTTTTTCTTTGTTTCCACACACACACACACACACACACACACAATTTTCTACCTATAGTTGGAAATACAGAGAGACAGAGTGAGAGATCACCTTTTGTTGGTGGAGTTTGCAGAAACTTCATGGGAGGTGTCTTCTCCATTGCTTTCTCTATGTCAATCTCTCTCTCTCTCTCTCTCTCTCTCTCTCTCTCTCTCTCTTTCTATGGTTCTCTCTCTCTCTCTCTATCACTCTTTGGAAGTAATGAGTCTCTCTCTCTCTCTCTCTCTCTCTCTCTCTCTCTCTCTCTCTCTCTCTCTCTCTCTCTCTCTCTGTGAAAATCACACTTATAACGGATACACACGGTAGTGCCCCACGTGTTACTAAAAAATAGAATATAATTGCATGATGCCGCACGTGCGGTCATTTATTGAGCCCGTATACTTTCATACATCACATATAAAGGTGATGAGAGAAAAAAACCACACCGCGTCAAAGAGAGTGAGAGAAAGAGAGAGAGAGCCGTCGTCTGCGTCTCCGACAGAAAGCACCTGCAAGATTGACTTGACTCGTCTTCGACATAACGCAGGTCTGCGTCCTTAGAAGGTTTGGCCCTCTCTCTCTTCTCTCTCTCTCTCTCTCTCTCTCTCTCTCTTTCCAAAAGGTCAGGCTGTGCTTCTCTCTCTGTTTCTGAAACGTCCCTCTATATGTCCCTCTACCTCTCCCTCTCTCTCTCTCTCTCTCTCTCTCTCTCTCTCTCTCTCTCTCTGTCTCTCTGTCTATTTTTCTCTCTCTGTTTCTCTCAGAGTATATTCCATATCTAGCTCTCTCTTAACACACAACACACACATACACACACAAACACACAAATACAACACACACACATACACACACAAACACACACAAATACAACACACACACACAGAGACACACACACACACACACACACACAAACACACAGACACACAAACACACACAAATACAACACACACACACAGAGACACACACACACACACACACACAAACACACAGACACACAAATATAACATACACACACACACATAGACACACACACATACACACACAAACACAGACTCAGACACACACACACACACACACAGACTCAGACACACACACACACACACATTCTCTCAGAGTATATTCCATATCTAGCTCTCTCTTAACACACAACACACACATACACACACAAACACACACAAATACAACACATACACACACAAACACACACAAATACACACACACACACACACACACACACACACACACACACACACACACACACACACACACACATAGACACACAAATATAACATACACACACACATACAGACACACACACAGACACACACACACACACAAATATAACACACACACACACACACACACACACACACACAAACAGACGCACATATTTTTGGGTCAAGTTCGGTGGCATGGGAGGCATTTTTGTTTTGTAGCACATTCAAAAATCCCTCTTAACCAAGCACCGCATGTCAAAGTTTTTGAGTTGACCCAGGAATGTGATCTAGCCTATAGAAGATTGAAAATTTAGCTGTCAAAATCTCCTATCATGATTCCTCCAAATTGGGGTCAGGATTTTCATGTTTTTGTGGATTCTTTTGACAAGGCTATTGGTAGTGTATTGTTGCAAGAACAAACTCAAGGGTGGTTTCGACTTGTCTATTATGCCAGCAGGCGATTATCATTTGTAGAAAAAAATTATTTAGTGACAAAAATAGAATGCTTAGGGATGAATTATTCGGTGAAGAAATTTCGTCATTATTTGTTGGGATGATGGTTTTTCTTTCATGTGGATCATTCAGCTCTCTTTATCTGGTGCGCCAACATAATTTGACAGGAAGATTAGCCAAATGGATACTTTTGTTATAGGAATTTGATTTTGAGGTCATCCATCGTCCCAGAGTGCAGCATGCGATTGTTGATTACATGTCTGGGCTTGATTCTGTGGCGAGCCATCAACGGGGGTTGCGGATTAACTTTTCGATGTGTCTCTATTTTTTACAGGAGTAGTTGCGGATAAGGTTCCAGTTGCGCAATCATCCCGGATGATTCCCAACATTCCCTGGACTTGGTATGAGGAGATGTTTTATTTTCTTGATAGTGGAGAAATACCTTCATTTTTGTCACGACATCAACAACGTCGGATGGCTATTCATAGCCAGAATTTTGAGATAGTGATGAGGAAGCTCTATTACCACATAGTGGTGGATGTTTTACTAAGATGTATCCTACCACAAGAGTAAGGATCTGTTCTAGAGGAGGTTCATACACGCATTGTTGGGGTCACTTTGTAGCTTTTATCATAGCACGGAAAGTGCTAAAATCTGGTGTTCGATGTTTTTTCAAGATGTGAGGGACTTCATACAACATTGTGATGTTTATCAACAGGCTGGGGCAACCTACTAAGTTGTCCAAAATGCCTTTCCAGCCAGTATTACCCTTGGAGCCATTTCATAAAATGGGGATTGGATTTTATTGGACCTTTTAAACCAGTGGTGGTAGCTGGTAATTGGTATATTTTGACGGCCACAAATTCTGCAACTAAATGGCTGGAAGCATAGCCTTTCAAAGATAATACAATGGTTTTTGTTGTTGGGTGCTTATATAAGGATATCGTTTTTAGATATGGTTGTCCCATTGAGTTGGTTAGTGATCGGGGTAGCCATTTCTTGAATAAGGTAATGGAGAAAATACTACAATTCTATTTTGTGCTACATAGAAAATCTTCTCCATATTATCCTCAGGCGAATGGGCAGGTAGAATTAACTAATAAGCAATTTTCGCATCTTGACAAGCTAGTTAATCTCCACAGAATGGATTGGGATGTCAAACATCCTTTTGCATTATGGGCCTATCATACGGCATATAAAGTAGCAACAAGAATTGGATGAAGAACAATTGTGCAGTTTTGCAGTGTTGGAAGATCTGCAATCCCGATGGAAGAAATGGCTGCATTGACCTAACGCACAGTAATTTTTGCGGTGCCAGTTGGTTCTTGTATTGAACTCCCAACTTGGGAAGATGCCCGGGAAGTTGAAATTCAGGTGTTCTGGGCCGTTCTGGATCTTTAAGTCATGTGGGTCTACTTCCTTTTATTTGGCTGATTTACGGGGTGCGATGATTGTTGTTCTGGTGAATGAATTTCGATTTCTCCATTATTGTTCACCTACGACTATTAAATGCCCCTTTACTATGGTACAATAGTCGGAAGCCACCTTAATCATGATTGGGATTCTTTAGCATGCAATCTCGAAAAGCGGGAAAAGGGCTATGATGGTTGCGACACCGTGGCACTCCCTATTTTGAGAACTCTTTGTGAGTCGTTGTTGGGGGATAATTGTGCGAATGGTGAGCCGGGAAGGCACCGGGCCCCTGGCTATGAGAGGTGCGGGGGAAAAAAGGTGTAGCAGACACAATTAATGAAAACATAGTTTAAAACAAGCAATTTGCCTAGTTTCCAGTTAATCGACAGAATCCATGGTTAAACAATCACTATGGAGGATTAAATGCTCTTTACAAGAAGAAACCTGGCTTAAACCAGGTGCTAAACAATAAATGTAATAACGTCCTGCCTTACACTACCTTCTTCCCGATTCGAATGGCTAAACAAAAACTTAACTTTGGTAGTCCGAACTTAGAGGGCTTTGGCTTCTGAGCTTCCGAATCAGAGCTTGTCTTAGAATAGGTTAAGAGAGGTTAAAGAGAGCTCAAGAGTTTTTCAATGAGATCTTAGAAGATTTGGCTTATCGGATTAAAGAGTGGATTAATGATGGCTTAAGAAGCTTTAGCTCGGTTTAGGGAATCAGCTCAGAGAGCTTAGAGAGGGTTAAGTTTATGGAATTAGAGAGGTTAAGGATATCTTATGGGCTTAAGCTTGAGGGATTTGAGAGGTTTAGGATTGCTTAAGGCTTTTAATGAGGCTTAGGAGATTTGTCTTATCGGGTTAAGGAGTATTATGAGAGCTTAAGAGCTTCCTCTTATTGTCCCGGATAGAGAGCTTCCAGAAGATGAGGAGGAGATCTCATGAAGGAGAAGAGCTATGCCAAAAAAAATGAACATCCGTTAGTTGTTTCTTCCCCTCCCCTCTCTTTTATATCTTGCATGCCTTTCTACTTGCTAAAAAAGACGACACCCATTAGCGACGTCGCTAATGGGTCCCTCCCCTTGGTGATGTGGCAGCCTCTCGTGAGACTTGCACGGAAATTCGCTTCGTTGCTACGGAAGGGGGTTGCCATGGCGTGAAGAACATTTTACGCTTCATCCTCCTGCTCGTACGAGTTCTCTGTCGCGCGTTATGAGCGCATCTTCTCTCCTCTGTGCCCTCCTTCGCTGCCTGGCGCCATGCTTTTTTTCTTTTGCGTTCAATTGGATTCACACCTTTAGTAATTTAGGGTGGCCTTTTTAGTTATGGGCGGAGGGCCTTGGTTGTGGCCCTTGGGCGGGCTTTTCTTAGTGGCATGGCCTTTGTAAGGGTCTCACCTTTGGCATGCATTACCGGTAAGGCATTGCTTCAGAGTAAAATATCAAAACAAACTTTCGAAGCACAACATTTTTCCCCGGCCAAAGCTTCCTTCATTGGCGGCATTCAGGCACACTTACCGGCCATGCAGTGTTGGTATACATGTCGGCTAAGGCTAAGCTTGGGACTTCAAGTCCGGAGCACATGTCGACCAAGGCAAAGCCTGGCACCTCTTTTTTCTCCAGTAAGCCGCAGCCATGTTGGCATTTCCCCACAATCATTGCATTCCAAAACCTGGGTAAAACTCAAAATTTCCCAGAGCACTTCGATCGAGCCAACCAGACTGGTACAAAACCGGCCCAGATGCATCTTAAATGGTCAAGAACATGACAACCGTAAATCCAATCACTAATCTGGAAAAAAGACCGACGTGCTCCTCAGAGTGTGCACTTCAGGCCTGTACATTCATTTCAATTTTGTCACCTTAGCTGCAGTTTCCCAACCCGGTACGGATCTGCAATCGACTTGAACTTTAAGCTGCCATAACTTCTTCAGCGTAGCTCCAATCGACGAGCAGTAAAGACAGGCCGGTAGATAACATCGAGTACTTTGACTTTGATTAATACAACCCCAGCTATGAACACATTAAGCACACTCACTATTTGGCATTATCAAGACATCTTTTGGCCCTTAGAGCCACATTTGGCACACTTTCAGCTTATAAATTAGCTTGTTAGCAATCCCTTATAACTTTTGATTAACTATGTAGGATCCAAATACTCTTGATCAGTATTCCTTTGCTCATTTTCTTGTCATGGGAGCGGAGCGGCACGACATTCACCCCCTCTGAACCTGTAGAGTCTCCGGTGTGTGCCAACCGGTCTTCATGCTGCATCTTCTATAAATACCTTAAGCTACTTGTCGTCAATCTCACGTAGTTGATAAAGCTATGTAAAGCAAAAAGAAGGTGTAAATCGTAACATCAATAGTCTAGCTCAATCGGATAGCTGTCCCATCACAAATCTTTGAACCGTAGTGGTCGTTTCTCCAAAGCATGCAATTATGAAAAATCTGTTTAGTGAACCCCGCCAAACTCAAGTGCTCCAGTTAATTATGCACACGGCTTGACCATCATCTCTCTTTAACACTAGTTTGGTACCAAAACAAGACACGTAAGTGTCCTTTTTTTACAAATTTAAATTAAATGCTACTTGCATTAGACAGTTTATTTAAGAAAACCCTCTTGATATTCTTAATTTAAATATGTTAGCTAGAGGGTGTTTTAAAAATATAACCTTGCATTTTAGAAACTACCATGATCAAGAACTATACTCATCAAGTTGACCCTCGCAAGACCGCTATTGATGATTTTAAGAAATCGACTTTATAAGATAAAAAAAAATGAAGCGACCTTGTAGAAAATTTTTAGGTGTCTTTTCCCCAATTTTGCTATAGGTAATTGAAAGTTTCATGTGTAAAAAAATTGACTTGGGAGTATATAAAATAATGGAAAGTTCTATGTGTTTGATATAGCCATTTCAAGCATATCGTTGTAAACAAAGAAAAATATGTTTTTGATGTATTTGTGATTTTTAGAAAGTGATGCATTGCTTACCCTTTCCATTGAGGACTCAAGGTGGCAAGTAGAAGGGCTTTGGTATGCAACAATTATTGGATTATTTTAAATATTCAAAATTGCATAAGAGAGAACTTTGATATTTTCATTCTTAAGACATAAGCATTCAAAATCTCAAATAATATCAAACTTTCTATGTAGATCAACTAAATGTATCAAAGTACATGGTACATACACAATTGGGGTGCCCAAAACCTTGGTTTTAATGTTATTATGGAGAGCTCAAGCTTTTCAAGAGTTTCTCCACGCTAAAAAATTCAAGATAGATTTTACGCAACGAGATTTAATTGAGTTAGGGAGCCCAAAAAATACGTAGTTTTCAACATATAAAGTCATTTGTAGCTTTGAAAGTGCACTAGAATAGCCCCAATTCCATGAGAGGAGCTTTGGAAGACCAAAATTATGCTCTTATTCAGCACGTACTCAGCTATGAAATTATATCTATAACTTGCGTGTGACTTGGAAACTTGTCTTTAAAGTGTATTACATTGTTTTGTAAAACTAAGTGCTAACAATTATCTTTTATAAACATAAAAAGAGGCATCTCTACAAAAAGATATAAGAATTTTATGATTTTTTTGGCAAAATAGCTTGAAATTTTACTAAAATTTATAATTTAGAACTTACCAGAATTCTATCTATACGGACTCTATTTCGACATGGAGAAAAATCACAGGTTTTCTTTCCCTCATGACCAACCTATGGTAGAAGCAAGGTATAAAAAACTTATTTCTAGTTTGACAAATAAATTGCCAAAACTTGGAAGGAAAATAGGACATTTTAGTGTCTCAAGACACTTAAGTGTCCAATTACAAAACTAGTGTTAAGGAACCCTGTCAAGCTCAAGTATGCCTTGCTCTGTCTGCACACGGAATGGTCGTTGAGTCCTTTACTTCAAGTCCTGGTAGCAGATTCATCTCAAAAGATGTGAAGATACTATAGCAATTGTCCAAAGATGTCAACTGAAAGCTAGCCATGTAAGCTTATTGTTCATATAACCAAAAACACTTCTGTCTTAGCATACATCCAAAAACAAATCTACTGCCAAGTAACCTACTATACAGGAAAATAAATGAAATCTTTGAATATGCTAGTTGCTCTTTAATAGCTCCCAGGATCAAATGGGATAATAAGGAATTTCCCCAATAGTGGAGCAGCATAATATCCACATAAGCTCACACATCCTGTATCAATCAACTTCAAGAAATTATGCTCCAAATATGCTATTCCTGGATCTAGCAGAAAGAAACCACAATGTAGACCCAAAAATACCCATCCATAATGAACCTGCTTTTGAAGATCTTTCGAATCACCTGGATCAAATACCATTAAGATCACATAGTATTGATGGCCTCCCCAATATACTAGAGCTTCACCTGAAGCATAGTGCAACAACCACATCTCATAAACTGTTGGTAACTTAATGTTGTTACCAGCAAGAATTAAAGAACTTTGACTTCCTTTTATTGGTAGCCAGGATATCGCTGACATAAGAATTACTAAGAATAGTATCCAAATCCAACCACATTTGACACATTGTCTAAGAAAATGAAAAATCCTGTGCACTTTATGTTGTATCAAGGATGATTTAGCATCATCAACCCCTCTAGCTTCATAGCCATTATGAAAAACCTTAGGACTTCCTAGATCTGTATCATCAGAGAGATTTTTGCCTGACTTTTGAGGTTGATAATGAATAATATCTTTATCCTGAAAATCTTCATCCATAACATCCTTGGGAAAATCACCCTTAGAAGTCTCAACATTCATCAAAGCTATAGGAGTTGGCTCGTCTTGCAGCCCGTATATAAGCATAGATGTAAAATCCATGTCAATATCCTGTTCCCAATCAACATGATGTAAGCAATATTCAATATTATGCTCTGCTTCCTCATCTGCAGCCATGCTACTTAGCAAGCCATTATTACTTTGAAAAGGTTCATCAAGCAACCCCTTCTGAAGGGGTGCATGCATCACAAAGCTTAGCTATACTGCTATAACCTTCCCCTTCAGATTGGGCCAAAAACCCATCAATTATGGAATCTGCTTCTAAGATAATAGAATCATCAAACATATTGCTAGAAGCAACCATAGGTTCCTTGACATTATCAGGTACATCCCATGTTAGGTTCACAGTCTCGGCCACTTCATCAGCTATTGTATATATAATAGATTTGTTTATACAACCATATATAATAAATCTGCTACCCTATTCAGCTATAATGTCAATAGAACCATTAGAAGCTTGTAGTGGCTCATCTTCTTGATAAACTTGTTGAGAGCATCCCATGCCAAGGTCAGTAGCTTGAAAATTGTTTTTTGTACAGTCTAGCTCTTCACTAGAACCATTATTCGAGGTAACTTCCATGCGAGAAATCTTCAAAATAAAATACATACATTTGTGTTTCAACAGTAAATTCATTATGTACCTTTGCTTGGTTGCTCAAAATATGGTCCTTTGTCGTTGAATCTGCTACTTCCAAAGTTGTATTTGCCTTGGCTTGACTTCTTGCAGAAATATGGTCCAAAAATTGATCATAATTAAGGAACTGCATATGATCCCCTTCTTCTTTATAGAGAACAATCTGGCTTTGTTCATTAATCTCCTTCATTGTGAACTCGATAGTTTTTGAGATTTCATGAACAAAACCATCTACAAAATAGTCCCACTGTGTGGGGTATGTCTCTGCTAGTTCTCGGACCTTATCTTTAAACTCAAAGGCTACCACTTCTTCAAAGGTTGAAATCATCCGATCTTCAGTGGAATTCCTCGGCTCTTCACCTCCGCTTGATAGCATGCAAGGAGTCCATCTGGATCATGCCCTTGAAAAATTCCATACTGCTCATGCACGGCATCAAGTGCCATCTCCACTGCATCATAAAGCTGCTTTTTCATCTTCATAGCTTTTACTTCTTACAAGAATCCCTGAACTAAACCCAAAATTTTTGGCAGATTTGCTGCTGCTAGATTTTTGTCAAATCTATTGAAGTTCTAATCTTCAATAAACTGCTTCAATTTTGCTGGAATCTCCATCGTTACCTCCCACCACGGCTCGTTTCGCGTCGGGTTCACCAAGAATGTCAGGGGATAATTGTGTGAATGGTGAACCGGGAAGGCACCAGGCCCCTGACTATGAGAGGTGCGGGGGAAAAAGGTGTAGCAGACACAATTAATGACAATAGAGTTTAAAACAAGCAATTTGCCTAATTTCTAGTTAATCAACAGAATCCATGGTTAAACAATAACTATGGAGGCTTAAATGCTCTTTACAAGAAGAAACTTGGCTTAAACCAGGTGCTAAATAAAAAATGTAATAACGTCCTGCCTTACATTGCCTTCTGCTTCCCGATTCGAATGGCTAAAAAAAAACTTAACTTTGCTAGTCCGAACTTAGAGGGCATTGGCTTCTGAGCTTCTGAATCAGAGCTTGGCTTAGAATAGGTTAAGAGAGGTTAAAGAGAGCTTAAGAGTTTTTCAATGAGAGCTTAGGATATTTGGCTTATCGGGTTAAAGAGTGGATTAATGATGGTTTAAGAAGCTTTAGCTAGGTTTAGGGAATTGGCTCAGAGAGATTAGAGAGGGTTAAGTTTATGGAATTAGAGAGGTTAAGGATGCCTTATGGGCTTAATCTTGAGGGATCCAAGAGGTTTATGATTGCTTAAGGGTTTTAATGAGGTTAAGGAGTATTATGAGAGCTTAAGAGCTTCCTCTTATTCTCCCGGATAGAGAGCTTCTAGAAGATGAGGAGGAGAGCTCATGAAGGAGAAGAGCTATGCCAAAAAAATTGAACATCCATTAGCTTTTGCTTCCCCTCCCCTCTCTTTTATATCCTGCATGCCTTTCTACTTGCTAAAAAAGGCGACACCCATTAGCGACGTCGCTAATGGGTCCCTCCTCTTGGTGACGTGGCAGCCTGTCATGAGACCTGCACGGAAATTTCCTTTTTTGCTACCGAATGGGGTCGCCATGGCGTGAAGAACATTTTACACTTCATCCTCCTGCTCATAAGAGTTCTCTGTGGCGCACTATGAGCACATCTTCTCTCCCCTGTGCCCTCCTTTGCTGCCTGCCACCGCCATGCTTTTTTTCTTTTTCCTTCAATTGGCTTCACACCCTTAGTAATTTAGGGTGGCCTTTTTAGTTATGGGCTGACGGCCTTGGCTGTGGCCCTTGGGCGGGCTTTGCTTAGTGGCATGGCCTTTGTAAGGGCCTCACCATTGGCATGCATTACCATCAAGGCATTGCTTCATAGTAAAATATCAAAACAAACTTGCGAAGCACAACATTTTTCCCTGGACAAAGCTTCCTTCATTGGCGGCATTCGGGCACACTTACCGGCCCTGCAGTGTTGGTAAACATGTCGGCGAAGGCTAAGCTTGGGACTTCAGGTCCGGAACGCATGTCGGCCAAGGCAAAGCCTGGCACCTCTTTTTTCTCCAGCAAGCCGCAACCATGTTGGCATTTCCCCACAATCATTGCATTCCAGAACCTGGGTAAAACTCAAAATTTCCTAGATAGCACTTCGATTGAGCCGACCAGACTGGTATAGAACCGGCCCCCGGTGCATCTTAAATGGTTAATAACTTGACAACTATAAATCTGATCACTGATCTGAAGAGATCGATGCACTCCTCAGAGTGAGCACTGCAGGCCCGTACATTCATTTCAATTCTCTCACCTTAGCTACAGTTTCCCAATCCGGTACGGATCTGCAATCAACTTGAACTTTAAGCTGCCATAACTTCTTCACCATAGCTCCAATCGACGAGCCATAAAGACAGGCCGGTAGAGAACATCGAGTACTTTGACTTTGATTAACAAAACCCTAGCTATGAACACATTAAGCACACTCACTATTTGGAATTACCAAGACATCTTTTGGCCCTTAGAGCCAAATCTGGCACACTTTCAGCTTATAAATTGGCTTGTTATCAAGCCCTTATAACTACTGATTAACCATGCAGGATTCAAATACTCTTGATCAGCATTCCTTTGCGCATTTTCTTGTCATGGGAGCGGAGCGGCACGACATCGTTTTGTGCATGTAGCGGCTTTCTTCTACTCTGCTCGTGCTATTTGTAGAGATTTAGCATTGCTACGTTTTTGCATTTCTCTCTTATTCTATGTGATTTCACCACCATGAAGGTTTATTTGCTTTAATGCATTCCTTTCACACCTGTGCAATGACTCGCTCTCAGAAGGGTGCACGCATGGTTGCAGCATTTGAGGCCACGCGTGTTTGCCAACCTTGACTGGCAAGGCATTCCTATTCACCTGTAGGCTATTGCTTTGATTGAACTGTTGTCTCTAGGTGATATGGCACAAGTGAACAATCAACAGATTCAGCTAACAACAGAAAGGATTTCAAGGTGTTGTTGTCTGTATATCGATGGCGTTGCTCGTGCTTCACATGTTATTCCTACTGTAGAGGTAGAGCTTGAGTTTGGCTTGAAGGTGAAAGGGGAAGACAAATTGTCAGAGCTCACTGATTCAGCGATTAGGGATGCATATCGCTGGTCCTTGGAAGTTATTTGGCTGCAAGCCAAAACATAGACCATCTCTGCTAAATCTCACAATGTGTTGCATTCAGCCAACTTTGGGTCCGTGGCGTGGGCAGCAATAATCAGGGAACTGTTGTTGGCTGAGTGTCAACGAGTGGTGGGACAGATGGGGTGCAGTACCCTGACTAATACAAAGGTGGGGCAAATTTTGACATTGGTGTTCCCCTTACTAGAAGTTTTTCCTCTTGCACTTTGACCTTTGTGTCACTTTAAGGATGATAGATTAGCACCAGTGACCGAGGCACGAGTCACCGAGCTCAAATCATAGATGGCAACCTTGCAGGCTCACAACATGGAGCTGGAGGGCCAAAACGCAGTTGGTGAGATACAAGATCTACGAGAGGCTAATTCTGTGTTTGTCTCCTCTATTCAAGATGACATTCTTCACTTTGTGAATGCAAAATAGCCTGGAAAATTATTTAGCATCACATCTCGGTTATTTGATGATCAATTTGAATGATCTTGATGCACTAGCAGTGGAGATGCAACAAGACCGCACAATTTTTGGGAGGACCAAATGCAAAATTGGAGATCTATGGTAACCAATGTTGCGGTAACTCAGCAACTAGCACAACAACTCGTGGTGAGCCAGCCTAAACTGCCTACTAATGATAGAGTTAAGGGCATTGTGCAAGAAGGTTTTGATATTTTTGATTGGGAAAAAGCTACTGAAGAAAGTGCCAAAGCCCAAGTCCGTGTCTCTTGTTTGCAGCGAGTCATTCACCATCTTCGCGGTCTATTTTTGGGCGGAGACACTTGCTCACTCTTTTTTCACTCAGTCTTTTGCCATGTCCACCATTTTGGCCTGCTCTCACTGATATCTGGCTCGGTATTATCCTATCCGTACCCCTCTTGCTCCTTTACCCCAGGCCCCTTAGTTTGTTTCCTTGCAAACATAGTTCATTCTACGGGACCCTTGGCCAGAGCAGCCTGAGATAGACCCGCAGCTGCTTGTAGAGGTTTACAGAGCTCATCGGGAATATTTTCAAGGATTCGACTACATCGCCATTTCATCATCACTAGAGCGTGAGTAGGAGGAGCAACCAGAGCCTTCGACATGGAGAGGCTAAAGCCGTGGGTTCGCATAGTCCACCGTGTGTTCCAGGTGTTACGGCATAAGCCACACACTGCGGGTCTTGTGGATGTCCGGACACTACGGACTAGACTTCATGCGGCTTCGGTCAATTCTTCATGAGATATCATGGGACACGACGGGGTTGTCACCATTCCCGATCTGCACTGGAGAAGCGGGTGTATTTGGAGGGCATACCAGCCATTGTGGATATCTTTTAATCAATAAATATATCATTGTCCTATAATCATGTGTGATGTTGTGTATCAATGAAGAAGATGGTGTTTTGTTCTTGTGTGTTCTCTTCGATTCTGTCTTCTTATACCTTGTTGTTCATCTAATGTAAGCGTGAGGGTATCCATTCCCGTAGTGCTTATTGCTCCACTGCGGAGCTATAGGCATTACACTGGTGCATTGGTCAAGCCAAAAGGCATGACTAGATATTCATAAAGACCAAATGTTGTACAAAACATGGTCATTAGGATATCTTCATCCACTATCCTTCTTTGGTGATATCCACTTTTAAGGTAAATCCTACTGAAGTAGGTAGAGACTTGTAGCTTTATCAAATAGCTCTTCTGCCCAAGGTAGCACCGGAAATTTGTTTTTGATAATGACATGGTTTAGTGATCGATAGTCCACACACATACAATATGCACCATCTTTCTTCAGGACTAAAAGGAATGGAGAACAAAAGGGGGAGGAGCTAGGCCTCACCATCCCTTTGTCAACCAATTCTTGCACTTGCCTCATGAACTCCTCTTGTTGAGCTTGGGAAACTTGATAAGGAGGCTTGTTAGGCTGTGAGCTTCCTGGTAGAAGCTCAATTCAATGGTCATCATCCCCTCATCTTGGAGGTAAGTCCACAGGGATATCATTGATGAGCACATCTTGGAATCCTTTTAGAAAATTAGACAAGTATAGCTCTTCTTGATTCCTACCATTTACATTTGATGAAACATTAGAACCTTTTAGGGACTCTTTGAAAAAAATAATGTATGCAGAAAGTGAGCTCTTCATTGGTTTATCAAAAGCATGTAAATTTACAAGTGGTATAGTACAACTAGACTGACTAGCATCTATATACATGATGTTTCCCCTGTAGGTGAAGTAGATTATCCTTTTAGGGAACTTGATGTTGGCAACCATGCTGTTGAACCATGGTGCCCCTAGGATAGCATCTTCATGTTGAAGAGGAGAGATGAAAAATTCTTCTTTGTCGACATAGCTTTGGACATGAAGCCTCAACTTCCAAATCAAGGGAGTAAGGGAGGCTTGCTATCCCTTGAAAGCAGTGTCGACTATTACAATATCTCCCATCTCAAAAGCTTGAATGCCCAACTTGGTGGCCAACTCCTTTCATATGAAGTTGTGAGTAGAGCCAGGGTCAAACAAGATCAAGGTATCATGGTCCATTACCTTTCCCCAAGAATAGGAGAGAGGTGATCCTTTGCAATGAGAATCCTCTTTTGGAGCTTCGATAGTGGAAGCTCTAGGAGTCTCATTGCCAGAATTTCTCTTCGGGCAAGAACGATCGCCATGTCCTTGCTCCCCACACTTAAAACATTTATAGTCCTTGAGAAAAGCTTCAAGCTCTTCAGGAGAGAGTTTTTTTTTACCTTTATAAACTCCCTTCTCCTTGGACCGATTGTTTTTGTAGATGGAATTACCTTGGGAAGAATTTTGGGCAATGGTTTTCCCCTTTGCATCACTTTTGTTTTTGTTTTCCATAGGCTTGACATTCCATCTAGCCCCTTGTTGAAAATTAATGCGTACAGCAACCATGGTGTGGTGGATTACTTCGGTGATAGAACCAGGTCATTGAGAGTTGTCGTACTCGGCCATCTCTTCAGATAATCCCACTCAAAATTGCTGCTTTTTTGCTCGGTGAAGTCTATCTTTTGGAAAACAGTAGCCTTGAGATGTGAATCCAAAAACTTGTCTATATATTTTTGAATAGACTCGTGGGAGAGAAGCTTCAAATTGCGCCATTCAGTAAGCACTTTGTCCTTTGCAACACTTGCAAGGAATTGCTTCATGATGGAAACTCGTAGAGTTTTCCATGTTTTTGGGGCTTCTCCATTTCCACGAAGTCTAGCCCATCATTGACGAGCCGATTTCCACTACAAGAGGTTGTGTGCACTTGTGACGTTTTTTAGCGACGGAAATACATTGGGTTTTTATACTCCTCGGCATTGCTAAGATCGTCGCTATGGGAACATCACTATATACGTTTCTATCTACGTCGCTACCTGCATTGCTATATAGAAACGCAGATAGCGACGGTTTTTGCAGGCTTCTTATAGCGACGCTCATAGCGAAGTTGCAGAGACTTATATAGCGTCGCTTATAGAGATGCCCGAGAGTAAATTTTTTTGGGTGGTAGGGCATTGAATGCCCAACCACCCATCAACCATATTGAATGTTTCAATAATAGAGTAAACCTAAATGAATCCAAGATAAGCCCAGATTCACCTATGAAAGAAAGTGCAAGGTATAGACCCAAGTAGTCTCCCATAAGACAATATAACCATTAACTCCATCATGCATAGTATTGTTTGCAAAATAAAGATACAAAATTGACAAAAGTAAATTGATAAAAGTAAATCAATGACATTTGCACACATCATAGGTAAAATCACTTGATTTTTAAGCTTTGCAAATGTAATAGTTAGGACATCATTGTCATTATAGAAAAAATAAATGGTTTTCGAATAGTGACAAAAAGACGTATACACGTCATCTCATTATACATGCTATGACAAAAGGAAACTAATGCTATCTGGCTACGGCTAGACTGACGTCGTGTAATCAGACGTCTAATCGCGTCCAAGCAGCATATCTGGCAGATTCTGCAGAAAAAACAATAAGACTTTTTGTAAGTATAAACATATAATTTACAAAACAATCTATTTTCTTAGCTTATCATTAAAATACAACCAATGTAAAAGAGTAAAGTGAAATACTAACCATGCCGCCTTGAGAACTGAGAATGTCCATCAGGGCGTTTAATTCCTTCTGCCTACGTACTCACGCTCGTACGGTGTGGGGTGGGGTCGCGTCCTATCATCAACCATTGTTCAAAACATACCAAGAACCCATTATGTTAGAATTTAAAAGTACAAATAGACGTAACTACCAAACATCAATAGCAATGGAAAACACTTACAAAATCAGCCTCAAATGATGCCCACCCGTCGCTCCCCAAGTGGTGCGAGCTCCCTGCCTCTACTCGCGCTTTGGCTGCCTCCTTCTATTGTCAAGATTCTCGCATGTTGCTCGCTTTGCATTCTTCAATCTTCTTTGGCCAGCCAATCTGGTTTGTTCCACCCATGCTTTATTGCTTTTTGTAATTCAGAATGCTTGTGCTTGCAGTATTTGCGTATTTCGAACGTTCATCAGGTCTTCATTGAAGCGCTCATCCCGACTTGACATGGGAAACTCGTCATGCAACATCCTGATGACTTTGTCTTTTAATTCACTTGACACTTCACTCCAGGTGTTTAATATGTAGTGTTTAAACACCTGACAGAAAATACCGCGCATGCGCGAGATCACCTTCTTGCCTTTGTCATCCAAGATGATGCCACCACTGATGTCGACCGAGTACGGCAAGCCCTCTTGCATGTGATGCATGAACCTAAGTGTCTCGGTAGGGGTCTCTAGCGGCTTCTCAATGGGGGTACGCACGTATGGGCCCCGAAGCGAGGAGTGTCCAGTGGGGTGACTCCTGGACGAGTATCTAGTGGTGTGTAGCCAGAAATGGCCGATAGCCGCATAAAACCTGGTGTAGATGGCAATGTTGTAGTTGGTGTGGAGGCGGGCAAAGAAGGGGAAGGTAAGGAGCCTCGTCAAACATGAGGCGGTGTCGAGGCATCAGCGGTGGTATCCCCACAGCAACCGCCGCCGCCACCACTAGAGCATCGGTGCCTAGACGAGTGTGAAGATCATCTCGTTGACAACGAAGCTTTGGAGCATGTTGAATGCTCCTAAATAGAGGGAGACACTAAAGAAGTGGAATGACGTGATGGTGCTCCAGAGCGATGATGCTCCTCGTACCACCTCCTCTGCTGGGGTGACAAAGAAGAAAGAAACTCATCATCATCCATGGCTGCATTAAACACATAAACATTTAATCTTAATATTGAATGGAGAAGAAAACATGGACAAGTTGTAATCTATACTATAGATAATAGGGAGAGGGATTCTTGTGTAGAGAGAGAGAGAGAGAGAGAGAGAGAGAGAGAGAGAGAGAGAGAGAGAGAGAGAGAGAGAGAGAGAGAGAGAGAGAGAGAGGATTCTTGTGTAGAGAGATTCCTGTGAAGTTCTGTGAATTTGTCTCCCATGTGCATTCTACGTATCTTGTAAAAGGATGAAATTCATAGTGCAACGGACACTGAGGCTGCAATCACTAAAAAGGTGATCTGTCCCTGCTCATAGATGCACCATCTATGAGCAGAGACAGATCACCTCCTTCCCGATGGCAGCCTCAGTTTCCATCGCACTCAGAGCGCGGTGCTGCGTTGGCATATCAGACTTTCACGACACACTAAGGAGTGTCCCTTCTTGTGAGAACATACCTCGAGCATACCTGGAATAGAAACAATGACGATTAAACACAATTTGAATTTCTCAAGTATAGCATATAGACAAGAATGGACAAAAAGCCACATGAAAACAATATATGTTATAAAACGGAGAAAAATTGTTCAAATAAAATGTTTATGTCTTTAACACTAGAATGGTAACCTAACAGAACATAAAAGTGTCCTTTCAGGGTTTTGGGAAAAAATTCCAAATCCATAGTAGATCCACTCATTTTGAAAAATCCTTTCATGAGCTTATAGTTCAATAACTACTGCATATGTAAAAAATGAGAAACTTGTAATTTTTCTCATCCCTTGGTCACTACAAGCCTCCAAAGTTGATGGACCAGTGCATTTTGCCCAAAACAACAATTTCTTACGGTTGATTGCATATAAATAAGAGTGGAGATTTTTGTAGGACATGAGATAAAATGCCCTATTAACTTCAATGGGTTGGTGACCAAAACATATGGTTACTTTTACCTCACTAAATTTTTTTTGGGCAACAAAAATAGGTACAAAAAAGATGAATTTTTGCCATTCTGCGGATCTATCATCAAAGTATCTATAGTCACGCTCAATACAGATACTATATACATGTTTTCTTAGTTCCCTCTGGGCCTTTGGATTCAAAAGGAGCCATGGAGCATATTAAAAGGATAATGGATCTCTTACAATTGGAACCTTGGGGGTAATGATAAAGTGCTAAATACAGCAAATATGAAAAAACTGGGTTTAGTATTATGACCTTTAGAAACCCATAGAAACTACTCAATATCTAGCTAAGTTTGTAGTCTATGATTAGATATGGTTACTACCTACAAAATACACACAATTGGCCTAAGAAACTAGCAATATTGAGAAAGGTATACTTGCTACTCTAAAATGTATCGTATTCTTCAGCAATAAAAAAACTCAACCATCATCACATACTATGCTATATAGCATATTAGGTCCCCCAAAACACAAGGAAGATTAGCTTTATGTTATACATTACACTTACACAATCAAAATTGAATTTGGATATCAAGAAAGCCACCAAAAAAATCATAAAAGTGCTAATTTTGAAAAATAGGATTATGCAATTCTTGTAAATTGGTCATAACTTTCAATTTTAACACGTAGCTCTCCCTACAAGAATCAAACATGTTGAGAACTATGAATTCTTAACCTCTAGACATCTAAACCTCACAAACATGAAGTTTAGAGTGGTATAGTTGCAAAAATTTGAAAAAAAGCAAAAAACAGGACCCGTTTTTTCACACAGTTTAGGTTCAAAAATGTTGTGCAAGAGTAAGGTTAATGGTGAGATCGATAATCCAAAAAAAATGCTAAGTTTTTTTCAGCTCATAAGGCAACTTTGTGGATATATAGCACCTAGAAACTCATTTTCATACTCTTCAGATAATTCAAGCAAAATGGTAACTTAACAGGACACAAAAGTGTCCAAGGACATAAAAGTGTCCTGTTACCATTCTAGTGTTAAGAGGTCTTTCTCTCATCCTCGCATAGCTCAACATAAATCCGTACGTCTATATAGAGCTCACCGTTTAGATAGATGTCCTCCGTTTCAATTTGTAGATCCTCTGCATACACCCCCAAGAAAGTAGCTTGATGCTCGTCTGTCACCACCTCAGTGGCTTCTGACTGAGCATCTTCTCCGATCTCCTCCATTGATTCCGTTGTGATTGGTACATGGTAGCCCTCATATGTCTGTGCACTACGAGGGGCTACCTCTATGATGTACAAGGACATAAGATCCTTGTTGAGAGATAGGTGTTTCGGTTGGACAGCCCCACATCCTTGTCAATACTCATAATGAATGTAAAAACCTTATAGCCTGGACATAAATTTAATCTTCTATTGGCATCCTCCGTCTTTTATCTCTCTCTCTCTCTCTCTCTCTCTCTCTCTCTCTCTCTCTCTCTCTCTCTCTGTGTGTTCACGTTGTAAACTACCTCACATTCTCTACTCATGTCCGATCCCCACACACCTTGGTCTAGAGGTGCACGGAGATCAGAACCACCGGGTTATAATCTCGTCTTTATTGGTCAATGCCTATATTTGTGGATACGAGAAATCTACACACCCACGTCTACATGATACTACATGTAGTGGGAAAAAACCCTTTGCCTCTTCTCTAGCTGTAGCAATTCACAACATCTTAACTTCTCTTCACAGCAAATCTTTGTTCAAGGGATTACTTATCACATTACATGTTGGCCTCCAATGTGAGTATCATGCCGTTGAAAGCTTTCTAACTCAAGGTCGCATCTGTAGAGAGGAAGAGAGGGATCATCATTCACCTAACTCTAATTTTTTTTCGTAATCCCGAAGGTAGACTTTAATATAGAAACTAAGTCCAAAATTTAATCTTAAATCTAACCTAATTGAACATATGGTGATTCTGAGCTAATTGAACATAGTTAGTGGGTGAGTTAATAGGTGTCAAATTCTGATGGAAATATACATATTGTTGTGTAACTAGTGTTTGCTCTTTGAGCAAAGCCTTCATTGACATGCCCTAAAATCTAACCTAAATCTAATATAATCTAATCTAGTCTTAAATCGAACATAAATTTAAATCTAATTTAATCTTAAACTGAACATAAACCTAAATCTAATCCAATCTTAAATCTAACCTAAACCTAAATGTAATCTAAGTTAAATTTAAATCTAATCTTAAATATTTTTTAAATATTAAATCTAAATCTAATATAATCTTTAACTCAACATAAACCTAAATCTAATCCAATCTTAAATCCTAAACCTAAATGTAGTCCAACTTAGATTTAACCTACCTAATCTTAAATCTTGTCCTAATTTTAAATCTAACGTAAATCTAAATCTAACCTAATCTTAAACTCAACATAAACATAAATCTAAGTGTAATCTAACTTAATCTTAATTTAGATTAAACCTTAACATAATCTTAAGTCTAACCTGATTTTAAATTTAGCATACATTTTAAATATAAGTTACATGTAATCTAACTTAATTTTGTATTTTAATCTAACATAATTTTAATTAAATATAATTTTAAATCTAACCTAACCCTAAATCTTAATATAAAATTTCATTTTATATTTTCTCTACTTTTTTTATCTCTCTCTCTCTCTCTTTGTTTTGTCCCCTTACCTCTCTCTTTTCGTCTTCCCCCCCTCTCTCTTTTTTATTTTTTTTTCTCTCTCTCTATCTCTCTCTCGCCCTCTTTCTCTTTCTCTTTTTTTGCTCCTCTCCTCTCTCTCTCTCTCTCTCTCAATAAGTGTGTGTATGCATTCTTTGTTTATGCATGTGTGCGTGTGTGTGTGTGTGTGTGTTTTGTTTATGCATGTGTGTACTCTCTCTCTCTCTCTCTCTCTCTCTCTCGCTCTCTCAAAGACACAATGCGTGTGTGTGTGTGTGTGTGTGTGTGAGAGAGAGAGAGAGAGAGAGAGAGAGAGAGAGAGAGAGAAAGAGAGGAAGGGAACATGAGAGAGAGGAGAGGGAAGGAGCATACCTGGCTCTCCTTCCTCTCCTCCTGTGTGTGTGTGTGTGTGGGTGGGGGGGGGGGGGGGGGGGGGGGGGGGGAGAAAGAGAGAGAGAGGGAGAGCGTGAGTTTACCTCTTTCGCTTGAACATCGAAACTCAGATCTGAGATCTAAGTTTTTGGTGCTCTCGATTTATTTTTAACCCGTGTCAGCGTCGCTATGGGCGTCGCTATGCAACAAAGAAAATAGCGACGCTCATAGCGATGCCGTGGATTCTGACTTTTGAGCGTCGCACTACGAGTGTCGCTAATGTGAAGTACCTCTTGTAGTGTTCTAGAAATGCATAGCTACATGGCATAGCTTGGAGGACTCCATGAAGCCCTCATCTCCAAAGGCCGCATCAAATTGCTGGATGAAGGCCAGTAGAAAGTGCCATCACAAAAAAAGCTTAATAAAATTTTGCTAGAAGAAGCATGAATTCCATGCACATGCATCCAAGAAAAATTCTCTGCCAAAGCTCCCTACACAATGTTGATGAATCTAGGATAATAAGGTTTTTTTGGGTACAAGATTTGTTGCACCCAAAAAGAGCATGTAGTATGACTATTATCTCAAAGAGCATCTTCAAGTATTGCACATAGCTCCAAGAATTCTTTGATCACCCAGCTACACTAAGCTTAGGGAATAGAACCATTCTCACCTTCACTCGATTGCACTAATATCCAGCTTCTATAGTTGTCACTAAGTCCTAGGAGGATTTTAATAGCCTGATCTTGCCATCGAAGCTACAACTCACATCAGATTGCCCCATGGGCTGCATGGATTTGTGTCCATGCTGATGTCATCACACGTAGCTCGTGACATTAGGGGCATCTACCCACCCTTGCAGCATGCCATATTTCCCAGATTTATGCATCCATCCGTCAAAAGGCTTTTCACACACTAAACGAATAAATGCATCCTCTATTAAGAGCTCATTCATATGAATTGTGCATGTTTTTACATGTCGTTTTTTGGCAACACAGGTTTTCAAGTATTAATGAAATTTTCGCACTCAAGTCAAGTTTTTCATGTCAATTGTGTGTAAACAATCATGTAGGAGGTATCGCTGAAAGTGATGTCTAAAATTTATTCTCATGAAAATTTATCATGCATATATCTTTGTATTCCACACTTGACTATGTGCACTAAAATCTAGCTGTGTGTGTCCCCATCGTCTTATAACATACAATTCATACTCAAGTGACCTTGCATAAAAGCATGAATCAAAGAGAGAATCATACTACAATGAAACTTTCTAATCGTTTTTTTTTTCACAATGGCATGGTTTTCAATAAGAATGAAGCAATTATTTGAAAATCATGTACTAGACAAGAACTCCTTTAAGGGAAACAACTTAGAACCAACACAAAAAGATGTAATTAATTTTTCTATCTACACAACTATTGTCTCATAAGATAAAGGGTATGGATGTTTCTCACTAGTACCCATTTTTATGAGATGCAATAGTTCCCCTCTTTTGCCCACCCCTCCTTTCCCTTCCAATTCTAAGTTTGACCACCATCTCCCTTAATTTTAAGTTTAGGGGACTATTTATTGGATCCTAGCCCTAACTTATATGCTTATGCAGATTTTTAAAAAAAACACTCTCATCTACACCTACATTGTCCAAAAGTGTACAGTGTGACAAGGAAAGCATCATGCCTCTGATTGTGAGTGTTCACAGCAAAATCAAGCGAGTTGCAAAATATTTGAAGCTAAAGACACACTTAAGAAGACCAAAACCCTAGCCATGAAATCTTCACTTTGAAAAAAGAACCAAGATCAACACAAAACTCTTGTGTGTGTGATGATATGGTGTAGCCTCACACACAATTGCACAAACACAGTGCTCTTTGACCTTGATAAAAACCCAAAATGAACGCTTCAGATCTTCATATATTAGCCATTTCATGGAAGCTTTAGAGATTCAGTAAACAAGTCCAAGTGATTATTTGAAGAGGGGAAACCCTAATTGGATCACCTACATGCACTAATATAGGATTTGAATAGTGGAGACTCCACTAGCACAACATAGAAGCAGTCTATGCATCCCTTCATAGAGAGGCTTCAAGTGTTGATATTGTACTTAAAAAATGCTCCTTCACTTCTCATGTCCATGGAACCATGGGTGATGTAGCATTTTGAGTCATTTTTTACCACTTTTGGATCATTTTGACCATTTTTAGCCCAAAATTATCCTTTTTTGCCCGTAAAATGTCCAAACCGGGGGGGGGGGATCCCAAAACTTTTGGAAAAACCATTAGGCTCAAATTTCATCTTGAACCTCATTTTTTTCTCTTGGCAATCACTCTAGATACATCGTTTATGCCCGCACATAAAACCTGTTATTTTTGACCAAGATTGCCCACATTGAGCTATCTAGCCAACACAAGTGTACCACTTCAAAATACTAGACATTTGTACATATCTAAACTAAATTTGGCATGTTCTAATGTGACAAAACACCATACTGCTACATCTAGGACCTTGCTCCCTACTAGCGAGAAAGTGATCAGTGATGAGCACCATATGTAGAGGCTTTTAAACCCTAGATATGGCAACCCATTGTCATAGGTTGACGAACACATTCTCCTCAATTATAGCCAAGTTTTTTTCCCATGCTTCCCTCTTCAAGCTCACACTGACTTTCCTCATTGGTCTCTATCTGAGAGATTCTTCTTAGAGGTGAGCAAGTCTCTTGATCTCAACCAAGAATCTCCTTCTATTGATACTCTTTCTCCCAAATTATCTCCAATAGCTTTGGAAACTCCAACGGCTCCTCTTTCGGCTTGCTCTTGCAGTTCTACTTCCTACTTTGATGATTAAGTAGCATGTCAATGATTTTGATTCAAGAGACACCATAGGATACTTTTGGCCCACACCCCTACCCACATGCCCTCCAAGCTTGGGAAATGTCCCATTGGTTTCTCAAAGGGGTTGAAGTGTGCACTGCTCCAGCACTACCTAAAAATATCTACATGGTTTTGCAAAAGGATATGAGCATCTCCATGAAGTTCCTTGGGGTGGGGCAATGGAAGCTCCCTAACTCTTCAATCTACCTAGTAAGATGGTCTCCCAACTTCTCTTTGGACATCAAACCCTCCCAATATGGATGGTGTTGTCCAACTTGCCTGTCCACTATCAACCATCTATCAAAAACCATTGTCAAACTCTTAGGCAATGTTTGGGTTGTAAGAACACAACAAGAGTTCAACCCCAAATGGAACCCTCAAGTTTTGGTGGAGCTTGACATCTCAAAAGACCTACACAAACACCTTCTCGTTCAAAGGGACCATGGTGGTATAACGGACTTGCTAAAAGCATAAGCTTGATTCTTGTTGACATTATGGGTAGCAAGGCTATCTCATCAAAGGATGCATGAGAAGCAAAAAGCAAAAGAGGCTTCCTCCCAGTGAAGCCTCTCTTGGCACTCAACAAGAGTCATATCTCAAGCTTTTGAGATTCCTCCTAAGACTCAAGCTTAAAAGGTCAATCAGGATCTTCTGACAATACTACCTCTCTTCCTATACTAAAGAAAATCGTAAGTTAAATTCTTATATCCCCCTTGCTTTCTTAGAGGAACCCACTTTGGAAAATGAACCAAGTCAATGCCTTGGAAAATGAGCTACTTCACCAAAGGGATTCTCAAAACGATTGTCCCACCTTGATGGAGGCATAAATCGATAGTATTAGACATGCATCACCCTTTGCAAGTCATTTTCATGCCTTATTAGGTCCCCTTATGTAAGATAACATATATGTTTTAGCTTACTTTTAAAAGAGGCCTCTATCTATGCCGGTCCTTGTTTCCCCTTAAGGCCTCTTTTAAGTCAAAGAGACCTCCATTTTAGCAATTCAAGGGGGCTCTCTAAGCTATCATTGTCAAAATAAGGTCCAAGCCTTGTCATTTAAGCACTCTAGCAAGAATCAAACCATAGAGATCTAAGTTCATCATCAAACACATCCTTCAAGAGGGAATGGTTTCAAAGAAAATATAGTAATATTATCTATAAGGTGAAATACAAATCGCATACTCCCATGTTTTCAAAGCGGTTGAGTTTCAAAGTTGAGTTTGAAATGGAGCATTCAACCAGTACTGATTAAATTCAAATGTGCAAAACATAGACACCATTACGTTGATATGCTTTCAAAGTGGATTAAGCATTTTGTAGTGCATCGATTACTTGAGTAGAGTTCCAACAAGATTCACTAGCAAAGCTCCAACATCTCTGTTTCTACTGCCCCTACAATCAACAAAGCTTTAAACTCAATCAGAGTAGATCACACACTCTCCTCACAGTTCCTCTCAATTCCAAAAAGTTTCTCTTGGGATTGATGAATAACCTTGACAAAGCCCTATGGAAGTGTTGGAGGGCTGCCTACCTATGCAATGTATGGTTGTCTATGAATGAACACACACATCCTCTCTCTCTCTCTCTCTCTCTCTCTCTCTCTCTCTCTCTCTCTCTCTCTCTCTCTCTCTCTCTCTCTCTCTCTCTCTCTCTCTACTAAAGGCGCTCGTAGACAGGCACTTCCGGTTTGTATGTCTCTTTGCGCGCCTTTAGTACTGTGCATCCACGAGTGAGAGAGATGGAGTGTATCCACGAGTGGGTGTGTTTGTCTGTGTATGTGTGTGTGTGTTATAGAGAGAGGAAGAAAAAGTGTAGAGACTGGGGAAGGCGGGAGAAAGAGAGAGAGAGAGAGAGTCTTTCTGTACCCTTATACTAACGGCACATGGAGGTGTATTTTGGGGTCAAAACATGTTTCATGCGCGCCGTTAGTAATGGGAGTCTCTCATTCTCTCTCTTTAAATATGCTAGGCTATAGAAAGGAGAGGGATATATATATATATATATATATATATATATATATATATAGAGAGAGAGAGAGAGAGAGAGAGAGAGAGACTCCTCTATTTTTATACACTGAAATGGCTAGAACAAAGGCCACTGCAAGGAAGGCAGGCAAGGGACCAGGATTAGCAGCTAAGGGAAGTAGCAGATCTGCAACCCCAAAGAAGAGACCTGGAAAACCAAATAAAATTTTGAATGGTCCAAGGGTGAAGAAGTTACAGAGCTGCATGGGACTTTTCAGAGAAATCAGAAAGGCACAGAAATGTGTAGATTTGTGCATACCAAAGCTACCCTTTCAGAGGATGGTGAGGTCCATATGTGAAGAATCTACTTGGGGCACTAAAAGGTGGAAGGTGGTGGCATTGATGGCTCTACAAGAAGCAGCAGAGGACTTCCTACTCGAGAACTTCACTGACATGACCATTGTAGCAGCCCATGCCCATAAGTTGACGTAATGGACAAAGATAGTGAGACACTAAAAAGGATAAGGTGGAGGTATGACAAACTACTGGTCCCCAATGTCTGTAGGGATAAGAAAATGAGGGAAATTTTGTTATACCCCCCTGAGCTATTTCCACAACTCACAGTTGTAGATGTCACACATGATGTGAATACAAGGGTAAGGGCAAAGACGATTGCTCGCCAAACAGAGGACATGAGGGAAGCAGAGCTTAAGGAGAAAGCAAAAGTAGCAGTGGAGTCCCAGAGGCAAATAGAATGCAATGTGACCCTGTCCAGAGAGGCAAGCAATAAAGAAACTCTACTTTCAATGAAGGATGGTTTGCTTGCAAAGATACCATTTGTAGATGGAGCCAGAAAGCTGGCTCTGGAAAAAGTGGACATTAATTTATTGCTGAATCCACATGCTCAGATCTCAGACACAATTATCTATGCTTGTCTTAAGTAAGTGTTACTATCTTGCTAACTTTGAAAACTCAGATCATAGGTTTACTAACTCAGGTATACTCTATGTAGCTTGATCAAAAGTCAACTCCCACCGCGCACCCACACGGAGGTGTTTCTTCTTGATCCACAAATGTCAGTGATTATTAGACAGAAGAACAGTCCATCTGGCACGTTTGAGAGTTGGTTTCTCCACTATGCTATGCTGGAAGTAACTGTCATCATCTTTCCATATGAGAACAACCATCAATGGAGTCTCATATGCCTTGATGTTGACCAACCAGCAGTGTGGGTGTTCAATTCAATAAAAGGAACCCACACTGAAAATAGGCTGAAAGTGTTATGTATCAGAAAGTGTTTCTTATAGATATCCATGTAAATTTGAAGCCTCAAGCTAACATCTTGATACTGCTTTATGCAGTTGTAAAAAGAGGTTGTTGCTTGCTTATGGCGAGCTATGTGGAAGGTATGAACTATACAAGGCCCCAATCAAAGATGTACCTGTCCCAAATCAAACCGATGGAAATTCTTGCGGCGGCTGGAGATGTCTTCTCCATGCAGAATATGTCCTACAAAGCTACTTTGCATTAAAACCTTTCATGACAAAGGTAACCATTTGGCAATGCATTCAGCCAGTTTTGGTTTTCTTTATACAAGACTTCTCACCATGTGGTCTTTCAATTTTGCAGAGTGCTTTAAAAAACTACACATATGATTATTTGCAAAGATACCGAGTAAGTCTAATACAACACCTACTTACTATGTCGAGCCCCAGAGAACTTGAAGATAGCAGCTTGGACGACTGCACAATTGATATGACAATACATGATGTGCCACCACGACAAACCCCTGCATCGGATACAGTGGCATCACAACGGGCCGAGGGGGTCATATCAGCCGGAGATGAAAGAGCCGAGGATGAAGAAAGGTCAAATGAGCATATGGAAGGTGCTAGTGTACAACCAGAGGGGCTTATGGAGGAGACAATGAAGGAGCCAAATAAGCCAGTGGAGGAGCCAAAAGAGCCTATGGATGAAACCTTGGATGAGGAAAGCAGGCCTACGGATGAGCAAAAGGATATGGATGAGGAAAGCAGGCCTAGGAATGAGCAAACTGATATGGATGAGGCAAGGATGGATGAGGAAAGCAGGCATACGGATGAGCACAAGGTTATGGATGATGCAAGCCGGAAAACAGAGGCAGAGAAAAAGACCTTAGAGGAAACCCTGAATGAGGCAGAAAGAGCCATGGGGGAGATCCTTGATGAAGATGTGCATGATGACTATGAAGATGTGAATGATGAAGCTAAAGCAGAGGAGAGCAACAACGACAACAACACCACAGAGACCCAGTATGGACCCTTGCTACCTGTAGATACGGTTGTTCCGGTAATGTCTATTCAAGTATGGAAAAATATGTTCATCTTCTAACTACTTATATGTACTTGTCAACTTTTACAGAGGTTGATTATCTTGGAGCTCAATGGATTGCTGCTGATGCGCGTGCCTCTGGGTGACACAGAACCCTTTGAGGATTTGCAAACATTTCGGATGGGAACTTGTCAAGTCGTGGTTCGTCCAAGAACCAAAGAATTTATTCAGTTTCTTCTTCCACGCTTTAGAGTTGCCATATGGTCTTCAATGCAAAGGCAAAACTTGTCGCCACTAGTTACAATAGTTTGCGGTGTATGCGGCGCTCACACGTCAGATTTTGCCTTTTTGTATGATCAAAGAAAATGTGTTACCATCCAGGGCCACTACCACCCTGAAAAACCAGATTTACCTCTTTTGTACAAACCGTTTAGCCAAATCGATGTACCCTTTGATGCAACTAATAAACTACTGATTGATGATACTCCTGAAAAGGGAGAACTAAATCCACCGAGAACAACTATCTCACCACCTTCTTTCGAGGGGCATTCCTTTGGTTTTTACCTTGAAGACATTCTGATTCCATACTTACAGAAATTGTATCTCAGTCCATTGTTCACGAACGAGTTTGTACTTTCTAATGAATTAAGATGACTCTTCTATCATGTCTTTGTCTTGTCTATCATTGAGAGAGAGAGAGAGAGAGAGAGAGAGAGAGAGAGAGAGAGAGTTGACATACTAAAGAAATGTATTTCAAGAACACTTATATTCACAGGGCACAATTGACAAATGAACTCAAAAAACTTCATGTATTGAAAGTCATTCGTATACACTTGGGTTCACAAGAATCTCTGTTACATTGACACTATTTCAACCCGACCATCCAACTCTTTGCACAAAATATATTTTTCCCTTTGCCGCATCAGCTTACGGCCAGCTAGGAAAAAGGAAAAATGTGAAAGGTCCCTGTCCATTGACTCTTCAATTATGTCATGCCGCAACTGCATAGCTCCCTTATTGTAACCACCAACATTAGGCCATGCTCTTTATCAATCACTTTCACATCCACAACAGGATTATCTTCCAAACCTGCAGAAACCTGGTCCATAAGAATGTACTTACCTTTGAGCATTTGTGATAGCATATACCAAAAGGAGACTAACAGTGATTGGCTTGCAATCATGTACTTGACAACTAGAGTGTCAAGCGCGACCTCGCACCGTATGCCAATCTCTTCCTTTACATACCATCCTCTGTCAAGAAGTTTGTCACAGGATGACTGCTGAAATGACTTGCACATGAACATAGTTTTTGTAACACGGATATTGTAGCTATGGAACAACTCTATGAAGAGTGCAGCAGGACAAAAGTTTGCAATTCTAACCAGTTTGGTGGGAATAGAGCTACGTAGAGACCTCTGTATATCCTTGTAGATCTTACTTTGCATTGCCTCCACCATTGTTTCCTCGTGAACTAGCGAGTCCACAGTGTTCCAATCGGTTGGTAGAGGCAGTTTCACCAACATGCCATTCTTATTCCCTGAGCTGAGTTGGTAGAAGCGGTCATAGAAAAATATTCCTTCATCAGCCAGGCTTTTGCTGCTCCTCCTTGAATACTGTAGAGAACCAATGTGGGCATGAACAACAAGGAAGAGGCCTATTGTGCACTCCACAGGCTCCCATTTCTCATAAGAAGAGGGATAAACATCTACAAAATATATAACAAGAGTTAAACTAAGAGTATCAATAAGTAAAAATGACAAATCTAATATAGTTGAGCTGTGAAGAATGGAGACATTGCTCATAAGAAGAGGGATAAACGTTGCAAAATATATAAGAAAGGTTATAATCAGAGTATCAATAAGTGAAATGACAAATCAAATGAAGTTCAAATGTCAAGTGTACTTACAATTGCAACGTGGTTGATGTATATCTGATACATTTCCACCGTTTGCTATCACGTCTGGATGGGTAAACACATGCTGAACAAGAACTTCCTTTATAGATCTTTTTCCGATTTCAAATTTGAAATCCAACACTCTGGCCTTCCATGCTGAGCGGTAAACATTGATACCACTAGACCTCTTGGGTCTTCTTGGTTGCATGAGGACCCATGAACCTTTGTTTATCCTTTGTCCAACCCATTGGTTCTCTGCACTTATTGAAGTTGATATTGTAATTGAGGATATGCTACTACTTGGCCTTCTAGGCAAAGTGCAGCTGTTGGTTGTTGGTGTGAGAGACAGTAAACACCTAGAGCTTCTTGGGCGAGAAGACGTGGAAGCCATAGCTCTCAGAGAAAAGCTTTAGTGGAGGGAGATTCACTTTGAAAGCATTCTAATGGAGGGAAAGTGTTTTAGAATTCCAATATCTTGTGCGGGCTTAATGGTCACCCTCCAGTACGTTAATGACCATAAGAGAATATCAGCAGTGGGACCACACAAGCACCTAACAGCTCGGTAAAAGCAAGGAAGTTACGATGCCACGATCCTAGATTCGTGAAAGTTTTTAGGCTATTTTCCTATTTTTTGAGTCTTTCCACGTACTTTCCCACATAACGTAGCCCTCCTGCTCATTGGACGCGCTCTATTTTTCTCTCTCTTCATATGGCCCTCCAAATGACCTCCGAAATTTCCTAATGGTCGATACGAGGACGTCGCTATGACAGTCGCCATAAGCGTCGCTATAAATGCCGCTGTATAGCGATGCCTATAGCGACGACTATAGAGACGCTGCAGAGCCATCAATAGCGACGCTTATATAGGGACGCCCGAGAGGAAAATTTTTTGGTGGGAGGGCATTGAATGCCTTGCCACCCATCAACCATATTGAATGTTTCATTTGTCTATTTACCTTTGAAAAAAAGTGCAAAGGTAAATATAGACCCAAAATAGTCACCCACAAGACAATATAGTCATTAACTCCATCATCCATAGTACGTATTGTTTGCAAAATAAAGATACAAAACTGACAAGCGTAAATTGATGAAAGTAAATTAATGACAATTGTACACATAGGCAAAATCACTTGATTGTTAATCTTTGTAAATGTAATAGTTACAAACCATTGTCATTATTTAAAAATTATACATGGTTTTCAAAAAGACGTATAAAAGTCGTCTCATGATACATAAGCTATGACAAAAAGAAACTAATGCTATCTAGCTATGGCTAAATTGACGTCATCTAATCAGATGTCTCATCGCGTCCAAGCGGCGTATCTGTCGGATTCTGCAACAAAAAACAATAAGATAGTTTTTTGTAAGTATAAACATATAGCGACGTTTATTAAACAATACAATAAATAGAAAAGAATAAACCCTAATACTAACCATGTTGCCGCGAGAACTCAGGATGTCTACAAGGGCGTTTAAGCCCTTCTTGCCTGCTTACTTACGCTCGTACGGTGTGGGATCACGTCCTGTAAACGACCACCGTCAAAACATACAAAGAATCCATTATGTTAGAATTTAAAATCCCATAAACCCTAAACTATCAAACATAGACGCGAAAACACTTACAAAATCGGCCTCAAATGATGCCAACCCACCGCTCCCCAAGTGGTGCGAGCTCCTTGCCTCTACTTGCGCTCTGGCTGCCTCCTTTTGTTGCTTCCACTTGTCGGGATTCTTGTGTGCTTCTTTCTTCGCATTCTTCCAATCTTCTTTGGCCAGCCAAGTTGGTATGCTCCACCCATGCTTGATTGCTTTTTGCACTACGGAACGCTTATGCTTGTAGCATTTGCGCATTCAAACCTTCATCACATCTTCATTGAAGCAGTCATCCCGTGTTGGGATGGGAAACTCCTCATGAATCATGCCGATGACTCTGTCTTTTAATTCATTTGGTACTTCACTCCAGGTTTTTAGTATGTAGTGTCTAAACACCTGAGAGAAAAGACCGCGCATGCGCAAAATCACCTTCTTGCCTTCATCATCCAAGATAATGCTGCCACTGAAGTTGACGGAGTAAGGCAAGCCCTCTCGCCGCTGACGCGTGAACCTAGGTGTCTCAACAGGGGTCTCTAGCAGCGTGTCAACGGGGGTACGGACGCCAGGTGTCTCCACTGGAGTCTGAGCCCCTAAGCGAGAAGTGTCCACTGTAGTGACTCTTGGAGGAGTAGCTAGTGGTGTGTAGTTGCAGGGAACGGCAATCAGTCGCGCAAAACCTAGTGTCAATGGTGATGCCGTGGTTGGTGTCGGGACGGGCAAAGAAGGGGAGGATAAAGAGCCTCGTTGAACACGAGGAGGTGTCAAAGCATCGATGGCAGCATCCCCACAACGACCACTACCGCCACCACTAGAGCACCGGCGCCTAGACGAGTGTGAAGATCGTCTTGTCGACACTGAAGCTTTAGAGTGCGCTAAATGCTCCAAAACATAGGGAGATGCGGAAGGAGTAGGAACGCACAATGGTGCGCCAGAGTGATGACGCTCCACGTACCACTGTCTCTGCTGGGGTGACAAACAAGAAAAAAACTCCTCATCATCCATACTTGCATTAAACACACGAACATCTAAACTTAATATTGAATGAATGGAGTAGAAAACATGGACAAGTAGATAGATAGATAGATAGATAGAGAGAGAGAGAGAGAGAGAGAGAGAGAGAGAGAGTTTCTCTTTCTCACTCTCTTTGACTCTCTCGGTGTCTCTCTTTCTCTCTCATACTTTTTATCTGTCACTTACTAATGTATCCCACTGTATCAAATGACCGAACGTGCGACATCATGCACATCAAGATTCTATTTTAATCAACACGTGGGGCGCCGCCGGGTGTTAACCGTTATACGTGTGTAGAGAGAGAGAGAGAGAGAGAGAGAGAGAGAGAGAGAGAGAGAGAGAGAGAGAGAGAGAGAATCATAGAAAGAGAGTGAAAACTCAGAAATTGAGCGAGCGAGAGAGAGAGAGAGAGAGAGAGAGAGAGAGAGAGAGAGAGAGAGAGAGAGGGACAGAGAGAAAGAGAGAGCGCAATGGAGCAGATGGTGAGGCAAGCTTTTCCATGCATGGGAATCCCCCATATATTTTTTGCCCTTTTACCAAAAAAATATTTCCTATTATATAAGTTACTTTTGCTTTTTCTTCCATTTTTCACAAACGTTTTAGCCTTTATTACATAAATAAGACTTATGCTAATCAATCACGATGTAGTATAAATAAGTAAGCTTTCCTTGCTGATCTCTCTTTTGACCTTAAGCATTAAATATATATATTCTAAATCACATTATATATATTTAGTATTTTCAAATATTATTTTCATGTATATATATTATTCCACCCTACCACACTAGTTTTCACTTTCAAACCTCAACCCCGCTTTCAAATTTCAATAATACCTCCATCTACATGATTGCCAATCTTTTCAACACTCTAAGTGATGTTTTCATACACATGAAGGAGCTTACACTTGAAGGCAAGAGAGAAGTCCACTCAAAGGGGACCACCAAAAGACCTTGGTAGCCACAAATAATACATTATTTGGCTGAATTTTTGCATAGAAAAGAATCCCGAATCTGAAGAAGTGTTCAACATGAAAGTTGTAGCTCGTGAGCTCAACTTTTAGCTCAACATTTTTCAGAATTTTTGGAGTTATGAACGCGGAGTTATGATATTTGTGGTGGACCCCAGTTTTCTCGTGTAATGGTAACACAGGCCATCCCCAGTTTTCTTCCCTCTAGAATGGCTATGGTTCTACAAGTCTTCAAGCATGATTCCAAGAGACAAGGCTCTTTTAATGAGGTCTTGGCAAGTCTATAGTAATTCTATCACCATTTTTGGAGGATCCATCCTCATCAACAACTATCCACCTTCGACAACCTCTCTTGTAAATTTCTTGCCTCTCTCTTCTCTCCCTAACAAGCTTATGTCTAGCCAAAGCTAGACTATTGTAAATATCTCCTATCCTCTACATCCTACCCACATTCTCTCTTCTTCTCTCTCTATTGAATCTAGTATTCTATATAATGAGGAGACAAGATGGGAGCCACAGTCACATGCACCCCATTTTCCTAGTTATCAAAGTGGGACACTCACCTCAATTAGAAATATTGCTAAATCCTCCCCTCCTTCCCTATATAAGGAGGCCATGAGAGCTCACTGGGGGGGGGGAGACACACACACACACACACCTATCGATACACACCCTTGTGCTACATGTTTGTAGCATGAACCCTAATCAGATAATCACAACACCATCACCATCACCATGCACAAAAAATGAGCACCATACCTCCACACCACTTGTAATTAAGGGTTGAAGGCACAATTTCAAGAAGAAGAAGGGTGGACACACTCATGATATTCCTCGCCATTAACTCCCATCTCTCCATTATGCCTCCTACGATCTTGTTCCCTTTTTATCTTCTTGCCATACGCTACCTATTGTATTCATCTTTTACAAGCAATCAACACACTCCATCTTAGTGCCATACCTTGTGTCGCTTTGGATACATTTCATTGTGAGTATGGTATATGCTTGTTCCTTGCTATTTTTTTATATTTTTTATTTTGCTTATGTTAAGGTGTGTGGATTAGCCACCATACACACACACACACACTCTCTCTCCCTCTCATATTTCTATCATCTTGCTACTTGCATCTTGAGGTGTGAGAATTTGCCACCTTTGTATGAGAAGTGAGCATACTTGCATGTTTTCCTGACCTCATTATCTTCCTTACTAAATGCACGAGTAGCAAGCCCATTCTCACTCACTCACCACTCCTCTCACCTTATTCTCCGAGCACCCCATTCCACATTTGGGAGTGGATCTTGAAAGTGTTTTCCATGGCATTTTTCATTTTGTATATGTATGCGTCCTAGCCGCATATCTTGCGAGGTGGTGCTCCTATTGTGTACCTCCCATGATGAAGCCATTGTGCATAGCCTTGGTGTAGAGGCCACCGGGTCTTTTTTTTCACACCCGCCTCTCATTTGGTGCCCCCACGGAGGAGGGCTCTTGAAACCTTCAGTTTACAAGGCTGACATGTTTACTTCTCCTCATGGACGAGTGGCTTCTTGAATTCTCGAATTGGACCATTGAAGAGGAAGAGCTTCAAGAAGGTTTGACGCAAGTCATCAAGACACTCTTGCTAGGGTGTTGTATTGTTAGCATAGAAGAGGTGGTAAGACCCTCTTTCCCTACTCAAATTGTTTACATTTCTCATCATCCCTACAAGCGTAAAATCAAGGCACAAGCTGCATCATGCTCACATTGTAGCCAAAAACCGCACCTTTGACATGAGTGCAACCCAAAGGGAAGAAAAGGCCATCATTTTCTCCCTTGACATCCGCAGAGGCGTTCTCACATCGGTAGGCTTTCAAGTAGCACCACACCTCTCTACATTTACGTCCCCATATTCGCCACCTATTCCACCTACGCGCACAAAAAGCCTTCAAAATTTGAGGAAGCTACTATGAACGCGTGGTCCCTCTCTCTCCCTTGCACCAAAAGATTCAAGGGTTTTCCAGCGCCGACAATCACCATGTCTCCAAAACAAAAGGATAAATCTTCCAAAGTCTTTCTATACCTCACTCTCATCTCATGAGCCAGGAACTAGAAATAGCAGCATGGATTTTACGTCGTCTACCGAGTGAAGTGGCGGAGCTTGTCATCGACAAGGTCTTTGACATAGGGTTTGCTTGGTGGAAAGACAAGACCCTCCACCTTCAAGGAGTGTTACATGTGAATCAAGGCTATGATGACAACTATACATCTTGCTATGTATCCATCCAGCTTGGATTAATACAAGTGGTAAGACTCACCACCTACCTTATCACACCTGTGTCTACACTAGATGGCACTCTATCTTGCAGGAAAGTGATGTTGCTCAAAGAGAGAGAGTTCAAGATTTTCCAAGAGCTTGCGAGAGGGGCAGTCCTAGAGCTAGAGGACAACTATACAGCTTGCTATGTATCCATCCAACTTGGATTAATACAAGTGGTAAGACTCACCACCTACCTCATCACACCTTTGTCTACACTAGATGGCACTCTATCTTGCAGGAAAGTGATGTTGCTCAAAGAGAGAGTTCAAGCTTTTCCAAGAGCTTGCTAGAGGGGCATTCCTAGAGCTAGAAGACGAAGACAACCTTGTCCTGTGGTACTATAAATTTGACCTTGACTACCAAGAGCTCTACACCTCCGACTATAACCTTCCACCACAAAGGAGAGAGACTTTCCGAATTATCATGTGATGGACCCATCACAACAACCTTTTGCAAGGAACCAAAATTATGCACCACAACGAATTCAATCAATCAAAGTAATCTTGGACCACAAGATGTTTTATCAGCAGATCATTACAACCATGTTTGGTAGAGAACGACTGCAAGAGATAAACACCTCTTCTCTACCCTTTATCCTCCCTATGATTAATCATGAAGTATCTTTTGATATAGTTATATTCATCCTTCTATAGTATGTTTTCCATCTACCGAGCACCCATGTATTAAATCTCTACTTTAAAAAAAAAAAGGGATTTCTAAGTCGAGTTAATTTTCTCACTCTCACAATGGCAAGTGTAGCATTTCCAACCTTTACTAGTAAGGAGGGTGAGGATGCTACAGACTTTCTAGACAACTTGGAAATAGCATGTGTCATCTCTGCGAGGGATGATGATGCTTCACACTTGCGCATCTTCCCACTTCTAATGAAGATGGAGGCAAGATCATGGTACAATGTCTTGGCACAAGAAACCAAGGAACGATGGGACTTATTAAGAGCAGCCTTTGTCAAGCGTTTTGGAGAGGGAACAATATCAGAGAAGCTATGTCAATTGTTGACAGAATTGAAGCGAGGCAGTATGCTACAGTACACATCATATGAGTCAAAGCTTGTAGATTTATGGGGGCGATGGGTTGCATCGCTAAGAGAGGATGAGGGGGCACCTGATTTCCTAAAGAAGGATCGGTTTGTGGCTGGGTTATGGCCAACTCTTAAAGAGAAGGTGAAGGGAAGGTTTCCTGCTACGTATGAGCTAGCAGTTGAAGTGGCCCGCCTTAAAGACAAGAATTTGTGCCTACAAGCCAGGAATATCGATGAAGAGGAAGCCGTTAGGACCCAACCATCTCTAGCGCCACCTACAACAGCCGCCCAGAGGATTCAACGACAAGAACCAATTAAAGATCAGCAAGACCTGCTCAACCGAATCACCAATCAACTTGAGAATCTCTCACTCCATTTGATACAACAAGGGCATGCACACAATCGCAACCAAGAGCAACGGAGAGGACAACGAAGGCAAAACCAAGAATACCACTGCTACAATTGTGGGGAGGATGGTCATGGCATGTACTACTGTCCACACCCAAGGAGGCATAATTTCAATAGAGGAGCCAGACAAAACCAGGTTTCACCATCGAGAGCAAGACCACCACCACCGAGGGCACCACAACAAGCACCACATGTGCAAATCCTACAACCACCCATTCAACCATATCCACCACCACCACAACCTCTCATTCCACCCTTACCCCCACCACTAGTTGGCAATCAAATAGTAAGCGTCATCAGTCTTGAAGGTAAGGGAAATGAGAAAGTGGAGTAGGATATCAAGGAAGTGGCAAAAGGTAAGACCAAGTTTAAAGGAGTAGATGCCATGGGGGTAAAGCGTGCTAGGCATGGTGAATTTTCCCAAAAAGAAGAAAAGATGAAGATTAAAGGGGAATCTAGAAAAAAGCCATTCAAGTCACAACGTAAAATTGACATTGTAGATTTATCTTTGGGTGAATGTTCTAAACCATATGATTTGGTTCAAGATGTTTTTGTGCAGGGCCCAAAAATCACCTGGCCCCAGTTACTCCACCTAGCACCTAGGGTGAGGAGACAATGGACAAAGATGGTAGTAGCACTAGACGACCAAAGCCAAAGATAGTTGGGGCTATCTCTCGGAGGAATCTAGATGACATACTACTAGTGATGGATGCCCACATCAAGGGGCAACAAGTCTCCAATGTGTATATTGATGGAGGAGCACAAATCTTTGTCATGAGCGAGCAGATGATGCATCGTCTTGGCCTAGAAGTAAGTAGGCCGGCACCACGCCGAGCCAAGATGGCAAATAATGTTAAGGTTTGTTGTGTTGGAATTGTTAATGCAGTGCGCATCAAGGTTTTCAACACTGAAGTGGATGTAGATGTCTTCATCATGCCAACCAAAGGGGAGGGCTACCCAATCATTCTAGGGAGGCCCTTGCTTATGGCTATGAGGGATACGCAAAATTGGGGCACAGGTATGCCCCGCATGCAAAGTAAAAAGGGTAAGGAAATTCTTTATAACATGAAGACTGGTAAGCAGAATGAGATGGACCTAGAGACCACCATCGATGAGTTCCCCAGTGATTTTACCGCAATGTCAAAGAAAGACTCTACATCGACAGACGAAAGTGATAGCTCCATTGAGGTAATGGGCCTCACATTCAACCACAACAAGGTGGACCCTTCAAATTTGCAACCATAGGTGAAAGCGGTGAAGACACTTCCAACTACCCTTATGGCACGAGATTGGTGGAAGACGACCAAAAGTTATATTGGCAAACACTTGGCAAGTCCTTTCTAGAGAAAGACTCATGCAGAGAAATGCAATTGAGGTCTACTGGCACTTTAGGTTTTCCTTTTGTGAACATTGTGTGTAACATTAATTTGGGAAGCTCTTTAAGTTGGGTTGCGACAAGAGTGGAAGGATTGACGTCAACAACCAGTGGAATCAATCTAGGACACACCAATCAAGGAAGAATGGTTTTGCATACCAGTGGTAACATGGAGTCATTTTTCATAATGTGGTTTGCATTTTATCTTTTGTACATGGTGGGATCTCTTGTGCAACATGCACCAACCATGTAATCTATCCATGTGGGCAACAGGTCTCTATCAATTTGGCATGAAAAGGGACAACAAGCAAGATATGAGGATTATGGTTTCTTACTCCCTTTTGGCTATGTGTCTGGACGAGGAAGCCATGCATGGTGCCACTTTGGAATCCTTTCAAGGGCTGATCAAGTTCTTTCCATACCTTCTATCACTTATGCAAGAGTTAATTCTTGTGCAGCTTGTGGACTCAAGAATCATTATAAATGTGATCTTCTGAAGAAGGCATTGTTGCATACAATGTCTTTACGCTTAGTGTGGGACCCAGGTGGACACCGAAAAAAACTTTGGGGAGTCTCGTGCTTCCAAGGGATCCATTATTCCCTACAAGGATCTACCAGCCACCAAGGAGAAATCCTACTCTATTTCAACATGCTCCAGAAGAAACTAGAGGCATGAATACCTCTAGCCTTAGGGGGAGGGCTAATGAGGCAAGCTTTTCCATGCATGGGAGCCCCCCATATATTTTTTGCCCTTTTACCAAAAAAATATTTCCTATTATATAAGGTACTTTTGACTTTTCTTCCCTTTTTCACAAACGTTTTAGACTTTATTAAATAAATAAGACTTATGCTAATCAATTACGATGTAGCATAAATAGGTAAGCTTTCTTTGTTGATCTCTCTTTTGACCTTAAGCATTAAATATATATATTCTAAATCACATTATATATATTTAGTATTTTCTAATATTTTTTTCATGTATATATATTATTCCACCCTACTAAATATTTTATTCACTAGTTTTCAGTTTCAAACCTCAACCCCACTTTCATATTTCAATAATACCTCCATGTACATGATTGCCAATCTTTTCAAGTCTCTAGGTGATGTTTTCATACACATGAAGGATCTTACACTTGAAGGCAAGAGAGAAGTCCACTCAAAGGGGACCACCAAAAGACCTTTGCAGCCACAAATAATACATTATTTGGCTGAATTTTTGCATAGAGAAGAATCCCGAATCTGAAGAAGTGTTCAACATGAAAGTTGTAGCTCGTGAGCTCAACTTTTAGCTCAACATTTTTTAGAATTTTTGGAGTTATGAATGCGGAGATATGATTTTTGTGGTGGAACCCAGTTTTCTCGTGTAATGGTGACACAGGCCATCCCCAATTTTCTTCCCTCTAGAATGGCTATGGTTCTACAAGTCTTCAACCATAATTGAAAGAGACAAGGCTCTTTTAATGAGGTCTTGGCAAGTCTATAGTGATTCTATCACCATTTTTGGAGGATCCATCCTCATCAACAACTTTCCACCTTCGACAACCTCTCTTGTAAATTTCTTACCTCTCTCTTCTCTCCCTAACAAGCTTATATCTAGCCAAAGCTAGACTATTGTAAATATCTCCTATTCTGTACATCCTATCCACATTGTCTCTTCATCTCTCTCTATTGACTTTGGTATTTTAAATAATGAGGAGACAAGATGGGAGCCACAGTCACATGCACCCCATTTTCCTAGTCACCAGAGTGGGACACTCACCTCCATTAGAAATATTGCTAAATCAATTAGAAATATTGCTAAATCCTCCCCTCCTTCCCTATATAGGGAGGCCATGAGAGCTCACTGGGGGGGGGGGGGGGAGACACACACACACACACACACACACACACACACACACACACACACACACACACACACACCTATCGATACACACCCTTGTGCTACATGCTTGTAGCATGAACCCTAATCACATAATCACAACACCATCACCATCACCATCACCATCACCATCACCATGCACCAAAAATGAGCACCATACTTCCACACCACTTCTATCTAAGGGTTGAAGGAACAATTTCAAGAAGAAGAAGGGTGGACACACTCATGATATTCCTCGCCATCAACTCCCATCTCTCCATTATGCCTCCTACGATCTTGTTACCTTCTCATCTTCTTGCCATACGCTACCTCTTGTATTCATCTTTTACAAGCAATCAACACACTCCATTTTGGTGCCATACCTTGTGTCGCTTTGGATACATTTCATTGTGAGTATGGTATATGCTTGTTCCTTGCGAATATATATATATTTTGTTTGCTTATGTTAAGGTGTGCATATTCGCCACCATACACACACACTCTCTCTCCCACTCATATTTCTATCATCTTGCTACTTGCATCTTGAGGTGTGCGGATTCGCCACCTCTGTATACGAAGTGAGCATACTTGCATGTTTCCCTGACCTCATTATCTTCCTTACAACATGTACGAGTAGCAAGCCCATTCTCACTCACTCACCACTCCTCTCACCTTATTCTCTGACCACCCCATTCCACATTTGGGCATGGATCTTGACATTGTTTTCCATGGCATTTTTCATTTTTTATATGTATGCATCCTAGCCGCATATCTTGCTAGGTGGTGCCCCTATTGTGTACCTCCCATGATGAGGCCATTGTGCATAGTCTTGGTGTAGAGGCTACCGGGTCTTTTTTTTCACATCCGCCTCTCATTTGGTGCCCCCACGGAGGAGGTCTCTTGAAACCTTTAGTTTACAAAGATGACATGTTTACTTCTCTTCATGGACGACGAGTGGCTTCTTGAATTCTCAAATTGGACCACTGAAGAGGAGGAGCTTCAATAAGGTTTGACACAAGTCATCAAGACACTCTTGCCAGGGTGTTGTATTGTTAGCATAGAAGAGGTGGTAAGACCCTCTTTCCCTACTCAAATTATTTACATTTCTCATCATCCCCGCAAGCGTAAAATCAAGGCACAAGCCGCATCATGCTCACATTGTAGCCAAAAACTGCACCTTCGACATGAGTGCAACCCAAAGTTAAGAAAAGGCCATCATTTTCTCCCTTGACATCCGCAAAGGCGTTCTCACATCGGTAGGCTTTCAAGTAGCACCACGATTCTCTACATGTACGTCCCCATCTTTGCCACCTATTCCACCTACGCCCACAACAAGCCTTCACAACTTGAGGAAGCTACTACGAACGCGTGGTCCCTCTCTCTCCCTTGCACCAAAAGATTCAAGGGTTTTCCAGCGCCGACGATCACCCCGTCTCGAAAACAAAAGGGTAAATCTTCCAAAGTCTTTCTATACCTCACTCTCATCTCATGAGCTAGGAATTAGAAACAACAACATGGATTTTACGTCATCTACCGAGTGAAGTGGCGGAGCTTGTCATCAACAAGCTCTTTGACACAGGGTTTGCTTGGCGGAAAGACAAGACCCTCCACCTTTAAGGAGTGTTACTCGTGAATCAACGCTATGATGACGAATTTATAGCTTTCTATGTATCCGTCCAACTTGGATTAATACAAGTGGTAAGACTCGCCACCTACCTCATCACACCTGTGTATACACTAGATGTCACTCTATCTTGCAGGAAAGTGAAGTTGCTCAAAGAGAGAGAGTTCAAGCTTTTCCAAGAGCTTGCTAGAGGGGCAGTCCTAGAGCTAGAAGACGAAGACAACCTTGTCCTGTGGTACTATAAATTTGACCTTGACTACCAAGAGCTCTACACCTCTGACTATAACCTTCCACCACAAAGGAGAGAGCCTTTCCGAATTATCATGTGACGGACCCAGCACAACAACCTTTTGCAAGGAACCAAACTTATGCACCACAACGAATTCATTCAATCAAAGTAATCTTGGACCGCAAGATGTTTTATCAGCAGATCATTACAACCATGTTTGGTAGAGAACGACTGCAAGAGATAAACACCTCCTCTCTACCCTTTATCCTCCCTATGATGAATCATGAAGTATCTTTTGATATAGTTATTTTTATCCTTCTATAGTATGTTTTCCATCTACCGAGCACCCATGTATTAAATCTCTACTTTTAAAAAAAAAAGGGATTTCTAAGTCGAGTTAATTTTCTCACTCTCACAATGGCAAGTGTAGCATTTCCAACCTTTACTGGTAAGGTGGGTGAGGATGCTACAGACTTTCTAGACAATTTGGAAATAGCATGTGTCATCTCTGCGAGAGAGGATGATGCTTCACGCTTGCATATCTTCCCACTTCTAATGAAGGTGGAGGCAATATCATGGTACAATGTCTTGGCACAAGAAACCAAGGAACGATGGGACTTATTAAGAGCAGCCTTTGTCAAGCGTTTTGGAGAGGGCACAACATCAGAGAAGCTATGGCAATTGTTGATAGAATTGAAGCGAGGCAGTGTGCTAGAGTACGCATCATATGAGCCAAAGTTTGTAGATTTATGGGGGCGATGGGTTGCATCGCTAAGAGAGGATGAGGGGGCACCTAATTTCCTAAAGAAGGATCGGTTTGTGGCTGGGTTATGGCCAAATCTTAAAGAGAAGGTGAAGGGAAGGTTTCCTGCTACGTATGAGCTAGCAGTTGAAGTGGCCCGCCTTAAAGACAAGAATTTGTGCCTACAAGCCAGGAATATCGATGAAGAGGAAGCCGTTATGACCCAACCACCTCTAGCACCACCTACAACAGCCGCCCAGAGGATTCAACCACAAGAACCAATTAAAGATCAGCAAGACCTGCTCAACTGAATCACCAATCAACTTGAGAATCTCTCACTCCATTTGATACAACAAGGGCATGCACACAATCGCAACCAAGAGCAACGGAGAGGACAACAAAGGCAAAACCAAGAATACCACTGCTACAATTGTGGGGAGGATAGTCATGGCATGGACTACTGTCCACACCCAAGGAGGCATAATTTCAATAGAGGAGCCTGACAAAACCAGGTTTCACCACCAAGAGCAAGACCACCACCACCGAGGGCACCACAACAAGCACCACCTGTGCAAATCCTACAACCACCCATTCAAACATATCCACCACCACCACAACCTCTCATTCCACCCTTACCCCCACCACCAGTTGGCAATCAAATAGTAAGCGTCATCAGTCTTGAAGGTAAGGGAAATGAGAAAGTGGAGTAGGATATCAAGGGAGTGGCAAAAGGTAAGACCAAGTTTAAAGGAGTAGATTCCATGGGGGTAAAGCGCTCACCAACATGATGGATATGGAAAGAGAGGAAACAAGACTCAAGGCTGCCATTCTAAGGCTTCCCTCTAGAGGAAAGGTTGTCGTTGTATGGCTGCCCTCTAGAGGAAAGGGAATCCTTTGCATCAACGATGCTATGCCTTTGCTCATCTGTAGAGAAAAAAGCAAGGGAGGTATCCTTGTTGCCCATCGCCGCCCGATGTATCGCCCTATTATCAGGGATGAAACTGGAAAATGTTGGGGTTCATCTGTAGAAAAAATGGGCTGATCTGCTCCCTACCCGCCACCCAACCTAATGATGCTCCTCTTGGGACGCCCTGCACCCCCACGGCCTGTGCATACACTCACCTCTCCTAGTGCCTTTTGCCCTCTCCTATATACCCCCAAGAGAGTGGGTCGTCAATTTTTCACTAGCCACGACCTCAAGAAAAAGGGGAGAGAGAGGAAAATCAGTACGATTAGCCTAGTAGGGCCATGGGAAGAATATGGCAAGGCTAGGAAAAATATTCCCAGCATGCATTATTCTACTAGCCATGGAACAAAGCCAAAACCCAAGGCTAAACATGGTTAGATACATCTTGCCATGAGAAAGAAACCTCACACTGGTTGGGCACAACCCTCGCACAACCACAATATAGCCCTCACTCCCTAATACCTATCCTTCGGAGAAACTGGGATCGACTGGACGAATCTAGAGAGATGCTGAAACTCTAACACCATTCTCAGCTCTTGGAAAGGAAGACAAACTAGGATGCTAGAGTGAGCAATCTACGAAGAGTTTTCTGGATGAGGATATCTACATCAAACTCTGCAGTAGAAACATATTGTAGAAAATACAATCCAACCACTACACCGGACGATATCCGGGAAGTAAAATAGTGTCTGGAGCTATTGGATGATCCATCCAATGCTAGCATTGACAAAATTTTGTGCCACAAGTATTTCAGTGAACTAAAGAGCATTGTGACGCCTCAAGAGATGATGGAGGTGTGTGATAGTGCAAGAATAAGTTTTAAGGCCTACAAAGCTTTGTACAGAATTGTAACACTAGGACACATGGCAAAATGACTTTTTAGGTTGCTGTCGACACCTTACAATGACAGTGAAAGAACAAGAAGACATCTAGAAGTACACAGGATTGCCCTAATAAAATATGTATGGATGGTAGTAAAGTTAGGCATTTTCTTTCATACTACTCTCACTCCAAAAGTCCCACTAAGTTTTAGTTTTGGAAAAAAGTATGTGACATTATGACCTACAGAGGTAACAAAGCACCCCTTGGAATTAGGCGTGCTCATATGTGGCAGTCCGTTGAAGATATTTGTTGTCTGCTTGAAAAGGCAAAGCTAACTTCTAATGAGATATTCACCTTGAATTTTGTACTCAATAGTTTCATAACGCAAATGGTTGATGCATGGGGGGAACCACACATACTACATTACACGGTGGGTTGAATAGTTGCTCTCTACTGTAAGAGTGTGTATGTGTTTAACCTAAAGTTTGTTTTTTTAGCACATTATTTTAGCACATGGTGCATTTTTTCTTGACAGGTATGGTTCATTAGGCATCTGGAGTAGTCAAGGAATGGAGCGCTCACACTATTAGGAAAAAGCAGTGTAATTTAAAAATACTCGTTGTTGGTGGACGCATTTCTTACACCCCCTTTTTTGTAAATTTGTGCATACGAACATGATTCCTGATGTCAAAAGTGTGTGTGGGCTTTCTTTTGTGGGGTTTTTAGCTTGCTTTAGCAAGCACATGTACATGCATTGCAAGTCGCTAGTCTAGTGGCAGTTGTTGGGCTACTATAAGTGCCGGTGAGTGAGTTTTTTGAAGTGAGACTTGTATATAACTAAAACTCATGTACAAACTTAAAAAAGTTCAGCCAAACTCCAAAAAATTGCAGGTTTGAGCTCATTGTGCCTTCTTGATGGTTTCGGTTGCAGGTTTTGCCCTCGCCATGCCTACTCTACGTGTAGTCGTGTTGGGACAGCTCCCTGTTCTCATCCATTTTGCATGTAGCGGCGTGTCGATTCAAATTGGTCATATTCATGTTTCTTGCCAGTCATTTTTCAAGCTTTTTCTTGAGCTTTAAAATGCCCCAATTGGAGTTGTGCTCTTCAGGTTACGACTAGTTCTCTGCAGGGTTATGGCCATGGCAGCCTAATGGCAAATTGTGTATGCAGACAGATTGGGAGGGCATGTATCTGTGAATTGTGGAATTGATGTTGAATTTGTGGGTTTTTGATATTCAATTATGAAAGGGGAGGCCCTTGTCTTCATATGCATTGGTCGGCGTGTGCTGTAAATCCATGCTTTGGTAGGGTTTTGCTCCTATGTGGCATAGTCTCTTGGGTGTGCGATGACCAGTAAGTTCCCAAGGGGACTACTCCTATTGGAATTGTGGTGTTTCAAAAGGATTTTATGAAGCTTTTTGAGTTCTTGTAGTGCTCTTTCAACGCTCTTGGGTGACATCGCCATAGAAGGTTCAAAATCCCTCTATAGGTCAAAACATTTAGGTCAAATCTAGTTCTCTGCAGGTTTATGGCCATGCCAGCGTATAGGTCAAAACATTTAGGTCAAATCTAGTTCTCTACAGGGTTATGTCCATTTAGGTCAAAACTAGATTTAAATCAATAATGTCGCTGCTGAAGTCGACGGAGTAAGGCAAGCCCTCTCGCCGTTGACGTGTGAACCTGGGTGTCCCGGCAGGGGTCTCTAGTGGCGTGTCAACAGGGGTACGGACGCCAAGTGTCTCCACTGGAGTCTGAGCCCCGAAGCGAGGAGTGTCCACTGCAGTGACTCGTGGAGGAGTAGCTAGTGGTGTGTAGCTGTAGGGAACGGCAGTCAGTCGCGCAAAACCTGGTGTCGATGGTGATGCCATGGTTGGTGTCGGGACGGGAAAAGAAGGGGAGGGTAAAGAGCCTCGTCAACCACGAGGCGGTGTCGAAGCATCGGTGGCGGCATCCCCACAACGACTGCCACCGCCACCACTAGAGCATCGGCGCCTAGACGAGTGTGAAGATCGTCTTGTCGACACCGAAGCTTCAGAGCGCGCTGAATGCTCCGAAACATAGGGAGATGCGGATGGAGTAGGAACGCACGATGGTGCGCCAGAGCAATGACGATCCACGTACCACTGTCTCTGTTGGGGTGACAAAGAAGAAAGAAACTCCTGATCATCCATACCTACATTAAACACAGGAACATTTAAACTTAATATTGAATGAATGGAGTAGAAAACAGGGACAAGTAGATAGATAGATAGAGAGAGAGAGAGGTGCTCATCGTCTCTGCTTGTGAGAACATACCTAGAGCATACGTACCTGGAGTGGATGCAAAGACCATTAAATAAAATGACGCAATGACGCATATAAATACAATGACGCAATGATGAAATGATGCAAATACTTAGAGAGCCAGAGTTTTTACAAAACGGAGCAAAAATTGTTCAAAACGGAGAATCGTACAAGAACTTGAAGGTGCTTGTAGCTTTGGAATGTTCAAAGGCTAGCAGCAACAGAAAGCGTTCTTCTTCTATTCAACTTGAGTGATGGAAGAGGCAAGTGCATAACTCTGAATTTTCAATAGAGAGAGAGAGAGGGAGAGAGAGAGAGAGAGCACAATCAAATCTTGCAGTCGAAAAACCAGGTGGTGGAGTTGCATGTGGCCATGGATTGCCCAAGATGTGAGCGCAAAATCAAAAGAGCGTTATACACCATGGAAGGTACTTAGAGAGCGAGAGTTTTTACAAAACGGAGCAAAATTGTTCAAAACGGAGAATCGTACAAGAACTTGAAGGTGCTTGTAGCTTTGGAATGTTCAAAGGCTAGCAGCAACAGAAAGCATTCTTCTTCTATTCAACTTGAGTGATGGAAGAGGCAAGTGCATAACTCTGAATTTACAAAACGGAGCAAAATTGTTCAAATACAATATTTATGGCTTTAAGAGATCTCTCTCTCATCCTCGCATAGCTCAGCATAACTTCCTATATCTATATAGAGCTATTTGTTTAAACAGATGTCCTCTGTTTCATTTTGTAGATCCTCTGCATGCACCCCATAGAGAGTAGCAGCTTGATGTTCGTCTGGCACCACCTCCACGGCTTCTGACTGAGCATCTTCTCCGATCTCCTCCATTGATGCTGTTGTGATTGGCACATGGTAGCCTTCATACATCCGTGCACTACGAGGGGCTACCTCTATGACGTACCACCAGTTTGATGCAGACTTTGTAGGATGAATATTACCTGCCAGAGCCACATAACTTACATGAGAGCTTCCAAGCACATAAATTATAAAATGGGATGTTAATTATTTACATACTTACTTGTTCACAATGCTCGGGGAGTACGAAAGCGTTTCTTAGGTCAATCCATTTCTTAGTTGAATCCACCTCAAGAAAACCAGACTCTCCTCTACACACAGTAGCGTTACGACCCTCCATGATTATCTTAAACCATTGCACGTCAAACAAGTCGACAAAAAATCCTCTATAATCGATCCTCGAAATCTCTTGTAACGTGCCGAAGTAAGTGAGTTCCACCACCACAGGATCTGCATCAGAGGATCCTCGTCGACTAGACTGTTCAAATTTTTCCATGATTCCACAATCTTAAGTAAAACGCTTTTTGTCGATCCGTTCCACCCTAAAATGTCGACCTTTACACCATGCTGCTGTGTATGACTTATACTATAACCAACAAAGATTATGAGTGGCCGTTCAAACATCTAGAAAGTTACTAGTCGTACATTGCAAACATACCTTGGTCGCGCAACCCTGAGAGTACTCCCACTCTTCCTTAGTCACTTCTTCACCGCACTGATGTGCGCTTTTCAATTGGTTGTGCAACCATCTTAAGCTCATGAATGTTGGTAGGATCTCTAGACCCGTCGGATAGTGCATCGGTGATCGTCTTCCTCTTATCCACTCGATTCGTGTCCTTTGTCGCTCTTTCTTTGCATCCTCATATTGTGAAATCCACTTCTGCATGACTGGATTGTGAAGCATGAAAAATCGGTTGATTTTAGCCTCTAGATCTTCTGTCATCATCTTCTCAACACTGAGATTGCACATGACAATCCCAGATATGCGCTCATCATCTATGGTTCGCCATTGCGTGTCCCGGTCTTTATCAAATCCGTCTAGCCACTCTCCAATGTACACTAGGGACTCTGATACTAGCCAACCTTCTCCCATGCTACCCTCCGGACGTGCCTTCTGATGCACATATCCCTTGAGCGTTTTCATGAAACGTTCTAAAAAGAACATCCATCTGGAATGTACTGTGCCAGCTATTTCCACCTCATCAACTATGTGAACAAGAAGATGCACCTGAATGGTTAGCATGGTAGTAGGAAAATGTTTCTCAAACATGAACACAACCTCCGCAACGTTTAGTTTCACAAATGGTATGGAGTCTATGTTGATCTCCTTTTGTGAGATCCATTGCACCAACTTCGCAAGTTTGTAGATTGTGTTACGGACGTCAAGAGACAAACATCCCTCAATGGAAACCGGTAAAATAAACTGCAAAACACGTGTATCAATGATATTAAAGTCCACACACGAATTTGTTACACAATTCCCACAATGATATACTCCACTATGAACATACCTGACACATTTTATGCCGGTCGTGTGACTTCAAACCCGTAAGCTTTCCTTCTTTAGTAAAACACGTTCGGAGCAAGTGCATTACGCCAGTGGGGGTCCGCAAAGATAGAATGGTCTCTTTTACTTTGCATTCTTGGGCTCCGGTAAAAATCCATGGATCCATCGGACGCTGTTTGCGGCCAATATTGCTCCATACGATCCACATTTTTGAGGTCAACTTTGGATCCCAAAGTATCTTTCTTGCTAGTCAGATGGTCCCATAGTAGATTTAATTTACCCACATTGTTGAATATGTGCATTGGATCGAGCAAGTGATTGATCATGAGTCGGGGCCAGTATGGTAACTCGTACCATAGAGATAGTCTCTTCATCCTTGGGGGCAATCTCTTTCCAAAAAGCCGTTGTGTAACACATGATTCTCTAGAAGATACGCTTGATGACCTTCGTAGATTTGCTTCTTCAATGAGGGCGCCCTACGTGCATTCAGTCTAGGTCCACATGTGACACATGCTCTGTATCCGCTTGTTTGAAGCCTTGCATGTATACACATGATAATAGATCAGCTTGAGAAAAACCAAGATTTATAGTGTCTGAGTGAGGAGTGTAAATAGATCACCTGAGCATTCTGTTAGTCCGGGATAGTCATGCATGGTCCACATTAGAATGCCTCTCATCAAAGCATTCCCTCCACCTAGGTGTTGGCTCATATCCACCACTTCTATGCCAATCCACAATTGTTGTAGCTCTTCCAATAGTGGACGAAGATACACATCCATATTCTTCACTTTATATCACCCCGGCACAATCAAGCTTAGCCATAGGTGCCCCTTCTTTGTAGTCAACCACGGGGGAATGTGGTAGTTGATGATGACAATGGGCCATACACTGTAAGATGTTGATCTTTGACCAAATGGATTTACGCCATCCATAGCCAGGCCTAAGCACAAATTTCGAACTTCCCTGGCAAAGTCCGACTATGTTCCATCTATATGTTTCCAGGCTGCACAATCTGCAGGAATCCGTAGCACACCATCCGAAGATTTATTCTCCTCATGCCATGATTCTAGGGAGGCCATGGACTTACATTCGAAGAATTTCTTGATGCGAGAAAGCAGAGGAAAATGTCGCAAAACCTTTTGTGGAATTTCTGTTCCGTGGAGATCTACTCGATATCTTTCGGAATCACATTTCGGACACTTCTCCATGTCTATGTATTCCCCTCTGAGAAGAATGTAGTCATTAGGACAAGCGTGGATCGAATTGTAATCCATCCCCAAGTTTCGCAAAATCTTTCTTGCTTCCTCTCGGGAATCTGGCATCACTTTATCAGCTGGTAGTATGTGCTCTTTAAGAAATCTACACAACATAAAAATACGGTACAATTGTGTACAAATCTATCATATCATTATACATTTAGAGGTTTATTAAAGTAAACTAATTGTAATAGATCACCTGAAAAGCGTTGTGACGCTAGTGTCACTCCATCCAAACTTTGCCTGCATGGTGAGAAGAACCACGAGCGCTTTCAATCTAGACACACGTGCTCCATTATACAATGGAGTATCGGCTTCACTTTTCATATCATCATAGATAAGCCTTTCTGAATCCATGATCGTCTCGATCATTTCATCAATCTCGGGCTCAAACATTGCCTCGTTGGGAATGTGGTCTGCATGATCATCCCTCGAGCTGTCACAGGCTACATCTTGTGGCCTCACATATGCTGCTTGACCAAAGCGCCTGCGAACACGTCTATTGGGTTGCAAGATTGCTGCCTATTGGCCAACGTCAGAGTCCGACGAGTTATAATTGGCCACAAATCAATCTATAATAGATGGATCGAACTCGCAAAATTCGTGAACATGCTGCAAAGAAATGCGTCTTGTCCGTCGCACAGCATGCTTGCAATGATTACAAGGACATAAGATCCTCATTGACAAATAGGTGCTTCGGTTGGACGGCCCCACATCCTCGTCACTACTCATAATGAGGGTAAAAATATTATAGCCTGGACAACAAATTTAATCTTCTATTGGCATTCTTCATCTTCTCTCTCTCTCTCTCTCTCTCTCTCTCTCTCTCTTTGTTCACACTGTAAACTACCTCACATTCTGTAGTCATGTCCAATCCCCGCACACCTCGGTCTAGAGGTGCACGGAGATCAGAATCATTGGGTTATAATCTCGTCTTTATTGGTCAATGCCTATATTTGTGGGTACAAGAAATCTACACGCCCACGTCTACATGATACTGCATGTAGTGGACAAAACCCCTTTGTCTCTTCTCTAGCTGTAGCATTTCACAGCATCTTAACATCTTTTCACAGTAGAGCTTTGTTTGTAGCATGCAGGTACTCCATTCTTGCAATGTAGTTGATGTCTGCTCAAGGCTCTTAATTCTTACTCTAGATTTGACGGGGTGGTGTGTGTGTGTGTGTGTGTGTGTGTGTGACCCTTGGAATCGTCATCTTGCATCACTAATTTCTGTGTAGACTCAATTTGCTCTTCCATTAGCTGATCATGATGGCTTATTGTATAGTAGCAGCAATCGAACATGCAGGTGGAATTGCTGGTCCGCATGGACTGTCGAGGCTGTGAGCGCACACAAAAATGTAAATTTAACCTTATCTTAAATGATAAAAAGAAGAAAATGGTATAACCTTTCTATCACCCAAGTGTGGTAGATTGGTTATGCCAATTTCCTCTTCAATAACAGGTAAATAACGTACATAAAGCTAAATCTAATCTAATATAATGTAAATCTAAATCTAACGTAAATAAACCTAAATTAATACGTGTCTAGAGAGAGAGAGAGAGAGAGAGAGAGAGAGAGAGAGGGAGAGAGAGAGAGAGAGGGAGACTCATTATTGTCACAGACAGACAGAGAGAGAGAGAGAGAGAGAGAGAGAGAGAGAGAGAGAGAGAGAGAGAGAGAGAGAGAGAGAGAAGGAGAAAGCGCAATGGAACAGACGATGAGGCAAGCTTTTGCAAGCATGAGAACCCCCCATATATTTTTTTCCCTTTTACCAAAAAAATATTTCCTATTATATAAGTTACTTTTGATTTTTCTTCCCTTTTTCACAAACGTTTTAACCTTTATTAAATAAATAAGACTTATGCTAATCAATCACGATGTAGCATAAATAAGTAAGCTTTCTTTGTTGATCTCTCTTTTGACCTTAAGCATTAAATATATATATTCTAAATCACATTATATATATTCAGTATTTTCTAATATATTTTTCATATATATATATTATTCCACCCTTCCAAATATTTTATTCACTAGTTTTCATTTTCAAACCTCAACCCGACTTTCAAATTTCAATAATATTTCCATCTACATGATTGCCAATCTTTTCAACACTCTAGGACGTCATGTTTTCATACACATGAAGGAGCTTACACTTGAAGGCAAGAGAGAAATCCACTCAAAGGGGACCACCAAAAGACCTTTGCAGCCACAAATAATACATTATTTGGCTGAATTTTTTCATAGAGAAGAATCCCGAATCTGAAGAAGTATTCAACATGAAAGTTGTAGCTCGTGAGCTCAACTTTTAGCTCCAATTTTTTCAGAATTTTTGGAGTTATGAACTCGGAGCTATGATTTTTGTGGTGGACCCCAGTTTTCTCGTGTAATGGTGACACAGACCATCCCCAGTTTTCTTCCCTCTAGAATGGCTATGGTTCTACAAGTCTTCAAGCATGATTACAAGAGACAAAGATCTTTTAATGAGGTCTTGGCAAGTCTAGAGTGATTCTATCACCATTTTTGGAGGATCCATCCTCATCAACAACTATCCACCTTCGAAAACCTCTCTTGTAAATTTCTTACCTCTCTCTTCTCTCCCTAATAAGCTTATGTCTAGCCAAAGTTAGACTATTGTAAATATCTCCTATCCTCTACATCCTACCCACATTCTCTCTTCTTCTCTCTCTATTGACTCTGGTATTTTAAATAACGAGGAGACAAGATGGGAGCCACAATCACATGCACCCCATTTTCCTAGTCACCAGAGTGGGACACTCACCTCAATTAGAAATATTGCTAAATCCTCTCCTCCTTCCTTATATAAGGAGGCCATGAGAGCTCACTCGGGGGGGGGGGGGGGGGGGGGGGGGAGACACACACACCTATCGATACACACCCTTGTGCTACATGCTTGTAGCATAAACCCTAATCACATAATCACAACACCATCAGCATCACCATCACCATGCACAAAAAATGAGCAGCATACCTCCACACCACTTATAATTAAGGGTTGAAGGCACAATTTCAAGAAGAAGAAGGGTGGACACACTCATGATATTCCTCACCATCAACTCCCATCTCTCCATTATGCCTCCTAAGATCTTGTTCCCTTCTCATCTTCTTGCCATACACTACCTATTGTATTCATCTTTTGCAAGCAATCAACCCACTCCATCTTGGTGCCATACCTTGTGTCGCTTTGGATACATTTCATTGGGAGTATGGTATATGCTTGTTCCTTGCCATTCTTTTTAATTTTTTTTTGCTTATGTTAAGGTGTGCGGATTCTCCAGCATACACACACACACTCTCTCTCCCTCTCATATTTCTATCATCTTGCTACTTGCATCTTGAGGTGTGCGGATTCGCCACCTCTGTATGAGAAGTGAGCATACTTTCATGTTTCCCTGACCTCATTATCTTCCTTACTACATGCACGAGTAGCAAGCCCATTCTCACTCACTCACCACTCGTCTCACCTTATTCTCCGACCACCCCATTCCACATTTGGACGTGGATCTTGAAATTGTTTTCCATGGCATTTTTCATTGTGTATATGTATGCGTCCTAGCCGCATATCTTTCTAGATGGTGCCCCTATGTGTACCTCCCATGATGAGTCCATTGTGCATAGTCTTAGTGTAGAGGCCACCGGGTCTTTTTTTTCACATCCGCCTCTCATTTGGTGCCCCCACGTAGGAGGGCTCCTAAAACCTTCAGTTTACAAGGCTGACATGTTTACTTCTCTTCACGGACGAGTGGCTTCTTGAATTCCCAAAATCGACCACTGAAGAGGAGGAGCTTCAAGAAGGTTTGACGCAAGTCATCAAGACACTCTTGCCACGGTGTTGTATTGCTAGCATAGAAGAGGTGGTAAGACCCTCTTTCCCTACTCAAATTGTTTACATTTCTCTTCATCCCCGCAAGCGTAAAATCAAGGCACAAGCCGCATCATGCTCACATTGTAGCCAAAAACCGCACCTTCGACATGAGTGCAATCCAAAGTTAAGAAAAGGCCATCATGTTCTCCCTCGACATCCGCACAGGAGTTCTCACATCGGTAGGCTTTCAAGTAGCACCAGGCTTCTCTACATCTACATCCCCATCTTTGCCACCTATTCCACCTACGCCCACAACAAGCCTTCACAACTTGAGGAAGCTACTACGAACGCGTGGTCCCTCTCTCTCCCTTGCACCAAAAGATTCAAGGGTTTTCCAGCACCACCGACAATCACCCCGTCTCCAAAACAAAAGGTTAAATCTTCCAAAGTCTTTTTATACCTCACTCTCATCTCATGAGCGAGGAACTAGAAACAGCAGGATAGATTTTACGTCGTCTACCGAGTAAAGTGGCGGAGCTTGTCATCGACAAGGTCTTTGACACAGGGTTTGCTTGGCGGAAATACAAGACCCTCCACCTTCAAGGAGTGTTACTTGTGAATCAAGGCTATGATGACGACTTTACATCTAGCTATGTATCCATCCAACTTGGATTAATACAAGTGGTAAGACTCACCACCTACCTCATCAGCCCAGTGTATACACTAGATGGCACTCTATCTTGGAGGAAATTGAAGTTGCTCAAAGAGAGAGAGTTCAAGCTTTTCCAAGAGCTTACTAGAGGGGCAGTCTTAGAGCTAGAAGACGAAGACAACCTTTTCCTGTGGTACTATAAATTTGAACTTGACTACCAAGAGCTCTACACCTACAACTATAACCTTCCACCACAAAGGAGAGAGCCTTTGCGAATTATTATGTGATGGACCCAACACATCAACCTTTTGCAAGGAACCAAACTTATGCACCACAACGAATTCAATCAATCAAAGTAATATTGGACTGCAAGATGTTTTATCAGCACATCATTACAACCATGTTTGGTAGAGAACGACTGCAAGAGATAA